>NC_064632.1:320409920-320742063 GCF_023864275.1 Schistocerca cancellata
ATGAGGTTGGCGAATGTTTTTGCACGAAGGTGATGGACTTGAGCGAGATGGATGTGGGCAAGTATTTGATGTACAGCTTCGTTCGTCGTTCCTTGTTGGCTTTGCAAGTACGTGTTGCTGTTGTGGAGGTCCCATAATGGAATGGAGCTGTGAGTGCAGAATCTCATGGTTTACCGGCTTTGTATGCGTGAAAGTCATCGTTATGTGTCGCTGAAAGCGGTCTTTTTTCGTTGTAATACTTTGCACACGACTAAGTTACAATAGGATAGGGATTTGGGAAGGTATGTCATCTATTCTTCACCCATCTTCTTTCTTGATCTCAATCTTGCAAATCTTCAACTTCTGTTTTTCCTGCTTTTTCTCTGCTTCTTACTTGCTTCTTGGTTCTTCTCTGGGCAGGATATGGAAATATTGATTGATAACTAGTCGCTTTGAAGTTCTTCTCTTAGTAACAGTTTGATAAATTGTTTGGGAGTGTCATTTCTACTTTGTGGAAGTTTTCTTCAGTTTCGTGCATCAGCGTGCTGTTTAATAGCAGTAGTGTGACTTTTACAGATTTTTTTTTTTTGCCAGTGGTGGCTTGCCCAAGCAGTCTTCTCGTCGGGCCGTTTTTTGCTTGCTCCGCCGAGTCGGGGCATTCCAAGACCCTCTTGTCCTTCTGTGTTCTGCCACTCTGTGGTTTGGTTCCGTGTTCTGTCCCAGCAGGGTATCGCCACCCTGTGGTTCAGCAGATTTACCGCCCACTTTGGCTACCCTCTGTTGGTCTCACTGTCCTTTCCCTTCTCTCAACGCTTCTGCCTTGTAGGAATTGTGTCTTACTAATTACGTCCATTTCTTTCTTGATACTTCTCACGTTGCAATTTGTGGGTCATTGCATCTGGTCTTTGCTGGAGTCTTTACAATGGTTCTTACAAAAAGTTTTACTTATAATCATCTAACATATGTCTAGTACCTACATTGTTTTACGTCTTCTTAAAAAGCTTTACAAATTTCGGCGCCCTTTCCATGTTACAATTCTAGGAGATTTTGAGTCTTAACTTCTACAAGAATCCTCAAATTCGTTTTTTTATTTTTGTGTAGTGTCATGGTGTATAGCATTTTAGTATTTCATGCTGTTAGACTATCTACGCTTTATCCCTTCACCTTAATCTATGGTACTATTGGTGTTATTTTTGTTTTTGTTTTTATTGAAACTACTTTCTTTTTCCCACCTTCCTCTCTCTTCATTCTTCTTTCGCCTGACGATCTTATCTACAACATAATCTTGAAATATTTTGCTGATTATTTATCAGTAATAAAATTAATCTTCAGACTTTTTGATATGGCTCACATGGTGAAGTCCTAAGGTTTTGCCTGTTTTTGGGTTCATTAGTTCCACAGCATTATCATGAGCAGTTTGGCTAATTATGATAGGTCCTTTGTATGCAGTGTAAAACTTATTTATTTTGTGTTTCTGTTTGCTGGAGAGACGGTGTGTTTTTACAAATACTTTCTGGCCTACTGAGAATGTTCTTTTAATTGCTGTTCTATCTCCACTTTCTTTTCTTTTAATGGCAGTCTTTCTGATGTTGGAGAGTGCTGTTGCTATGACTTGTTTGTGCTGTCTACGTGGTACAATAGGAAATCTAACATTTTCTTTGGTTATGTTCTTGTACTGAAAGTGTTTAATACTGCCAGTCTAGGGTAAAGACACCTCTGCTTTATCTCGTAAAATACCCTCTAATTCTCTTTTACTGTGTTCTGAAATACCTTGAACTTCTTGCAATTTTTTGTCGATTTCTTATGAACTTCTAATATGAGTTGAGGCGATTCCTCCTTTTGTGCATACCATTCTAATTCTTCATCCTCATTATCTCGAGTCATTCTTAATTGTTTGTTTATAACTGGTATTTCTTCTAATTTTAGCTTTTGCTCAAAGAGAAGTGTGACATTCCCGAATGTTACGCTACCTTTCCCCATATCTATTATCGCACATCTCACATTTAAAAAATCTGCACTTATAATCAAATCTATAGTTAGTTTAGGTATAATCACGAAGTTGGCTTCAATCTTCTGACCTTGACACGAAAGAGTTAACCTTGTTTGTCTCGTAACTTCCGCAGCATTGTTTCTAATAGGACCACTTACTTTAATCTTACGTGTTTTCAGAACTGGCAATTCCTCATTGGCATTACACTGCATGAATAAATTTTCTGAGATCGCAGTCAGTTCACTTCCGCTATCAATTACAATATTGACTGGGATATGCTTTACCATGGCGTTCACAATTGGTTGAATTTGTAAGGGTTGGTTCTGTTCTTCTTCTTCTTGCATCAACAAATTCTCCACTGAATCATACATGAGTCTTTTCAGGAATTTCCCTTGTGAATTCGAACTTTCTGTAGGATAAGCTTCGACTGCTACTTCTCTCTCTTTTATTTCCTCTTCTCTATTTCTTCCTTCATTTACGCTTTCTTCAACATCCTCTACTTTTTCCCCATCGTCGTCTATCTTCTCCTTCTTCTACATCTACATCTACATCCATACTCCGCAAGCCACCTGACGGTGTGTGGCGAAGGGTACATTGAGTACCTCTATCGGTTCTCCCTTCTATTCCAGTCTCGTATTGTTCGTGGAAAGAAGGATTGTCGGTATGCCTCTGTGTGGGCTCTAATCTCTCTGATTTTATCCTCATGGTCTCTTCGCGAGATATACGTAGGAGGGAGCAATATACTGCTTGATTCTTCGGTGAAGGTATGTTCTCGAAACTTTGACAAAAGCCCGTACCGAGCTACTGAGCCTCTCTCCTGCAGAGTCTTCCACTGGAGTTTATCTATCATCTCCGTAACGCTTTCGCGATTACTAAATGATCCTGTAACGAAGCGTGCTGCTCTCCGTTGGATCTTCTCTATATCTTCTATCAACCCTATCTGGTACGGATCCCACACTGCTGAGCAGTATTCAAGCAGTGGGCGAACAAGCGTACTGTAACCTACTTCCTTTGTTTTCGGATTGCATTTCCTTATGATTCTTCCAATGAATCTCAGTTTGGCATCTGCTTTACCGACAATCAACATTATATGATCATTCCATTTTAAATCACTCCTAATGCGTACTCCCAGATAATTTATGGTATTAACTGCTTCCAGTTGCTGACCTGCTATTTTGTAGCTAAATGATAAAGGATCTGTCTTTCTGTGTATTCGCAGCACATTACACTTGTCTACATTGAGATTCAATTGCCATTCCCTGCACCATGCGTCAATTCGCTGCAGATCCTCCTGCATTTCAGTACAATTTTCCATTGTTACAACCTCTCGATACACCACAGCATCATCTGCAAAAAGCCTCAGTGAACTTCCGATTTTATCCACAAGGTCATTTATGTATATTGTGAATAGCAACGGTCCTATGACATTCCCCTGCGGCACACCTGAAATCACTCTTACTTCGGAGGACTTCTCTCCATTGAGAATGACATGCTGCGTCCTGTTATCTAGGAACTCCTCAATCCAATCACACAATTGGTCTGATAGTCCATATGCTTTTACTTTGTTCATTAAACGACTGTGGGGAACTGTATCGAACGCCTTGCGGAAGTCAAGAAACACGGCATCTACCTGTGAACCCGTGTCTATGGCCCTCTGAGTCTCGTGGACGAATAGCGCGAGCTGGGTTTCACATGACCGTCTTTTTCGAAACCCATGCTGATTCCTACAGAGTAGATTTCCAGTCTCCAGAAAAGTCATTATACTCGAACACAATACGTGTTCCAAAATTCTACAACTGATCGACGTTAGAGATATAGGTCTATAGTTCTGCACATCTGTTCGACGTCCCTTCTTGAAAACGGGGATGACCTGTGCCCTTTTCCAATCCTTTGGAACGCTACGCTCTTCTAGAGACCTACGGTACACCGCTGCAAGAAGTGGGGCAAGTTCATTCGCGTACTCTGTGTAAAATTGAACTGGTATCCCATCAGGTCCAGAGGCCTTTCCTCTTTTGAGCGATTTTAACTGTTTCTCTATCCCTCTGTCGTCTATTTCGATGTCTACCATTTTGTCATCTGTGCGACAATCTAGAGAAGGAACTACAGTGAAGTCCTCCTCTGTGAAACAACTTTGGGAAAAGACATTTAGTATTTCGGCCTTTAGTCTGTCATCCTCTATTTCAGTACCATTTTGGTCACAGAGTGTCTGGACATTTTGTTTTGATCCACCTACCGCTTTGACATAAGACCAAAATTTCTTAGGATTTTCTGCCAAGTCAGTACATAGAACTTTACTTTCGAATTCATTGAACGCCTCTCGCATAGCCCTCCTCACACTACATTTCGCTTCGCGTAATTTTTGTTTGTCTGCAAGGCTTTGGCTATGTTTATGTTTGCTGTGAAGTTCCCTTTGCTTCCGCAGCAGTTTTCTAACTCGGTTGTTGTACCACGGTGGCTCTTTTCCATCTCTTACGATCTTGCTTGGCACATACTCATCTAACGCATAATGTACGACGGTTTTGAACTTTGTCCACTGATCCTCAACACTATCTGTACTTGAGACAAAACTTTTGTGTTGAGCCAACAGGTACTCTGAAATCTGCTTTTTGTCACTTTTTCTAAACAGAAAAATCTTTCTACCCTTTTTAATATTCCTATTTACGGCTGAAATCATCGATGCCGTAACCGCTTTATGATCGCTGATTCCCTGTTCTGCATTAACTTTTTCAAATAGTTCGGTTCTGTTTGTCACCAGAAGGTCTAATATGTTATCGCCACGAGTCGGTTCTCTGTTTAACTGCTCAAGGTAGTTTTCAGATAAAGCACTTAAAAAAATTTCACTGGATTCTCTGTCCCTCCCACCCTTTATGAACGTTTGAGTCTCCCAGTCTATATCCGGCAAATTAAAATCTCCACCCAGAACTATAACATGGTGGGGAAATCTACTCGAAATATTTTCCAAATTATCCTTCAGGTGCTCAGCCACAACAGCTGCTGAGCCAGGGGGCCTATAGAGAGATCCAATTACCATGTGTGAGCCTGCTTTAACCGTGACCTTCACCCAAATCATTTCACATTTCGGATCTCCGTCAATTTCCTTCGATACTATTGCATTTCTTATCGCTATAAACACGCCTCCCCGTTCACTGTCCAGCCTGTCTCTGCGGCATACATTCCAATCTGAGTTTAGGATTTCATTACTGTTTACGTCTGGTTTCAGCCAACTTTCTGTCCCTAGTACTATATGGGCGTTGTGACCGTTTATTAATGAGACGCTCCTGCAGTTTACTATTAGCACATTAATATTGTTATTCCCTGTTGCATTTTGCCTACTCCTACCTTGCCGTGTCTCAGGACGCGTCTTGTCGGGCCTAGGGAGGGAATTCTCTAACCTAAAAAACCCCCATGTGCACTCCACACGTACTCCGCTACCCTTGTAGCCGCTTCCGGCGTGTAGTGCACGCCTGACCTATTCAGGGAGACCCTACATTTCTCCACCCCGATAGCGGAGGTCAAGAAATTTGCACCGCAGATCTCCGCAGAATCGTCTGAGCCTCTGGTTTAAGCCTTCCACTCGGCTCCAAACCAGAACTTCTACATAATCGCATCTAAATGCTCTAATTAACGCTTCATAACTTCCTTCATTATATACGTTGGGTTGTGTGCCCACTAGTAACTTATTTTCAACTTCCGTCGACTGCGCATTATCCTCATTGAATTCGCTTTCCCTGATTTCCATCTCAAATAGCTCTGCAATACTCATTACTTCGTCCCTTCCTCCTACATTCGTTGTGCATGCCTCTGGTAATTCATCTTCCTCGTCAGTATTCTCCCAGTTAATTTCGTCCCAACACGATATTGTTATTTTCCTGTCTTCGTTTTCATCTGGTCCCTGCGGATTTGTTTCTACCTTCTTCTCTTCTCGTGATAAGGTATTTACGTCTCTGTTCGAACGTTTATCGGGGTTTGGTGGTCTTACCTCCACATCTTCTATCTGTAGTCTCTTTTCTTGTTCAGCTTGTTGATAGTGGTTTCTTTGTCGGTCTATTGGTTCTCCAGTACCCGTTCCAATTGTCGTTATTCCCTCTGTAATAGTTGATGCCGTTCCTGGGTGAATTATAGTTATTGCCATATTCTCTTCTAAATCCATAACCGGTTCTTTGTTGAAATCTATTGACGTTTCTTGGTGCGAAGTTATCACGTGGTTCGTAATTATTGTTTCTTCGTACTGTGTCTTGTGGATTCCACTGCTTTTTGCTTTCGTTTTCACGTGCGCTTCGTCTTTTTCTTGCGTCATCTTCCGAAAATATGAACTCTATTTCCCTTAGAACACCTTTAAATGCTTCGACGTCATTGCCTCCGCGATATACTAATGATTGCTGGTATTTCAATGGTAACTTCATCGCACATAATTTAATCAACTCTCCGTCACTGTATGTTACATCTAAGCATCGATTTTTCTTTGCCATTAATTCGAAAAATTTCACGGGACTCTTCTCTCCTGAATTTTCAAAATATGGGTTCTGTAATAATTCGTACTTCACTCTGTTCTGTGCTTCGCTGGACCAATATCGTGAGAGAAACTTCTCTCTGAAACCTTCGTACGACTGGAATGTCGCTGCAACAAAGAACCGTCCGGGGTTCCCATCACAGACATGTCCGAACACCAGAATTTGAGGAGATGATGTGGGATGTGTGGCCGACCATCCAGCAATAAGGACCCGTCAAGTTGGCCATGAAACGCACATTTGTAAGCATACAGTGAGGAGAGGACTGGCGGAACAGGTTTTACACCCCTGTCATAAAGAAAGTGTGCAGGCACTGGGATCAACGCATTTTGAGCCCCACATTCACTTTTGTCAATGTGTTACCTACCGCATGCTGTAGTGCCGAAGTCTGTACGATCTGTATTGTTCACGGACAAGGCCTCATTCACTTGTGATGGTGTCTTTTTTTAACAGCAATATCTGGAGTGAGGGTAATCCCTACGCCACTCACACTGGTGGCCACCGACAACGATTCTCTGTAAATGTATGAATGGGCATAATCCGAGATCACCTAATAGGACCTTGTTTGCTGTCTCTCCGTTTGACTGATCCGCCTGTTGTTCTTGCGAGATGTACTGCCGCAGTTCTTGGAGGCTGTACCCCTTGTAGTCCGCGAAAGGATGTGGTTTCAACACGACGGTGCACCAGCCCACTTCGATGTTAATGTCTGCGAGCACCTGAACAACACATTCTCTCATCGTTGGACTGGAAGCAAAGGTCCTGTACCATGACCAGGGCGATCGCTATACCTCAAACTCTTTGACTTTTTCCTCTGGGGTTACGTCATAACATTGACGTAAGAAACCCCCTAGTAATGCTTGTTAGGTTCCAAGCTGCCTGTCTCCTGGTGCAATGTACTAAAAAGTATTTTGAGTTGGCAATGTACCCTTTCTTGGTAAAGGGCTTTTTTGGAGGTCTCTCTGTGAAAATCGTCTCTGTTTTTTGTTTTGAGGTTGTGTACCTGATTGTTCAATGTTGAAATTTCATGGTGAGTTTTCAGAAAGCAAACACATTTGTGAATGTATAATACAAGAAGTGTCATTATTATAAATTCCTTAAATACACTGAGATGGCAAAAGTAATGGGATAGAGGTATGCATATATACAGATGGCGGTAGATAACGCGCACAAGAGGAATGGAAGGGCAGTGCATTGGCGGAGCTATCATTTGTACTCAGCTGTTTCATGTGATAAGGTATACGACACGGTTATGGGCACACGACGGGAAGTAACAGAGTTTGAATGCGGAATGTTAGTTGGAGCTAAACGCATCGGACATTCAATTTTGGAAATCGTTAGGGAATTCGATATTCCGTGATACACAGTGTCAAGAGTGTACCGAGAATACCACATTTCAGGCGATACCTCTTACAACAGACAACGCAATGGCCGACTGCCTTCACATAAAGGCCGAGAGCAGCAGCATTTGCGTAGAACTGTCAGTGATAACAGACAAGCAGCAATGCGTGAAATAACCACGGAAATTAATGTGTAGCGTACGACGAATGTATCCATTAGGGCAGTAGAGCAGAGGATCAATGCTACCACCTTTGTTGATAGCGCGATAGCGCCTCTCCTGGGCTTGTGAGCATTCCAGTTTGACCCTAGACAACTGGAAAACCGTGACCTGGTCATATGAGTCCCAATTTCAGTTGGCAAGATTTGATGGTGGGGTTCGAGGTGAAGCAGCTCCCACAAAGCCATGGACCCAGTTGTCAAGAAGGCACTGTGCAAGCTGGTGGTGGCTCCACAATGGTGTGGACTGTGTTTATAGGGGATGGACTGGGTCCTCTGGACCAACTGAACCGATCATTGACTGGATATTGTTACGCTTGGTTACTTGGGGACCATTCATTGACTTTATGTTCCCAAACAACGATGGAATTTGTGTGGATGAGAATGCACTGTGTCACCAGGTCACAGTTGTTTACAATTGGTTTGAAGAACATTTTGGACAATTCGAGCAAATGATTTGGCCACCTGGGTTGCCCGACATCAATTCCATCTAAAATTTATGGGACATAATCGAGAGAACAGTTAGTGTACAAAATCCTGCACCTGCAACATTTTCGGAATTATGGACAACTATAGATCCAGCATAGCTCAGTATTCCTGCAGGAGACTTGCAACGAGTTGTTCGAGTCCATGCCATGTTGCGTTGCTGCTTTACGCCAGGCAAAAGGAGGTCTGATATAATATTAGGAGGTATCCCATGACTTTTTTCATCTCGTTGTATTTCCTTTCATGGCTCTTTATGGGGAACTTCTTTCATTATTCTGATAGTCCTTATTTAAAGTGTGAAAGTTTATTTTCCAATCCCAGAAGATCACATCATATCTAAGATAGCTGTTCATGTCAGTGTAATAGGCACAGAATGATGATTCAGTGCTGTAACAGTCCCAAAATATTCTGAGCACATAATATTATTTACATAGTTTGTTATTGAAAACTTCTAGATGCTTTTAGCATTTCAAGTGTATGGAGATTGTGCAAAGCACAGTTCGCTAACTCATCTTTTATGTTGCTTCTAGCTCTACCGTTTCTCCCTTATTTATGACCAAAGTGTTATCCCTAAACCATTTTCCTGCCTCATTTATTGTGTTAGAAACGTTATGCTGTAGATCATCCTCAGTGCATCCTTTTATAAAAATGCTTGTATCGTTGGCAAACGTCACTGTGTTTATAGCCCTCATACGGTTTTGGCAAATCATTTGTATATACCTGGAACAATATAGTACCAAAGACGGAACTCTGGGACACTTCATAGCTAATTTTTTCTTGTAATCTGACAGGTATTCGTTGTCTTAATGAGGTAGTGAGTAGTAAGACAACAAGGACACTGGTGCATTTTGTTAGTGCAGGTTGCCTACATCAGGGGCAGGTATGAACTCAGGGGGAACCTATTGTTCTCTTTGACTGTCAGGTCATTAACCTAGTGTTCTCCTTTGATTGACAGCTCCTTAACCTATTCTTCAGCTAAAAGGATCCTTCCTTTTGATTGACAGATCCTTAACTTATTGCTCCCCCATCCACCTCCCCTCCCCCCCTTAGAAAACCTCCAACTCATCTCTTACCCTCACTGTTACAGGTACACTTTCAGGTCTGACTTATTAGAATAGCCTCCTTACACTCTATTTAATTAAACTGATCAATTAATTAAACCCTCCCCTCTAGTAGCTCTGCCTGCCCTCACCCACTCCCTTCCCTCTCCACCTCGCCTCCTCTACCTCGAAATTGGCGGCTCTGAGGTGGAGAAGCAGAATCTCATAACAGGAAATTCAAGGGTGTATTGTTTATTTATAAAAATTGAGTTTGTGGGGGTTGGATTTCTGTTGCTTTTCATTCTCTGCTGTTTGGAAAGATGTAGGTCTTGTAGGAAGTAATTACATTGAACGCTTTTCTTTTTTTCCCGATTGCACAAGGAATACCGTCATGAAACATCTATCACACAGAATTACACTGGCAAATCTTTCGATCGCGAAGCACGAACCACCCGCCATCTCCTGTCTACTGGACCACATGGAACACCACCACACACACTGCCAGGAGTTGAGATGCACCAGCAGCCCCTGTGAATTGAACACGTGACCATCACCTGCCAAACCATGAGCAGGTGTCAGTTCGGGTCCCGTGAGCACAAGGCGATGGCATCCCATTTCATACTTGACACCTGAGAAATTCCTTTCAACACATGTCTACTTAGACACTGTTGCTGACACAATGACATATGTCCTTTGTACCTGCAGTCCAGCAAGATGTCTGCATAGCAGGTCACTCTTGCAGGTGCAGCTAAAAGGTTGTCAATGACACATGTCTATGTAAATAACGGCCAAGTTATAGATGCACTATAGAAATCTTTTGCAATGCTCCCCAGAATAACAAAGGATGCATTCTTGCTGATGCTCCTAATGGCAGAGCTCGTCCATTACTTATCAGCCCCTTCTCGGAATTCTTAAAGTGTCACACAAACAGTTAACAGTCGCTTCAGTAGGAGTTTTCATGATGTTTAAGCCTGTCTGCATGGAAATTCTTGTTGTAACAGGACCTGTTTACGAAAATAGCTCAGAATAACACTAAGTGCATTCTTCCTGATAGTCCTAATGGGACAGCCCGTCTGTCACTGAACTTACCCATCACACTGCTGCTGCTGCTGGTATGGGAGCACCATCCACCATTGTTTCCAGCAGACAAGACTTTAGGCGGCAAAACTATTTTGTGCAGATCGCCATATTACATAGATACTTAAACTCTGCAAAAGTGGTCTACAGATCGTCAAACACATCCCACATACTCACTGTGCTGCAGTGCAGCGCTGACAGAGGAAATTGCTGCCTTAAACACGGTCCATGACTGCAGCCGTGGAAGTGCATGTCAGTCAGAGAGAGGCCAACCTGCTGTGGACGACCCCCCACCCCAGGAGGATCTGAGTTTGAATGCTATCAATACTCCCAGCGCAAACACTACTCGTATTGGATCTTCTCAAATTTCTGCAGAGTATATATGTGACAAACGCTGCCCTGAAGGCGACAAAATGCAAAATGTGTATTAGTTCACTATTTACCCATCCAGGGGAGCCATGAGCCAAATCATCATAAGCAGGAAGCTTTCTCGGGCTCTCTGAACTGGTGTACAAAGGATGGGCAAGACCCAGCTCAGAACAAAGGCGTCTGCTGAGATGCTGTTTCCGCCCCCAACCTGCTTGCTAGCTGCTGTGATTTCTATGGCCATCTCTAGACTGACAAGAATATTGGGAATCAGGCACATATTTATCAGTGTAACTACAATCAAATATTAGGATTTCTGCTGCAGTCTGACACTGATCAATGTACTGGGAATGTCTCCTGACGATCGTGGTTCTGGAACGAATCTCAATATCTATCATCATCATTATCATCATCATCATTTAAGACTGATTATGCCTTTCAGCTTTCAGTCTGGAGCATAGCCCCCCTTATACAGTTCCTCCATGATCCCCTATTCAGTGCTAACATTGGTGCCTCTTCTGATGTTAAACCTATTACTTCAAAATCATTCTTAACCGAATCCAGGTACCTTCTCCTCGGTCTGCCCCGACTCCTCCTACCCTCTACTGCTGAATCCATGAGTCTCTTGGGTAACCTTGCTTCTCCCATGCTTGTAACATGACCCCACCATCTAAGCCTGTTCGCCCAGACTGCTACATCTATAGAGTTCATTCCCAGTTTTTCTTTGATTTCCTCATTGTGGATACCCTCCTGCCATTGTTCCCATCTACTAGTACCTGCAATCATCCTAGCTACTTTCATATCCGTAACCTCAACCTTGTTGATAAGGTAACCTGAATCCACCCAGCTTTCGCTCCCATACAACAAAGTTGGTCGAAAGATTGAATGGTGCACAGATAACTTAGTCTTGGTACTGACTTCCTTCTTGCAGAAGAGAGTAGATCGTAGCTGAGCGCTCACTGCATTAGCTATGCTACACCTCGTTTCCAGTTCTTTCACTATGTTGCCATCCTGTGAGAATATGCATCCTAAGTACTTGAAACCGTCCACCTGTTCTAACTTTGTTCCTCCTATTTGGCACTCAGTCCGTTTATATTTCTTTCCCACTGACATTACTTTCGTTTTGGAGATGCTAATCTTCATACCATAGTCCTTACATGTCTGATCTAGCTCTGAAATATTACTTGGCAAACTTTCAATCGAATCTGCCATCACAACTAAGTCATCCGCATATGCAAGACTGCTTATTTTGTGTTCACATATCTTAAATCTCACCCAGCCAGTCTACTGATTTCAACATATGATCCATAAATAATATGAACAACAGTGGAGGCAGGTTGCAGCCTTGTCTTACCCCTGAAACTGCTCTGAACCATGAACTAAATTTACCGTCAACTCTAACTGCTGCCTGACTGTCCATGTAAAGACCTTTAATTGCTTGCAAAGGTTTGCCTCCTATTCCATAATCTTGTAGAACAGACAATAACTTCCTCCTAGGAACCCGGTCATATGCCTTTTCTAGATATATAAAGCATAGATACAATTCCCTGTTCCACTCTTCACACTTCTCCATTATTTGCCGTAAGCTAAAGATCTGGTCCTGACAACCTCGCCGGCCGTGGTGGCCAAGCGGTTAAAGGCGCTGCAGTCTGGAACCGCACGACCGCTAAGGTCGCAGGTTCGAATCCTGCCTCGGCCATGGATGTGTGTGATGTCCTTAGGTTAGTTAGGTTTAAGTAGTTCTAAGTTCTAGGGGACTAATGACCTTAGAAGTTGAGTCCCATAGTGCTCAGAGACATTTGAACCTGACAACCTCTAAGAGGCCTAAACCCACACTGATTTTCATCCAATTGGTCCTCAACTAATACTCGCACTTTCCTTTCAACAATACCTGAGAAGATTTTACCCACAACGCTGACTAAAGAGATACCTCTGTAGTTGTTACAATCTTTTCTGTTTCCATGTTTAAAGATTGGTGTGATTACTGCTTTTGTCCAGTCTGATGGAACCTGTCCCGACTCCCAGGCCATTTCAATTATCCTGTGTAGCCATTTAAGACCTGACATTCCACTGTATTTGATGAGTTCCGACTTAATTTCATCCTCCCCAGCCGCTATATTGCACTGCAATCTAATGACCATTTTTTCCACTTCCTCAAATGTGATCCTATTTCCATCATCATTCCTATCCCATTCTACCTCGAAATCTGAAACATTACTGATCGCATTTTCACCTACATTGAGCAGCTCTTCAAAATATTCCCTCCATCTGCCCAAGGCATCCACAGGATTCACCATCAGTTTTCCTGACCTGTCCAAAATACTTGTCATTTCCTTCTTACCTCCCTTTCGAAGACTCCTAATTACACTCCAGAATGGTTTTCCAGCAGCTTGACCCATAGTCTCCAACCTGTTTCCAAAGTCTTCCCACGATTTCTTCTTGGACGCTACAATTATCTGTTTGGCTTTGTTTCTTTCTTCAACATAACTTTCTCTGTCTACCTGGGTTCTGGTATGTAGCCTTTTTTGATGCGCCTTTTTTTCCTTTTACAGGCTTCCTTGGCTGTATCATCCCACCAAGCTGTTTGCTTCATCCTACTTTTACACACTACTGTTCCAAGACATTCTTTAGCCACTTCTAGTACTGTGTCCCTGTACCTTGTCCATTCCTTTTCCAATGACTGTAATTGACTACATTCAACAAACTGGTACCTTTCTGAGATCGCTGTTATGTACTTGTGCCTGATTTCCTTATCCTGAAGTTTCTCCACTCTTATCCTCCTACATATGGACCTGACCTCCTGTACTTTCGGCCTCACAATCCCAATTTCACTGCAGATTAAATAATGATCAGTGTCATCAAAGAATCCCCTGAATACACGTGTGTCCCTCACAGCCTTCCTGAATCCCTGATCTGTTATTATATAGTCAATGACAGATCTGGTTCCCCTGCCTTCCCAAGTACACCGGTGAATGTTCTTATGTTTAAAAAAGGAGTTTGTGATTAGTAAGCCCATACTGGCACAGAAATCCAAGAGTTGTTTCCCGTTCCTGTTGGCCTCCATATCCTCTCCAAATTTACCCATAACCTTTCATACCCTTCTGTTCGATTTCCAATCCTGGCGTTAAAATCACCCATGAGCAGAACACTGCCCTTGTCCTTTACTCTAACAACTACATCACTGAGTGCCTCATAAAAACTATCCATTTTATCTTGATCTGTCCCTTCACAATGCGAATATACTGACACAATCCTAATTTTCTTGCTAGACACTGTCAAATATATACACATCAGTCGTTCGTTTACATGCCTTATTGCAACTACGCTGGGTTCCATTTCTTTCCTGATGTAAAGCCCTACACCCCACTGTGCTATTCCTGCTTTGACTCCTGGCAGGCAGACTTTGTATTCTCCCACTTCCTCTTCTTTCTCACTCCTTACCCGAATGTCACTAACAGCTAAAACGTCCAGCCCCATCTTACTTGCAGGCTCTGCCAGCTCTACCTTCTTCCCAGAGTAGCCCCCATTGATATTAATAGCTCCCCATCTCATTATCATTTGTTTGCCAAGTCGTATCTTAGGAGTCCCTGGTTTGTCAGTTAGAGGTGGGACTCCGTCACCTCCAAAGGTCCGAGGCATTTTGCTCTGATTGTTGCCAGCATCATATTTAAAGTACCAGGGAAGCAGGTTGCTAGCCTTACTTGCCCCGAGTCCCATTGGGTTTTACCCCTAACGGCTGAGGGACTAACCGGTGGATTTTGTAGTCTTTGCCGTATGAGCACAAAGGTGACCACGACTCAGAATATGTCCGAGATGCCCAGCCTTATTCCAAAGTAACTGGTATCCCGACTGTCGGGACCACTTACTTGGCCACTCATACGTTGCCCGTGGTTCATGAACTAGGACATGACTACAGGAATCCACACCATGAACCACCTCAATATCTATAGCGCACATAATTTTTCCATGTAAAAGAAATCTTTCTCCTTATGGCTATCAATGTGCTGAATCTATACCTTCCTCACAATAGGACACACAGTCATTTTCTCTGGACATGCCAGAACACAAGCCACAGTAACTTTAAAGTGCAATGTATACGCATTTCAGAAAAAGAATGCAGTTATCATTTATAGGTATGCAGCACTCACACTGACACCAGCTACATGTCGCGATTCTCTTCAGTTCTAGGAAATTATCTGACGTTTAAGTTTCCCAATCAGTGACTCCGGAAAGTGCTGCATCCTGCCAAGACTCTTACATAGAAGTGTTATAAAGCACAGATGTCCGACACTATGTGAGAATCGACAACGCTCCCGTGGACGCAAGCGTTGGAAAGACATCACCGATACAGATTGGTGTACTGTAATCAACATCACTATCGATGCTGCAACAAGGAAAACGCGAGGATACGCTTAGGGCTGCCAATGAAGGGACGTTTCGTTACAGCCGTACTGCCCGTCCTGTTTGTACACTGTAGGAGGTCCAGTTGAGCCCTTGCATTGCTATATTGTACAGCTCTTTACGAAATGAATCTACCACCCCTTACGTTCCTATATACTCCTTAACGCATTTAAACCATAATTCATCACATCAAATCTTTCCTTCCCTTACGACTAGACATATGTAATTTTTGCTTTTTGTTTTTGCGTGAATAGTAGTTTGATTGCTTCCCACAAAAGTCTGGGGATATGTCAGAACATAAGCCATGGTAACTTTACGTTCAAGCAGCAGCATAACATTTCTGACTATCACTTATAGGTGTACAGAAAAATTATGACACCTCCACACTCGCACCAGCTTATTTCTCGATGAATAAAGGATGTAATTATGATTTTAAAAAGTCCTAACATCTTTTCGGTTTATCGATTTCACCACTTCCACGAAACCTTTTCGTATTTACGATACTTGTAAATCCAACCAACGCACAGTGGCGTCTGTTGTATATTCAGACCGCCAAGTCAGGGTTTGTGCCTGTGCGTTCCATGCCTGGTGACCACCACCGAGATCACACAAATTTCCCTCAAGTAAGAAATCATTGTGAGTGCAATACATATTAGAGTATGTCCATTCGGAGTTAATTTTTACAGGCTGAGCAGATGGGTGGAGAAACTGCAAAATTGTTGTAGTCTGAGCACATTTATAAGTTCCTGTTGCTGAGCACTGTACCTGTATAACACTTTGGAGAAGGAGGAGGATCACCGTGAGACGGGCCTATTGGTGCAGCTGGCAAAACTGAATTAGTTACGAAAAAACAAAAGAGCCTGTTTGTGCGTCATACAAAGATCTTGTTTGTTATATGTGCGAGAAACGGTGACTTAATGATACATTCCTTATACACTCCTGGAAATTGAAATAAGAACACCGTGAATTCATTGTCCCAGGAAGGGGAAACTTTATTGACACATTCCTGGGGTCAGATACATCACATGATCACACTGACAGAACCACAGGCACATAGACACAGGCAACAGAGCATGCACAATGTCGGCACTAGTACAGTGTATATCCACCTTTCGCAGCAATGCAGGCTGCTATTCTCCCATGGAGACGATCGTAGAGATGCTGGATGTAGTCCTGTGGAACGGCTTGCCATGCCATTTCCACCTGGCGCCTCAGTTGGACCAGCGTTCGTGCTGGACGTGCAGACCGCGTGAGACGACGCTTCATCCAGTCCCAAACATGCTCAATGGGGGACAGATCCGGAGATCTTGCTGGCCAGGGTAGTTGACTTACACCTTCTAGAGCACGTTGGGTGGCACGGGATACATGCGGACGTGCATTGTCCTGTTGGAACAGCAAGTTCCCTTGCCGGTCTAGGAATGGCAGAACGATGGGTTCGATGACGGTTTGGATGTACCGTGCACTATTCAGTGTCCCCTCGACGATCACCAGTGGTGTACGGCCAGTGTAGGAGATCGCTCCCCACACCATGATGCCGGGTGTTGGCCCTGTGTGCCTCGGTCGTATGCAGTCCTGATTGTGGCGCTCACCTGCACGGCGCCAAACACGCATACGACCATCATTGGCACCAAGGCAGAAGCGACTCTCATCGCTGAAGACGACACGTCTCCATTCGTCCCTCCATTCACGCCTGTCGCGACACCACTGGAGGCGGGCTGCACGATGTTGGGGCGTGAGCGGAAGACGGCCTAACGGTGTGCGGGACCGTAGCCCAGCTTCATGGAGACGGTTGCGAATGGTCCTCGCCGATACCCCAGGAGCAACAGTGTCCCTAATTTGCTGGGAAGTGGCGGTGCAGTCCCCTATGGCACTGCGTAGGATCCTACGGTCTTGGCGTGCATCCGTGCGTCGCTGCGGTCCGGTCCCAGGTCGACGGGCACGTGCACCTTCCGCCGACCACTGGCGACAACATCGATGTACTGTGGAGACCTCACGCCCCACGTGTTGAGCAATTGGCGGTACGTCCACCCGGCCTCTCGCATGCCCACTATACGCCCTCGCTCAAAGTCCGTCAACTGCACATACGGTTCTCGTCCACGCTGTCGCGGCATGCTACCAGTGTTAAAGACTGCGATGGAGCTCCGTATGCCACGGCAAACTGGCTGACACTTTTTTTTTTTTTTTTTTCATCTTTCATTCCTGCTCCAGATGGGAGGAGGCGGGCACATGGAGAACCTAATGTTCTTTGGTGCCTTAGCTTATCTTATGTACTGCTGTTGGGGCACAATTTATTATTTCAATTGGGATTTTTCCTGTATGATCTTATATTTTCTTGGCTGGTGAGAGGATGTTAAGACCCTGGCATTTGCCCAAGTGCAGGAGGGAAACCTCTCAAAAACCTCCGCAAGGGTCATTGTGTTGATGTTGTCTGATGTGCTTCTGCCTTTGTTGATTAATTGTGGCTTTCGTCTTCTGTCAAGTGCTTTAGTATTTCGGTTGCGATGTTTTGAGTGGATCCGCTTTCTATTGCCATGCACTCTTTGATTATTTTCGGTGGGAATGGGTGTTTGTACTGTGGGTAATTAAATTCTGTGGGCGTGTAGTTTAAGAGATCTGTTGTTAGAGTTTTGTTCGTTGTCCTGTTGTTGCCAATTCTTGCTGTCAGCGTGATCCATCTGCGTTTTATGGGGATAACTTTGGTGGTTTGGTATACAGTTTCGTTTCTTGTTCGTCTGTTGAGCCGTCCTGCTATTCTTAAGATTTTCCTCTCTAGCGTTATTAGCCTCTGGGTGTTATTTTTACTCGCTAACCAGACTGGGGCAGCATATTCTAGAACTGGTCTTACGAAAGCTTTGTACGTGTGAAGTAGGGTCTCGCTGCTTGCCCCGTTTGCCCTGCCTCCTATTAGTTTAATTAGGTTGCATCTCTTGTTCGCTTTGTTTATTGTTTTTTGTATGTGGGGTGTCCATGTCAGGGTTTTGTCTATTATTGTTCCTAGGTAGGTGGCTGTATTTTTTGGTTTTATTGCTTCTCCCCATAGTCGTATATTCGTTTGTGGTAGTGCTCGATTTGTTGTATGTGAGAAATGCTTGTGGTTGCAGATGATCAGTTGAGTTTTCTGCGCATTTGGTTTGATTCTCCATTTTCGCAGCCACAGCTCCAGTTTGTTGATGTAGGTGTTTGTCTTCCTGTTTATTTCGTTGATATCGGGCGCATGACACCAATAGGCCGTGTCGTCGGCGTATAGGGCTAGCCCTTCGTTCCAGCCTGTGGGGTGCGGGATGTCGGAGGTGTATAGGCTATAGAGGAGGGGCGAGAGAATCGCTCCCTGCGGTACACCTGCCTCTGGGTAGAAGTGTTCTGAGTGGCTTCCGTTGACATAGACTCTGGATGGTCTGTTATCGAGTATGTTTGACAGGAGTGTGGTCAGTTGTGTCGGTATACCTAGCTCATGTAGTTTATAGTACAGTCCTTTGTGCCACACTCTGTCAAACGCCCCTTCTATATCGAGGAAGAGGCCTGCGGCGTGGTTGGTCAAGTTTACTCCTTCTGTTAGTCCGCTGCAGACCCTTAGAATGGGGTCGATCGTGGCATGGTGTTTGCGGAAGCCAGCCTGTGTTTTGGGTATTAATTGCCTTGTTTCGGCGAAGGTTAGTATTCTTTTATTTATGATTGATTCGAAGGTCTTTCCGATTACGGAGAGTAGTGTTATTGGTCGGTAGGATTTTGGATTGTTTGGGGCTTTCTGCGGCTTTAGTATCATTATAATTTTTGCCTCTTTCCATTTCTTTGGCACAGCTTGTAACCTGAGAGCGGCGTTGTAGAGGGTGCTGAGGCAGTCGATTAATTGTTTTCTTGGGGCTAGTCGCAGTTGCCGTCGTGTTATGCTGTCTAGACCTGGTGCGTTGTTGGGGCCTTTTTGTAGTGATTCTTCTATTTCTTCTGGCGTGATGATACTTGTGAGTTTGGCCTCTTCTTGTGTTGGGACGTTTGGTGTCATGAGTGTTGCGGCTATGTTTTTGTTTATTTGTTCCTCGTGGTCTGCATCAAAGTATGCGTTTGTTGGGTGCTGGTATGTCTCTTCTAGGACTGATTTGAAAATATCTGCCTTTTCCTTGTCGTTTGTTGTGATGGTGTCTTTGTAAAGTAGAGGGGGCTCTGCCGTTTGTGTAAGGCCGCCAATCCGTTTGAAAGTTTGCCAGAATTTAGTGCCTTGTGTGTGGTTGAGGTGTCGACAGGCTAGTGTCCACCTTTCTGATCTATATTCTTGGAGCTGACGTTTTACTAGGGCGTTCAATTGATTCCATTCTTGTTTGTAATGGATACAGCCTGTTCTCTTGAACAGTTTGTACATCTGCCTCTTGTCTTTAATGGTGTTTAGTATTCTTTGTGGGATTCTTTCTGTGTGTGGCTTGATGATCTTCGTTGGGGCGTTATCTGTGACTGCTTTGACGGCGGCGGTGCACAAATGCTGCGCAGCTAGCGCCATTCGACGGCCAACACCGCGGTTCCTGGTGTGTCCGCTGTGCCGTGCGTGTGATCATTGCTTGTACAGCCCTCTCGCAGTGTCCGGAGCAAGTATGGTGGGTCTGACACACCGGTGTCAATGTGTTCTTTTTTCCATTTCCAGGAGTGTATATCCTATAACATGTGTGCAGAAGCTGAACTTTCAAAAAGGAATACCATGTTATGCAGAAACCTCCTATAGGCCTGAATGGAAATAATGCTTTATTACAAACGTCCAATAGGCTTCTGTTTGTGTGTTTCAGCGCATCAGCTGTATGTAACTGAATAATCACTATGAATTCATCGTCATTCAGTTATTAGACTTCAAGTGTGTGCAGGATGTCTGTGAATAAGGTATTTCCACAGTTCTGAGGAGTGATAATGTATTGTGCAAAGTATGGTCATGCTTTAGTTATCACTATTAGAGGTGGATAATGACTGCACAACTCTGCTTGTTCAACAACAGACCTGTAACTACACATTAGAAAAATTTTTCTAGAGCTCTTACTTCCTCAATGTGTTATGAAAATTAATTTTGAGGACTGCAGATTCACCAGGAAAGGAGAATGTTACTGCTTACAGCGTGTTTAAGTAGGTGAAATCAAGAAATGTGTGTAATGTGCTGTCGGATATTTATGTGAAACTGATTAAGATGTGTCACCACATGAACGCTTTTGATCACTGTATGTTCCCTACACAACTTGTACCATTACTATGTAATATATATTTTATTTGCCACCTCATGCATTTCAATGTATGAGCCCCGCTTTAAACACTGACTCGAACGTGTGATGCCAGATTGATGGACTGCCATCAATTTTGATACATTGTATTGGATGTAAAGCTGAAAAGATCAATAATTATAATGTCTGTTCAATTATTTTTTTAATAATCTAGTTGTTTACTTCATGGTTTCTGTAGTTATGAGCATAGACAGATAATATTTAAAGATACAGCATGCACATAATTCACTGGGATGATCCTGGCATACCCTATATAGAAACTGTGACGTCACTTTGATTATTCGACCATCATCTTCCTGAAGGGGATGGAGAAGATCTCATGGATGCGTCGAATCTTTAAGTTTACTGCTATTCAAGACCTGGAATTCTACATGTGTCCTCTCCATCGACTCAAGAAGAAGAAGAAGAAGATGTGTAAAAATAGTGTTGCTGTGTCTGTTCATGAAAATGTAAAACTACTTTGCGGAAGAAATGAATTTTTATCTCACAACCACTGTGTACTTTTGTCAATCCTGTTTCCTCTTTGACAGTCTACAGTTTTACCCAGACAGTATGTCTGTGGTTTTCCTAGATATAATTTTATACACGTCTGCTACAGGTCTTTCGAAGCAGACATGGACACGTTCCTCTTGCTCCCATAGCCCAATTTGTGCTGCATGATAGATGTAATTCCATGAAACCATTCTACATATTTTTTTATCTTCCCTCTTAAACTTTACCTCCTTAGTAGCACTCATCTTCACCAAACCTAATGTCATTTGTGACCTGCACAGCCTTTATATTCATATACATACATAATGCAATAGGGGACAGGGCTTTCGTAAATAACAACAACAAAGGTATATGGAAACGATTGATTCTGCTATTCCAATACAGAAATAGTTTTAACTTACTCGCTACAACAGTAACACAACGTCGGAATTTTTTTATAAGTCTATGCTCAAAACTAATGCGATAATACTTTATTTACCACTACTAAATTCCACAGTCCCAGCAGCACAGCTTTTACAATAATTCTGATGGACTGTGCACACTTAGAATCTAATTTCAACAGACCCAATAACAAAGGTTATTACAATAACAATTCTGAAGGACTCTGAGCTATACAGATACATATACACTTAACTCTATTCTGACTTAGGTGGCTAGTGGTAGGTGAAAAACTTAAAAAACTATTCAATTTACAAGACGCATATGGTGCGTAGGTATATGTATTTCTCAGGCTACACTTATGTTGCATATGAACAAATAAATAAATATAGAAATATTTTTTTCTGTTTATGCTTTTTAATATTTTTTTTACACTTTTTCTTTCTTTCACGCACATGGTGTGCATATATATTTTCTTCCTTTTTCTTTTTTTCTACACATACTCCCTATGTATGTACATACACATGTACGTAGTACACATAAATATATACACTACACACACACACACACACACACACACACACACACACACACACAGTCAGACACAGACACACAAAAATTTCTTACACTATGATAAAAGTGTCATACCACTACTCTGCAGACTCACTCTCTCTCTCTCTCTCTCTCTCTCTCTCTCTCTCACTCTCCCTGTCTCTCTCTTTTGTTCTCGCCTCTCTCACTCTCACTCAGTCAGAGTCCTCCACCCATTCTCTAGCTACAAGAGTGTGAGTATGGGAGAGTTTCAATCCCGTCATCACAAATGGCCCTTTTATTTTCATGAGGCGACAGGCCGATTTTAGACTGCGGCACAGTGTACACCTCGTGTCCTCTCGGTTGAATACTGGTCTGCTGTACCACATGCGGCGGCTGTGGTGCAGCACCGCAAACACCACTGTACAGTCACTGCAAATAGTCTTCAATAGACAGGGATCTCGCCATACGATGCACACTCTTAGCCCGCCTCTGGGTGGCACCTTCCAGTGTGTGATATGCACATTTTATAGCGTAAACCTACAAACACCACAGTCGACAATCCATTCGTCCTGTCCTTCATAAGACCGATAACTTCCACCGACCCGCACTTTTCTTTCTCTTTTCAAACATTTCAGAATAAAATACTCTAACATTCTGCGTGGTGTCTGTTGTTCTAAGTTGTGTCTCCCTACCACTTTCGCGCAACGACGCTCTGAGCGTGTTTTTTTAGGGAATTGACTAGTTTGAACCTGGGACCTGTTGCTGGTAAGGAGACGCCAGACCACACATGACATGTAGAGTTCAGAATAGTTCAGTGAGACTAGCGATGATATAACCAAATACTTAATGATTTCAGCGTCAGCTCCACTGCACTCCCTGTAAAAGAATCTTAATACTAACTAAATTTAGTGGAAGGGGTTCACGGCTTTCATATTTTTAGTTAACTGGTAAAATAACGTAGAAAAAGCAGTTAATTTTACCATTGGAAATTTTATTCTACTCACAAAACATTGTTTATAAATTGCACTATTGATAAAAGGAAATATTTTAATACAGGATGATAAAAACCAACTGCGTTCAACAAAAATGTGAACGAATATTCCCTGAGTGGGTTTCCAAGCGTCAGGGCGGCGCAGCTCCTCACATCTCGCCGTCTCGAAAGCAACTCCCTTCTAACTTCTCCTTACTAAAATTTACCGAAGTTGGTTTAAAAAAAACTATCTGGCTGTGTTTTCATCTGACCAATCAGGGTCCCAATGTTAACCTTAAGCTCCGCCTACAAAAATTCTGTCTATCCAATGAGAAACGTTATACTTTTCGTAGTGGGGCAATGTTTTTAAAGTTTGCAACGTAACAGAGACGCGAAAAAGTCTCACGCTAAAACTTGCAGCTGGTGTGGCCCTTTTAGTGTTATCGTAAGATCTATACTGTTCTTCTGGAGGGCTGTATCTTTTAACATGGGCTGGGGGGTGGTCCTGGAGGCTACTTTTCGTGGTGGGGCAATGTTTTTAACGTTTTCAACGTAACAGAGACGCGAAAAAGTCTCACGCTAAGACTTGCAGCAGCTGTGGCCCTTTTAGTGTTATTGTAAGATCTATACTGCTCTTCTGGAGGGCTCTAGCATTTAACATGGGCTGGAGGTGGTCCTGTCAGTTAGCTATCGACGTGGGTGTCCGTCCCTTATCGTAGGGCCTTCTAACTTAACACGGTACTCTCGGCTTCTGTTCTTGTTTCTCCCCTCGGAACTGCGTCTGTCTCACGGTGGGAAGGTATGACATGCATCTAGGCATTGTTGTGTTAGTCTGTGGTATTCCATTTGCTCAATCGTTACTCATATTACTTTGGTTAAATTAATGTCACGATTTATTCGGAGCTATATGACATACTACTGTATTTGCTTATCATGTCAGGGTTTTCATGGAAGGTGTTGGATTTGCCTGACACCTTACATATCATCACCCTTCGAACTTGATTTTGCACTGAAGTTAGGCAATGATTGAATCGTTGTCTAAGTCAGTCAAAAATTATTCCTTTATCTAAATTTTGTTGCCTACTTTTCAGCCACGTTATTCTGGTTCTATGCTAGTTTGTATTACTAATTTATATTTTTATATTCATCCACATTATTCTCAAAAATATGTTTATACTGACAAGAGAAGAATATTTTTATGCTATTATTAATTTTTAATCATTTTCTGTCTTTATTTAAGTGTGAAGTTTGTTTTTTAAGAAGTTTGTTATCGAAAGTGAGTCTTTCACATCGATTTTCTTAGAAATATTTTTTTTATAAATGTAGTAATTAAGTAAAATCTATTCCTAACACATTTTCTAAATATCATGTACAAGTAAAACGTTTTTGTTTCTAGACACTCATTTCAACATTGTTACACTAACAAGTAAGAATTATCTCCAAGAATTGCTTTGACAAAGAAATTTACATACACAAGTATAGAGGTATTATCCTAACAAATGGTACAAATGTTAAAAAAAGGGAAAACATCCAACAAGATAATTTTTTTTATAAGGAGGAAATAAGTAAAATATAGTTATTCTTTTATTTTTGTGAGGAGAAAATAAGTGGCCTATAGTGTTAGTGTTTATTATGGCGTACTTTTGGTTTTTTTATACTGTCCATTTCAGAACTAATGACTTATTTTTATCGATAGTCTATTTTTTACTTAAGTCCATAGTCAATGACTGTTATTTAGTAGTTTATTAGCTGTCTGGTGTGCTTAACTTATTTAGTTTTTCACACGTTTCTTTTGCACAATGCCTACATCACATAATTTGATTTCACACATTCACACAATCCTATGAATGTTTAAGCATGAGGTTGGCGAATGTTTTTGCACGAAGGTGATGGACTTGAGCGAGATGGATGTGGGCAAGTATTTGATGTACAGCTTCGTTCGTCGTTCCTTGTTGGCTTTGCAAGTACGTGTTGCTGTTGTGGAGGTCCCATAATGGAATGGAGCTGTGAGTGCAGAATCTCATGGTTTACCGGCTTTGTATGCGTGAAAGTCATCGTTATGTGTCGCTGAAAGCGGTCTTTTTTCGTTGTAATACTTTGCACACGACTAAGTTACAATAGGATAGGGATTTGGGAAGGTATGTCATCTATTCTTCACCCATCTTCTTTCTTGATCTCAATCTTGCAAATCTTCAACTTCTGTTTTTCCTGCTTTTTCTCTGCTTCTTACTTGCTTCTTGGTTCTTCTCTGGGCAGGATATGGAAATATTGATTGATAACTAGTCGCTTTGAAGTTCTTCTCTTAGTAACAGTTTGATAAATTGTTTGGGAGTGTCATTTCTACTTTGTGGAAGTTTTCTTCAGTTTCGTGCATCAGCGTGCTGTTTAATAGCAGTAGTGTGACTTTTACAGATTTTTTTTTTTTTGCCAGTGGTGGCTTGCCCAAGCAGTCTTCTCGTCGGGCCGTTTTTTGCTTGCTCCGCCGAGTCGGGGCATTCCAAGACCCTCTTGTCCTTCTGTGTTCTGCCACTCTGTGGTTTGGTTCCGTGTTCTGTCCCAGCAGGGTATCGCCACCCTGTGGTTCAGCAGATTTACCGCCCACTTTGGCTACCCTCTGTTGGTCTCACTGTCCTTTCCCTTCTCTCAACGCTTCTGCCTTGTAGGAATTGTGTCTTACTAATTACGTCCATTTCTTTCTTGATACTTCTCACGTTGCAATTTGTGGGTCATTGCATCTGGTCTTTGCTGGAGTCTTTACAATGGTTCTTACAAAAAGTTTTACTTATAATCATCTAACATATGTCTAGTACCTACATTGTTTTACGTCTTCTTAAAAAGCTTTACAAATTTCGGCGCCCTTTCCATGTTACAATTCTAGGAGATTTTGAGTCTTAACTTCTACAAGAATCCTCAAATTCGTTTTTTTATTTTTGTGTAGTGTCATGGTGTATAGCATTTTAGTATTTCATGCTGTTAGACTATCTACGCTTTATCCCTTCACCTTAATCTATGGTACTATTGGTGTTATTTTTGTTTTTGTTTTTATTGAAACTACTTTCTTTTTCCCACCTTCCTCTCTCTTCATTCTTCTTTCGCCTGACGATCTTATCTACAACATAATCTTGAAATATTTTGCTGATTATTTATCAGTAATAAAATTAATCTTCAGACTTTTTGATATGGCTCACATGGTGAAGTCCTAAGGTTTTGCCTGTTTTTGGGTTCATTAGTTCCACAGCATTATCATGAGCAGTTTGGCTAATTATGATAGGTCCTTTGTATGCAGTGTAAAACTTATTTATTTTGTGTTTCTGTTTGCTGGAGAGACGGTGTGTTTTTACAAATACTTTCTGGCCTACTGAGAATGTTCTTTTAATTGCTGTTCTATCTCCACTTTCTTTTCTTTTAATGGCAGTCTTTCTGATGTTGGAGAGTGCTGTTGCTATGACTTGTTTGTGCTGTCTACGTGGTACAATAGGAAATCTAACATTTTCTTTGGTTATGTTCTTGTACTGAAAGTGTTTAATACTGCCAGTCTAGGGTAAAGACACCTCTGCTTTATCTCGTAAAATACCCTCTAATTCTCTTTTACTGTGTTCTGAAATACCTTGAACTTCTTGCAATTTTTTGTCGATTTCTTATGAACTTCTAATATGAGTTGAGGCGATTCCTCCTTTTGTGCATACCATTCTAATTCTTCATCCTCATTATCTCGAGTCATTCTTAATTGTTTGTTTATAACTGATATTTCTTCTAATTTTAGCTTTTGCTCAAAGAGAAGTGTGACATTCCCGAATGTTACGCTACCTTTCCCCATATCTATTATCGCACATCTCACATTTAAAAAATCTGCACTTATAATCAAATCTATAGTTAGTTTAGGTATAATCACGAAGTTGGCTTCAATCTTCTGACCTTGACACGAAAGAGTTAACCTTGTTTGTCTCGTAACTTCCGCAGCATTGTTTCTAATAGGACCACTTACTTTAATCTTACGTGTTTTCAGAACTGGCAATTCCTCATTGGCATTACACTGCATGAATAAATTTTCTGAGATCGCAGTCAGTTCACTTCCGCTATCAATTACAATATTGACTGGGATATGCTTTACCATGGCGTTCACAATTGGTTGAATTTGTAAGGGTTGGTTCTGTTCTTCTTCTTCTTGCATCAACAAATTCTCCACTGAATCATACATGAGTCTTTTCAGGAATTTCCCTTGTGAATTCGAACTTTCTGTAGGATAAGCTTCGACTGCTACTTCTCTCTCTTTTATTTCCTCTTCTCTATTTCTTCCTTCATTTACGCTTTCTTCAACATCCTCTACTTTTTCCCCATCGTCGTCTATCTTCTCCTTCTTCTACATCTACATCTACATCCATACTCCGCAAGCCACCTGACGGTGTGTGGCGAAGGGTACATTGAGTACCTCTATCGGTTCTCCCTTCTATTCCAGTCTCGTATTGTTCGTGGAAAGAAGGATTGTCGGTATGCCTCTGTGTGGGCTCTAATCTCTCTGATTTTATCCTCATGGTCTCTTCGCGAGATATACGTAGGAGGGAGCAATATACTGCTTGATTCTTCGGTGAAGGTATGTTCTCGAAACTTTGACAAAAGCCCGTACCGAGCTACTGAGCCTCTCTCCTGCAGAGTCTTCCACTGGAGTTTATCTATCATCTCCGTAACGCTTTCGCGATTACTAAATGATCCTGTAACGAAGCGTGCTGCTCTCCGTTGGATCTTCTCTATATCTTCTATCAACCCTATCTGGTACGGATCCCACACTGCTGAGCAGTATTCAAGCAGTGGGCGAACAAGCGTACTGTAACCTACTTCCTTTGTTTTCGGATTGCATTTCCTTATGATTCTTCCAATGAATCTCAGTTTGGCATCTGCTTTACCGACAATCAACATTATATGATCATTCCATTTTAAATCACTCCTAATGCGTACTCCCAGATAATTTATGGTATTAACTGCTTCCAGTTGCTGACCTGCTATTTTGTAGCTAAATGATAAAGGATCTGTCTTTCTGTGTATTCGCAGCACATTACACTTGTCTACATTGAGATTCAATTGCCATTCCCTGCACCATGCGTCAATTCGCTGCAGATCCTCCTGCATTTCAGTACAATTTTCCATTGTTACAACCTCTCGATACACCACAGCATCATCTGCAAAAAGCCTCAGTGAACTTCCGATTTTATCCACAAGGTCATTTATGTATATTGTGAATAGCAACGGTCCTATGACATTCCCCTGCGGCACACCTGAAATCACTCTTACTTCGGAGGACTTCTCTCCATTGAGAATGACATGCTGCGTCCTGTTATCTAGGAACTCCTCAATCCAATCACACAATTGGTCTGATAGTCCATATGCTTTTACTTTGTTCATTAAACGACTGTGGGGAACTGTATCGAACGCCTTGCGGAAGTCAAGAAACACGGCATCTACCTGTGAACCCGTGTCTATGGCCCTCTGAGTCTCGTGGACGAATAGCGCGAGCTGGGTTTCACATGACCGTCTTTTTCGAAACCCATGCTGATTCCTACAGAGTAGATTTCCAGTCTCCAGAAAAGTCATTATACTCGAACACAATACGTGTTCCAAAATTCTACAACTGATCGACGTTAGAGATATAGGTCTATAGTTCTGCACATCTGTTCGACGTCCCTTCTTGAAAACGGGGATGACCTGTGCCCTTTTCCAATCCTTTGGAACGCTACGCTCTTCTAGAGACCTACGGTACACCGCTGCAAGAAGTGGGGCAAGTTCATTCGCGTACTCTGTGTAAAATTGAACTGGTATCCCATCAGGTCCAGAGGCCTTTCCTCTTTTGAGCGATTTTAACTGTTTCTCTATCCCTCTGTCGTCTATTTCGATGTCTACCATTTTGTCATCTGTGCGACAATCTAGAGAAGGAACTACAGTGAAGTCCTCCTCTGTGAAACAACTTTGGGAAAAGACATTTAGTATTTCGGCCTTTAGTCTGTCATCCTCTATTTCAGTACCATTTTGGTCACAGAGTGTCTGGACATTTTGTTTTGATCCACCTACCGCTTTGACATAAGACCAAAATTTCTTAGGATTTTCTGCCAAGTCAGTACATAGAACTTTACTTTCGAATTCATTGAACGCCTCTCGCATAGCCCTCCTCACACTACATTTCGCTTCGCGTAATTTTTGTTTGTCTGCAAGGCTTTGGCTATGTTTATGTTTGCTGTGAAGTTCCCTTTGCTTCCGCAGCAGTTTTCTAACTCGGTTGTTGTACCACGGTGGCTCTTTTCCATCTCTTACGATCTTGCTTGGCACATACTCATCTAACGCATAATGTACGACGGTTTTGAACTTTGTCCACTGATCCTCAACACTATCTGTACTTGAGACAAAACTTTTGTGTTGAGCCAACAGGTACTCTGAAATCTGCTTTTTGTCACTTTTTCTAAACAGAAAAATCTTTCTACCCTTTTTAATATTCCTATTTACGGCTGAAATCATCGATGCCGTAACCGCTTTATGATCGCTGATTCCCTGTTCTGCATTAACTTTTTCAAATAGTTCGGTTCTGTTTGTCACCAGAAGGTCTAATATGTTATCGCCACGAGTCGGTTCTCTGTTTAACTGCTCAAGGTAGTTTTCAGATAAAGCACTTAAAAAAATTTCACTGGATTCTCTGTCCCTCCCACCCTTTATGAACGTTTGAGTCTCCCAGTCTATATCCGGCAAATTAAAATCTCCACCCAGAACTATAACATGGTGGGGAAATCTACTCGAAATATTTTCCAAATTATCCTTCAGGTGCTCAGCCACAACAGCTGCTGAGCCAGGGGGCCTATAGAGAGATCCAATTACCATGTGTGAGCCTGCTTTAACCGTGACCTTCACCCAAATCATTTCACATTTCGGATCTCCGTCAATTTCCTTCGATACTATTGCATTTCTTATCGCTATAAACACGCCTCCCCGTTCACTGTCCAGCCTGTCTCTGCGGCATACATTCCAATCTGAGTTTAGGATTTCATTACTGTTTACGTCTGGTTTCAGCCAACTTTCTGTCCCTAGTACTATATGGGCGTTGTGACCGTTTATTAATGAGACGCTCCTGCAGTTTACTATTAGCACATTAATATTGTTATTCCCTGTTGCATTTTGCCTACTCCTACCTTGCCGTGTCTCAGGACGCGTCTTGTCGGGCCTAGGGAGGGAATTCTCTAACCTAAAAAACCCCCATGTGCACTCCACACGTACTCCGCTACCCTTGTAGCCGCTTCCGGCGTGTAGTGCACGCCTGACCTATTCAGGGAGACCCTACATTTCTCCACCCCGATAGCGGAGGTCAAGAAATTTGCACCGCAGATCTCCGCAGAATCGTCTGAGCCTCTGGTTTAAGCCTTCCACTCGGCTCCAAACCAGAACTTCTACATAATCGCATCTAAATGCTCTAATTAACGCTTCATAACTTCCTTCATTATATACGTTGGGTTGTGTGCCCACTAGTAACTTATTTTCAACTTCCGTCGACTGCGCATTATCCTCATTGAATTCGCTTTCCCTGATTTCCATCTCAAATAGCTCTGCAATACTCATTACTTCGTCCCTTCCTCCTACATTCGTTGTGCATGCCTCTGGTAATTCATCTTCCTCGTCAGTATTCTCCCAGTTAATTTCGTCCCAACACGATATTGTTATTTTCCTGTCTTCGTTTTCATCTGGTCCCTGCGGATTTGTTTCTACCTTCTTCTCTTCTCGTGATAAGGTATTTACGTCTCTGTTCGAACGTTTATCGGGGTTTGGTGGTCTTACCTCCACATCTTCTATCTGTAGTCTCTTTTCTTGTTCAGCTTGTTGATAGTGGTTTCTTTGTCGGTCTATTGGTTCTCCAGTACCCGTTCCAATTGTCGTTATTCCCTCTGTAATAGTTGATGCCGTTCCTGGGTGAATTATAGTTATTGCCATATTCTCTTCTAAATCCATAACCGGTTCTTTGTTGAAATCTATTGACGTTTCTTGGTGCGAAGTTATCACGTGGTTCGTAATTATTGTTTCTTCGTACTGTGTCTTGTGGATTCCACTGCTTTTTGCTTTCGTTTTCACGTGCGCTTCGTCTTTTTCTTGCGTCATCTTCCGAAAATATGAACTCTATTTCCCTTAGAACACCTTTAAATGCTTCGACGTCATTGCCTCCGCGATATACTAATGATTGCTGGTATTTCAATGGTAACTTCATCGCACATAATTTAATCAACTCTCCGTCACTGTATGTTACATCTAAGCATCGATTTTTCTTTGCCATTAATTCGAAAAATTTCACGGGACTCTTCTCTCCTGAATTTTCAAAATATGGGTTCTGTAATAATTCGTACTTCACTCTGTTCTGTGCTTCGCTGGACCAATATCGTGAGAGAAACTTCTCTCTGAAACCTTCGTACGATTGGAATGTCGCTGCAACATTCTGCATGGTTTCTGCGTCTGTTCCTGACATGTGTGCACATGTAAAGTCTAATTTGTGTGCTAGCGTCCAGTGTTCTGGTAATCCAACTCGGAATTGATCAATAAAAGTTCGTGGATGTAATGCGTTTCCTTCTCGAAAGTGTTGAAATTTTCTGACTGTGAGGAAATGATTATTGTCGTACTTTGTCATAGTTCCATATGAAATTCGCGATTCTTCGCCACTTTTGTTTCTGATCATTTCTCCCGTCGTTCTTTCCGGTTGTGGTAGATCCATTGGATATTGTCCACTGTAACTTTCGCCTACCCTTGCGTAGTATCGTTGGAGTGGTACGCAATAATTATCTTCCATCGGTTGTGAACGTGTAGCAGAATGCATTGCACTGTACTCTTCGCGACCTGGCTTTCCATTGTCAAGTATTGGTTCGGTATATTGTCTGGCTAACCTTGCTGCTTCATTGCACGATCCAAACTGTCTTGACACAGTGGCTGTGCCAAAGACTGAGACAGCGTGGAGTTTCACAATTATTTACTGAACTTTCTTTATAATTCCTCCCTCGTCATCGCTGCCCAGCCTTGCGGATCCCTCCGCCTGGCGGCTGCTGTGTAAGACAATACGTGCAACGCGCGCCGCTGATAGCACTCAAGAGCCTCAGACCACCAGTGCTCCACTGAAGCCAGGATGCCCTGTGGTTGAGATGAACTCGTCGCCACTTGGCGCCCCAGTACAGCACGCCCACGGAGCCGCGTCACCGTGAGGTCAGCTGCCGGTGCCTGCTGCACCGGCGGCTGGGAAGCCGTCAGTCCCGATGTCCGCGAGGTCCCGTTATGGACGGACCATGCGCCGTGGGCCCGGTTGCCGTGAAGTCCGGACGTCAGTCCCCGGCGACGCCTGTGACCAAGACCGCGCTGCGGCCAGTCCTGCTGGAAGTTCTCACTGTAGTTTGTCAGCCATGGTGCCGACCGAACTCGGGCCGACCTCCAGAGCTGAAGTTGACATCTCGCGGCGAACGGATGACTCCTGCGGGCTGGAACAGACTTGTGGAATCGTCACCTACGAAGATTGAACATTCGGACACGCACCACGTCCGTCCTCAGATCCAAACTGCTTCCTAATGGCTTCTGTCTGTTGCTGCCTGCACTCCACTATTTATATCCGGCAGGAGGACGTTTTTTACCCTCGGTGGTAGCTTTTTGTTGTTACTCCCGCAGTATATTGAGTGCTGGCCTCACTTTCCCTTACTCAGCCCCCTTCAGGCTTCGCTCGGTGCACGGTCTGTGTGCGTCCTTGTGTCAGTCTGTTGGTAGACTGCTGCTGTCAGCGAGGCTATATGTGCCTGCCTACTTCGCAACGTCTCAGTCGCTGGCGTGCCTCTGTTTTGCCATTCTCCACTGCTTGAAGCAACGCTTACTACATGTGGCTGCAACATTACTGTCGATTTCTTTTTCCGGAAATACACGAATATTTGTTTAGTTTGCCTGTTTTCATTCATTTGGTGGATGTGTCCCAAGAAGATTAAACTTTGCTTTGCCATTACTCCCCTCATTTTCAGTACGTTTTAGTAGATCTCCTGGTTACATTTCATTTTCGATCGGTCGTTTTTATGTGTGAGTTATTTTTCTAATAATCCATGTTTCGAGTACCTCTATTCTGTCAGGGTTATAAATGGTCCACCGGCCGTTGTGGCTGAGTGTTTCTAGGCACTTCAGTCCAGAACCGCGGTGCTGCTGCGGTCGCAGGTTAGAATCCTGCCTCAGGAATGGTTCTGTGTGATGTCCTTAGATTAGTTAGGTTTCAGTATTTCTAAGTCTGAGGGACTGATGACCTCAGATTTTAAGTCCCATAGTGCTCAGAGGCATTTGAACCATTTTCTTTAACCGAAGGTATCCGGCCAGATGGATTGGTCAACCACTTATAAATGGTCCAGTCACTTTAATGACCACCGCCTATGTTCGACGTCGACGTGCAATAACCACTCACAGACTTCAGGTGAAAGGACTTGTAGTGGAGGGCATATAAAGCAAGTCACGGGACGTGGAAAACAGTGCACTTGTTGCCGCATTGTGGAAACGGAGAGATTTATCTGACATACAAAAGAGCACCATCACTAGCTTCGGAACAAGGGTGGAAGCATTTCCGAAATGGCGAATTTTGTAAACTGTTCTCATGCTGCTGTGGTCGAAGTATTACCGTGCCTGACGAAATGACACTATCCGAAATCGACGCCGAGGCAGCTGTGATGCACCATGGGCCACAGATGACAGTGATGAATGACAGCCGTGAAGGTGTGTGCTGACGAATGGGCGTTCAACTGACCGCCCAGATGAGTTCAGTGCCTCCTCAATGGCCGTCGCTGCGTATGGGACTCTGTAGCAGGGGCCCGGTTAATGTACCTATGCTGACTGCTGTTCATCAGCGACGAAGGCTGAAATTTACACGCCAAAGCTGCAACTGGACGTCCACTGTGGCGACAGGTAGCCTTTTCAGGTGAATTACTTTTCATGCTCCATCGGACACGTCGTCGTTGGTGTGAACGGAAGAATGGCTGGAAGAGGCGATGGATCAACACAAGCATACATCTATCTTTGGCGACCATGTCCACTCTTACATGCAGTTTGTTTTTCCAGGACAATGCAACGTGTCACACAGCTCGCAGTGTACGTGCTTGGGTTGATAAACACTAGGATGAGTTTACTGCCCTCGCCACCAAACTCCCCGGATTTAAACCCAGCCGGGAATCTGTGGGACCACCTCAGCCACTCTGTTCGCCCCTGGATCCTCAACATAGAGATCTAGCGCAGCTGGCGACGGAACTGGAGTCGGTATGGCTCCAAGTCTCCGTCGGTACCGTCCAGAACTTCGCTGACTCTCTTCCTGCACGTCTGCACTGTAGAATGTGGCTGTACAGGTTTTTGAAAGGTGGTCACATTAATTTGACTGCACAGTGTATTTCGCCATTGAGCATTCACATGCACATAACACCATGTCTTTGTATTGTGGAATAGTGTTTATTTTTGTCTTTCTACACTGAAGAGCCAAAGAAACTGGTACACTTGCATAATATTGTGTAGGGCCCCCACGAGCACGCAGAAGTGTCGGAACACGACGCGGCATGGACTTGACTAATGTCTGCAGTAGTGCTGGAGGGAACTGACACCACGAATCCTGCAGGGCTGTCCATAAATCCGTAAGAGTACGAGGGGGTGCAAGTCTCTTCTGAACAGCACATTGCAAGGCATCCCAGATATGCTCAATAAAGTTGATGTCTGGGAAGTTAGGTGGCTAGAGCAAGCGTTTAAATTTAGAAGACCTGGAGCTACTCTGTAGCAGTTTAGGACGTGTGGTGCGTCGCATTGTCCTGCTCGATTTGCCAAGTCCGTCGGAATGCACAATAGTGTCCATTATCCTGTTCAAAGATAATACCACGGGCACCTCGAAGACAGAGTAGCCATCAGCTTTAACACGTCATAATTTTAATGGCTGCAGTCCAAATTACAGGCTATACGAACCGGAAGTGGTTCTGATGTGTACTGAACGGCACACAGTTTCACAACGTTTGTTCTCCGCCATACTTGGATACATTGCGATGCAGTGTGCAGAAATGGGCCTCGTCTGAGAAGATGACGTGGTGCCATCGGGTGTCTGATATTTTCATGGTTGGCACCACTGTCAGCGTGTGTGTCTCTGCTGCCGCGACAAGGAAGGCTTGCCGAGACAGTCCGTGCTGCTCCAGACGTCGCCGCACTTTCCCTGTGGATAGTTGTCTAGCTGCAGACAAGATCATTTCCTGACTTGAGGTAACATTATACACAGCCGAGCGAACACTTTGTTTCCTCTCGGGCGCTAGTCGCGTGGGGTAGTTGAAGTCCGTCATGGCATTGAGAATGACACTCCTGCACCCTTCTATTCCATATTCGAGCCAGCAGCAATATCGCGGAAAGATGAACCACAATCACTATCTGCCATAAATTCTGACACGTGCTGGTAGCCATTTCTCCATACTGTGCGAGGCATAAACACGATCTTATCACACGTAACCAATGTTCAAACGTTGTGCTTGAGCTATAAATTACCTGTGTAGTCTGTCCTCATTTACGAAATTTAGATGGCTTTAGTCTACCTGTGCAGTAGCACTGAAATATTAACCATCTGTATAAAGGAAAATGTAGTAAATTTCATTCCAGTTTGACGTGCCGCCTTCAAGATGTTGCAACTTTAATGGCAAGTAATACTTAAGGGAGCATATCTTTCAGAAATGTAGAAGAATAAATAACAGATAAACATGCAGTACCGTTCTCGGATTGAAATAAAACGGCAACTGCATCGTCTAGTCACATTAATACGACCGTCATCGATGTTGACATCTACGAGCAATAAACACTCACGGACGACAGGTGGCAGCACCAGCAGTGCAGCGTGTATCAAGCGCATCAGGAGCGGGAAGTGAAAAACAGTGCAGTCGTGGTCGTAGTGTGGAAACGGAGTAATTTATCTGGCGACCAAAAGACCGTGGTTAAAGTATGCCATGCATTGCAAAACGGCGCTGTCCAAAGCTGCGCCGGGGAAACAGTGATGCACCACAGGTCATAGTTGCCAACGCTGCGGAGATGTGTGCGGGCGAATAGATGTGCTACAGTCGAGCAACAGGCCGCCCAGATGTACCATGGAGCTACCAATCGTATCTCCTCGACGACCGTTCAGCGAAGATTCCTGCGTATGGGCCTCCGCAACAGGCACCTGGTTCATGCACCCAACCTGACTGCTTTTTATCGGCGACGAAGGCTGGAATTCGCACGCCAGTACTGTAACCGGGCTTGTGCTGAGTGGGGACAGATGGCCTTTTCTGATGAATCACATTTTATGGGCCATGGGACCATGTACGGCGAGAAAAATTTGAAAAAAAAAGAAAAGAAAAAACACCTTGCAACAATCGTCGGAAGGGTCCAGGCACTTTGTAGCATTCGCTGGATGATATCGTCATTCTGTGAGGCACAACAGTTCAACACAACTACACATCTATGGTTGGAGACATTGTCCATCCCTACATGTAGCTGAGTTGGTCAGCGTATTCGTACAGACGTATAAAATTTAACAAAGGTCTCGTTTGCTCTTGGCACGGTCTGAATGAAAGCAAGCGTTCATCTCTCCCTTTCTCTCTCTCTCTCTCTCTCTCTCTCTCTCTCTCTCTCTCTCTCTCTCTCTCTGTGTGTGTGTGTGTGTGTGTGTGTGTGTGTGTGTGTGTGTGTGTGTGCGCGTGCGCGCGCGCGAGCGTCTATATCTTTGGAAGCTTGTTTGTTTATGTGGGTGATGTAAGTCTAGTCTGACGTAGGTCAGCCAAAGAATAAAGCGTTTTGTGTGCATCTTGAGCTGCTTGTGTGTTTGTTGAGAGAGCTGAAGAGGTGCAATTCATTCTGTCACTCACTTGAAGAGAGGAACTTAGCGGAGGAAGCTAGAACGCCGCGTGTTTACCTGTCAGTGCACAAATGTCGGACCATACGTCTTTTTTCTGTCGCGACTGAAACTATGGAGAGAAAAAAACCACATGGTACTAATTACAGACAACCATCTTTGTTCTCATTAACGTAGCGTATATAATAGCTGCAAACGTTATCACACCATTTAAGCCAAGATATCATAAATACAGGTTGGGGACAAAACAACTTCATTTGAAATAGTAATCAATCTCGAAAGCAAATATTTTTATTAAAAATTACATGTCAGTTTCGATCATATGTAGATCATCAACAGAGTACGTCTCTCGAATCCAAAGAATAACTCTCCTGCAGAATAAAATATGGGTACACTATAATAATAAAACAAAGGTTTTTATACCTATGGTGGCGAGCAGAGACGCCGAGCGGAGAAATAACTTCATAATTAGAGTACTGAAACTACCGTTAGCTACCGTAGTCTAACGTAAGTAAGCGTAGACTACGGTAGTCTTCATAGCACCCTTGGTCAGTTAAGATCGTACCCGCGTTACCTGTACGTTAGATGTGTTGCCTACCTGTTGGGCTTTACCTCCTATCGGTCTCTTTGTTTACGTGTGGGATCAATGCTTACTAGATTCCCCTACAAACAGGAAGCGGTGAACTATGTACAGAATGGGTGAGAATATGTAAAGAACTGGGTAACCTACAGAACAGTTTTGTTCTACATAGTTGTCTCCTGTCTGTTACTTAAAAACTACAGTATTTAAAAGAAAATTGAAGCTGTCAATGTTTAATTCAGGTTTTATTCGAAACTTATTGATTTTTGACACAAAACAGGGGGCTATTGTAATAAAAATAAAAAAACAATACAGATTTCTCATAGAACGCTAGAAAACGCTATTCTCTAAAAAAAAAAAAGACAGAAAGTAAAACACATGCGAAACGAAATTTTATCAGACATCGTTTCAATACTATGTCGAGCTAATATAACACAGATTTCTCTTATTCACTAACAAGTTTCGAATTTATCAGTAATAACAGGAAACGCTTGTCTTCGATCATGATGAAGGACTTCCTATGTAGTACAAAATGAAAATAATAATTTATAGGTTTTTATGTTCGTGTGTGTAAACTGTACCTGCATAAAAACTAACTGCCTTGGTTACATAAAAGCGCAGCGGTTACATGATCAACAAATTTTCTTTACTTGGAAATGCAGTTTATATTCTGTAAGGACATAAAATACACAATGGACTAACACTGAAAGAAGTGCGGGTGCTCCAGTCTGGAACGGCGCGAGCGCTACGGTCGCAGGTTCGAATCCTGCCTCGGGCATGGATGTGTGTGGTGTCTTTAGGTTAGTTAGGTTTAAGTAGTTCTAAGTTCTAGGGGACTTATGACTACAGCAGTTGAGTCCCATAGTGCTCAGAGCCATTTGAACCATTTTGAAGTGCAGTTCTAAAAAAAAAAAAAAACCAAACAAACAAAGAAGTAAAGAGCAGCGTTGGCTCCCTGTTCCTCTCGTTACGCATTCCTTTATGTTTCTTGCCTGTCGATGCTACCACTATCACAGACAGTCCTACATTTTACTACGTCATTTACGTACTGTAGCAAAACTACCGAACCGATGTTTTGGTACGGCGCAATTCTAGTAAAAATGTTACGCATCGTAAAGGGGAAGCTCCGTCCCTCGCCTGGCGCATGACTTCATCGGGAGCCAGTAGGGGTTCACATGCGAAGAAAACGCGTGTGAAAACTTAAAATAGCAATCTAGGTACAAGTAAAATATGGTATGAAAGATTACATAAATATAAATTGACCTTAGTTGTAAATTTGCTACCGTCTCCACGGCAACGGCTAGCGTCTACGCATATTTTTGCTTCCACAACTTAAGCCGTCGGCACACGGACCGTGCTGTCGAACCTTAACGTTGAGCGTGCCAAGTTCAACGTGCTGCTGAACGCTCAGGAACGATTCGACTTGTGCATACGGTACGTGGGCCCCAACGTGATATATGCGATTGTAAAGCACTCCAGCGGCAGTCTGAGGGATGTTTCTAGTTCGTAAATCACGCTGTTTACTCAAAGGGCGCGCGTAAAATTCCCACGTTAGCTCTATTAAAACGCACATTTCCTCCATCGTCCACGAAAATGAAAGTACCATGTCCAACCAATAAGGACACAGGCTTATAAAAGTTCCATTACAAACAGTGCGGTACAAATTTGGAATACTTCTCCGCATAAGATAAACATTATTTCATTATTCCCACATTTTAGTAAAACCCCAAGGTCAGTCTTAATCGATCACTGTTCCTACCGAGTAACAGAATCTTTGTAACATGTGAATTACGAAGCGCAAAAGAAAAAGGAGCAAAATATCTTTATACAAGTAGCGCAAGCTGTCCTGTAGATTAAGCCAATCGAACAAAGTCACCCCTCAAAAAAGGTGAACTTATATTTACATAACACCAAATATAGTAGCATAGACTTATATTAAACTAATAATAAAGTATCAGAACCTAATAAAAACGCGAATGTTAGGAAAAAAATTTGGTAGTGTTAAGAGACGAACCACCGCCTCAACAAAAACTCATTACTGGACAAGGAAGCTACACATAACGCTAAACCAACAAGGACCTTGTGCTAAATAATAATGTGTTACCCCTTGCTAAAAACGTTAATCGTAGATAATTATGTTACTACTTGAAATTTAATTATAACAAATTGTACCAAGAACAATGCGTTTTGGGTGGATCTTCAGTGTGTTGCTGCCTTCAAATAGCCTACTCTCATAACACGCAAGTTACGATAATTGTTTTGCCACAAATATAATGTTTCTCATTATTTTATTGGAACGAATCACACAACTAACTACGGGTTTCCCAGTGATTCTCGATTTGCTGGTTCTCAGAAACGGCATATATACGTATAGGCTTGAAATGAATGCCAATATGGCGCCTCATAACTCTGTACTGAAGGGAGACGGCGTGCATGTGACGTAGGTAGCGTTGTGCCATCTCATTGGTCAGCGCTCAGACGCAAGCTCAGAATATCTGACATGCCAGATATTGCTCTGCACGTTCGGAAAGACTCCCGAACGTGCTATTCCACGCTATGAGGTCAGAAACGGGTTCAGAACTATCGAGCAATGGTCGTAGATGGTAGTTTAGCGTTATTACAACTAATTTTATTGGTTGTTCATGCGCGTTTGTAACTATCTTTTGCAAATGTAAAGTAATTACTACTACTGGGAACTTACATTTATGTAATCTTTCACATCATATTTTACTTGATACTATTGGGTTTGTGCATACGTTAGTAGCATTTTCGCATAAGTTTAACAAACGTGACAGACACACATAACAGAGACTGTTATGTGTGTCTAAATAATATATTCTTCTTCACTGTTTACAGCCCTCTGCCAACACTGGGGTAACTTTTCCTTCTGCGACTGTAGAAGTCACGTGGTTTTGAGGCGAAGAACTCGTCGAGCCACGATCGGAGCGCATTTTCGTCAGAAAAGGAAGTTCCTTCAAGATTGTTCGATAGAGAGTGGGAAAGACGAAAATCTGAGGGCGCTGTATAACGTGAATAAGTTGGGTGCAGAATGACTTCCCAACCCAACTCCCGTATAGTGTTTTTAGTCAGTATAGCAGAATACGGGCATTGTCGAGAAGTAGCATCACTTTACGCAGTCTCCCAATGCCAATTGCGTCTGCAAGACGCCTCAGTTGTTGACAGTAAATGTCGGCAGTGATGGTAAGACCTCGGGCAAGCAATTCGTAGTACGCCACACTGCCACTGTTCCACCAGATACATATCATTATCTTTTGTGGATGCACGCAGGTACAGGGAATTTCTGCTTTGTTTGGCCTCAACCATTTCTTTTTCTTCCCCTTGTGTTAGCATCAAGACAACATTTCTCGTCACCAGTAATGATATAGGACAGGAATGGTCTGTGTTCTTCACGAAGCAATTGATGACGAGCAAGCATAGTTGCACATATGGCCACCCGCTGATTTTTTAGATTTTGACCTAGAGCATGCGGTACCCATAACACAATTTTTGTACCTTCCCCAATTGCGTGCAAATGTCGCACGATGGTGGAATGATCACAGTTCATCACATTTGGCAGTTCTTGAGTGCACTGACGTGAATCATGGTGGATTATTGCGTTTAAACGACCTTCTTCAAACCCCGAATGTCTTCCTGAACGTGGAGAGTCACTAATGTCGAGAAGATCCTCCTTGAAACAAGAAAAACATTTTCTTGCCGTGGCATTATCCTCATACACGGCGCAAATATTTCTGGCTGCCCCAACTGTTGTTGTAAGTAGGCTGTTTAGGTTTTTATGTTGGTAATGCCACGTAGCGCTGTGTATAAGAATCACTGACTGTGAAGTGTGCAGTCTGTGGCTGGTTGGCATTGTTGGAATATTCGCTATTGTAGTGTTAGACAACTGCGTAGGAACAGCGCGTAGCGTTGCGCAGTTGGAGGTGAGCCGCCAGCAGTGGTGGATGTGGGGAGAGAGATGCCAGAGTTTTGAGCGGACGATCTGGACGTGTGTCCATCAGAAAAAGGAAATTTGTTTAACTGGATGTAATGAATTTTGAACGCTATTAAGGCAAATACATTGTTTGTTCTCTATCAAAATCTTTAATTTACTAACTATGCCCATCGGTAGTTAGTGCCTTCAGTAGTTAGAATCTTTTATTTAGCTGGCAGTATGGCGCTCGCTGTATTGCAGTAGTTCGAATAAAGAAGATTTTTGTAAGGTAAGTGATTCATGAAAGGTATAGGTTATTGTTAGTCAGGGCCATTCTTTTGTAGGGATTGTTGAAAGTCAGATTGCGTTGCGCTAAAAATATTGTGTGTCAGTTTAGTGATGATGAGAATAAGTAAAGAGAAAACTGTTTGAGTACGTTGAGCTTTGCTCAGCTGTTTGAAAATCAATTAACGTAGAAGCTTACCAGCACAGATATTCATAATTATTTAAAGGGGACGTTTCGCTGTCACTCCTCTATTGAACTCAAACAGACGAATATGTCGGAAATGTTTCAATTTCTCCACTTGTCACTCGTGCATCCATATTTTTTCATGCAGGAGATGTGGTCTGATGATGATCTAGATAAGATACAGAAACTGGTTACCATTGACATGTGATTTTTAATTTTTACTAAATAAATTTGCGATCGAGACTGATAACTATTTCAAATTGAATAGTGAAATCTCTGCTTCTTCCAATAATGTTTTCAAAAATTACAAAATAAGTTTACATTTTCAAAAATTCATGCATATGAAACTGTACGACTTACTCGCATCGAACCTTAACTTTTTAACAGAGTATCTCCGGAAATTTTCTTTCTTTCAGGTCACAGGGACCCGATTTGGGCTGCTCGAGGCACTCGGCAAATGTCGAGATGATAGTCACACTCTTCCCAAAGTTTGTGCAACATGTCGGCGATCACGTACTCTGTCGTTACTGTGATTCGCTACCCTAGCTGTGGCAGGGTTGGGTCAAACACTTCGTCTTTCAGATAACCCCTCAAAATAATCATGAAGCGTTAAGCATTTGACACGGTGCCCAGTGCTGACTATTAACGATGGCACGAGCATGCAGAATAGGTTACCAGACATGTGAGCGGCTCGAAGACTTCTCAAGTAATAGAACCCAATATGTTGTACTGGACGCCGAGTGTTTATCGGAGACAAGGGTATCATCAGGAGTGCCCCAGGGAAATGTGATAGGACCGCTATTATTTTCTGTACATGTAAATGGTCTAGCGGAGAGTGTGGGTAGCAATCTTCGGTTGTTCGCTGATGATGCTGCCGTCTACGGGAAGATGTTGAAGATGAGTGACTGTAGGAAGATAGAAGACGACTTAGACAAAATTTGTAGCTGGTGTGATGAATGGCAGTTAGTTCTAAATCTAGAAAAATGTAAGTTAAGGTGGATGAGTCGGAAAACGAACCCATAATGTTCGGAGATAGCAGTAGTAGCGTCCTGCTTGACACAATCACGTCCTTTGACATCTCGGCATTACGTTGCAAAGCGATATGAAATGGAACTAGCATATGAGGATTGTGACAGGAAAGGCGAATTGTCGACTTCTGTTTATTGGGAGAATTTTAGGAAGGAGACCACGTACGGGACATTAATGCGACCCATTCCTGAATGCTGCTCGAGTGTTTGGGATCCCCACCAGGTCGGATTAAGGGAAAACATCGAAGCAGTTCAGAGGCGGGCTGCGAGATTTGTTACCGGTAGGATCGAACAATACGCAACTTTTAAGGAGATGCTTCGGGTACTAAAAAAATTTTTAATGTGCGTGAAATCTTATGGGACTTAACTGCTAAGGTCATCAGTCCCTAAGCTTACACACTACTCAACCTAAATTATCTTAAGGACAAACACACAAACCCATGCCCGAGGGAGGACTCGAACCTCCGCCGAAACCAGCTGCACAGTTCATGACTGCAGCGCCTTTAGACCGCTCGGCTAATCCCACGCGGCTTCGGGAACTGAAATGGGAATCCCTGGAGGAAAAAATGGTTCAAATGACTCTGAGCACTATGGGACTTAACATCTATGGTCATCAGTCCCCTAGAACTTAGAACTACTTAAATCTAACTAACCTAAGGACAGCACACAACACCCAGCCATCACGAGGCAGAGAAAATCCCTGACCCCGCCGGGAATCGAACCCTGGAACCCGGGCGTGGGAAGCGAGAACGCTACCGCACGACCACGAGATGCGGGCCCCTGGAGGAAAGGCGATGTTCTTTTTGAGGACCATTATTGAGGTAATTTACAGAATCGGCATCTGAAGCAGACTGCAGAATAATACTGCTGCCACTTACACGCATTTTACGTAAAGAACATGAAGATAAAATACGAGAAACTAGGGGCTTATACGGAGGCATACAGACCTTTTTCCCTCGTTCTGTACGCGAGCGGAATAGGAAAGGAAATTACTGGTAGTGTTACAGGGTACCCTTCATCATACACCGTGCTGTGGCTGGCGGAGTATGTATGTATATGTGAATGTAGAAGTCCCATGATCGTGCTGGCCATTTGCACCACACTTCATCCTCTTGTTGTTTTGGAGTCTTCTTGGAACTGATCCAGAAGACGCAAAGAAAGGGTGCCGTGGTAGAAAAATGCCGGTGGCAGTTTTCTCAGCGAAAAAGAGGAGACTGTAAATCTTCTCCCTCGACACTGCGCTAGAACACAGTGATATCTGGCGATTCTTGTTTATGTTCCACGGAGAAATGAGGGTATTCCATTTTCCACAAACAAACATTACGCTGATTGCGTTATTCGTTACTAAAAATTAACTCTTTGGTGTGTCATTGTCATTGTCCCTCACTGCCAATATCTCGCTGCAAAAGTCAGATCGTGCAACATAATCTTCTGGAGTGAATACATGGACCAAATGTAATCTTTACGGTTTCATGCACAAGGGATTACATAGGATTTTGGAGACGGTGTGAACTGCATCTCACCGGTTACTCAACCTGTTTGTTGATTTCTGTTGGTCTTGTTGGGATGCTGCTAGAACGCGATTAACATTTTTTTTTCCGATACAGAAGGGCGATGAGGTATTTTGCCTGTACGAATGCAGCCCTTTTCTTCAAACTTTTTGTACCTTGTACACAGCCTGGTCACGTTGATATGACCAATGCCAATGTTCTACGTCCACTTGCAATAGCCATTGACAGACGGCATACGGCAAGACTAGTATTCGACGGTATATAAAGCATATCAGGGAGACGTATCAAACATTCCAATCGTTGTCGTAATGAGGAAACAGAGCGATTTATCTGACGTCCAAAATAGCATGATCTGGGCTTTCGGGACAAGTGTGGGAGTATTTTCGAAACGACTAAGTTTGTAAACTGCTCATGTGTCGCAGTGGTTAAATTATACCATGCACCGCAAAATGCCGCTATCCAGAACCTGTGCAGGCGAGTAGATGCGCAACTGTTAAGCAGCTGACCACCCAGATGAACCAAGGGGATACCGACAGTGTCTCGTCAACGAGCATCCAGCGAATGTTGCTGCGTATGGCCCTCCGCAGTTGGCGCCTATTTCATGCAATAACGCTGACTGCTGTTCGTCTGTGACGAAGATTGGAATTTGTACACCAACACCGCGACTGGACCTCCACTGAGTGGTGAAAGGTGGCTTTTTCAGATGGACCACGTTCTATGCTCCATCGAAAAATGGCCATTGGCTTGTACGGCGTGAAATGTCTGAAAGCAAACAGCCTGCACCCTGAGTTAAGGGCTGGGGAATGCTTTCCTTGCAGTCCATGGGTAATCTTATCATTCTGGAAATCACATTTGATCAACACAAGTATGCATCCATCTTTGGGGACCATGTCCACCCCTACATAAAGTTTGGTTTTCTTCGGCTCGATCGCATCTATCGGCAGGACGATGCAACGTGTCACACAGCTAGCAATGTACGTTCCTGGTTCGGAGGACACCAGAATGAGTCTGCAGACTCCCCTGGCCACCAAACTCCCATGATTTAAACCCAATAGAGAATCTAGGGGACTACATGGATTAGGCTGTTCGCGCCATGCATCCTCAGCCGAGAACCCTATCACAGCTGGCTACTGCACTGGAGTCGGTTTGGCTCCAGACCCCTGCTGGTACCTGCCAGAACCTCACTGACACTATTCCAGCACGTCTCGTAGCGTTCCGCGCTGGAAAAGGTGGTTATTCAGGCTCTTGAGAGGTGGTCACATTAATTCGACTGGACAGTGTATAAATCGACACTCTGTTGGGTGGCTCCTGCTGAAAGTGTATGTGAGATGCATGTTGAACAGAAGGTACCGACTCCCTTTTCGCTAACTTAAGGACACGCCAGCTCTTTTGTTGTGGCATGGTTTCCATTTTATACACTAACACTCGCTGGCGGCAGCAGCCTGCAACAAAGAAATTGCGCCCATACATGAGAACTCCCTAGTAACTCTTTAAGCTTTGAAGCGAATAAGCTGTACCGTTTCCTTTGTATAAATATTTCAAAGTGTAAAGATATTTTGTGCCCACCTTCTATATATACATCTACATTTACATCCATACTCCGCAAGCCACCTCACGGTGCATGGCGGAGGGTACCTTCAGTACCTCTATCGGTTCTCCCTCCTATTCCAGTCTCGTATTGTTCGTGGAATGAAAGATTGTCGGTATGCCTCTGTGTGGGCTCTAATCTCTCTGATTTTATCCTCATGGTCTCTTCGCGAGATACACGTAGGAGGGAGCAATATACTGCTTGACTCCTCGGTGAAGGTATGTTTTCGAAACTTCAACAAAAGCCCGAATCCTAGCTACTGAGCGTCTCTCTTGCAGAGTCTTCCACTGGCGTTTATCTATCATCTCCGTAAAGCTTTCGCGATTATTATATGATCCTGTAACGAAGCGCGCTGCTCTCCGTTTTATTTTCTCTATCCCTTCAATCAACCCTATCTGGTACGGATCCCACACTGCTGAGCAGTATTCAAGTAGTGGGCGAACAAGTGTACTGTAACCTATTTCCTTTGTTTTCGGACTGCATTTCCTTATGATTCTTCCAATGAATCTCAGTCTGGCATCTGCTTTACCGACGATTAATTTTATATGGTCATTCCATTTTAAATCACTCCTAATGCCTACTCCCAGATAATTTATGGAATTAACTGCTTCCAGTTGCTGACCTGCTATATTGTAGCTAAATGATAAAGGATCTGTCTTTCTATGTATTCGCAGCACATTACACTTGTCTACATTGAGATTCAATTGCCATTCCCTGCAACATACGTTAATTCGTTGCAGATCCTCCTGCATATCAGTACAATTTTCCATTGTTACAACCGCTCGATATACTACAGCATCATCCGCAAAAAGCCTCAGTGAACTTCCGATGTTATCCACAAGGTCATTTATATATATTGTGAATAGCAACGGTCCTATGACTCTCCCCTGCGGCACACCTGAAATCACTCTTACTTCGGAAGACTTCTCTCTATTGAGAATGACATGCTGCGTTCTGGTATCTAGGAACTCTTCAGTCCAATCACACAAATGGTCTGATAGTCCATATGCTCTTACTTTGTTCGTTAAACGACTGTGGGAAACTGTATCAAACGCCTTGCGGAAGTCAAGAAATATGGCATCTACCTGGGAAGCCGTGTTTATGGTCCTCTGAGTCTCGCGGACGAATAGCGCGAGCTGGGTTTCACACGATCGTGTTTTTCGAAACCCATGCTGATTCCTACAGAGTAGATTTCTAGTCTCCAGAAAAGTCATTATATTCGAACATAATTCGTGTACCAAAATTCTACAAGTGAACGTTGTTAGAGATATAGGTCTATAGTTCTGCACATCTGTTCAACGTCCCTTCTTGAAAACGGGGATGACCTGTGCACTTTTTCAATCCTTTGGAACGCTACGCTCTTCTAGAGACCTACGGTACACCGCTGCAAGAAGGGGGGCAAGTTCCTTCGCGTACTCTGTGTAAAACCGAACTGGTATCCCATCAGGTTTCTCTTTTTGGATATCTATCATTTTGTTATCTGTGGGGAAATGTACAGAAGGAACTACAATGCAGTCTTCCTCTGTGAAACAGCTTTGGAAAAAGACATTTAGTATTTCGGCCTTTAGTCTGTCATCCTCTGTTTGAGTACGATTTTGGTCACAAAGTGTCTGGACATTTTGTTTTGACCCACCTACCGCTTTAACATAAGACCAAAATTTCTTAGGATTTTCTGCCACGTCAATACTAGGAACTTTACTTTTGAATTCGTTGAACGCCTCTCGCATAGCCCTCCTCACACTACATTTTGCTTTGTGTAATTGTTGTTTGTCTGCAAGGCTTTGGCAATATTTATGTTTGCTTTGAAGTTCCTTTTGCTTCCGTAGCAGTTTTATAACTCGGTTGCTGTAGCACGGTGGCTCTTTTCCATCTCTTACGATCTTGCTTGGGACATACTCATCTAATGCATATTGTACGAAGGTTTTGAACTTTGTCCACTGATCCTCAAGACTATCTGTACTTGATATAAAACTTTTGTGTTGAGCCGTCAAGTACTCTGAAATCCGCTTTTTGTCACTTTTGCTAAACAGAAAAATCTTCCTACCTCTTTTAATATATCTATTAACGGCTGAAATCACCGATGCTGTAACCGCTTTATGATCGCTGATTCCCTGTTCTGCGTTAACTGTTTCAAATAGTTGTGGTCTGTTTGTCACCAGAAGGTCTAATATGTTATCGCCACGAGTCGGTTGTCTGTTTAACTGTTCAAGGTAGTTTTCAGATAATGCACTTAAAAACATTTCACTGGATTCTTTGTCCTTGCCACCCGTTATAAACGTTTGAGTCTCCCAGTCTATATCTGGTAAATTAAAATCTCCACCCAAAACTATAACATGGTCGGGAAACCTACTGGAAATATTTTCAAAAATTTCCTTCAGGTGTTATGTGAAATTTAATCTGATTTGAAACAAAACCCTCAAGACTCTGTACGTCCATCTTTATACAAGATATTTGCGGGACCTCGGCTGTTCAATATAAAACGTCAAATTAAAACACCTTCAGCCGTCTAAATTTCCAGTTTTATTTTATTTCTGCAACCAGTTTCAGCGTTACATTACGCCATCTTCTGGCCCCCCTGGCCGACAGTTAGGACACAGTCGTTACAGGGACCAGCACTCAGTCTCTGGCATCTGTAGGTTTCTTCTTAAAACAGCGATCCCTTCGACCATCATTTGCCGACGAAATAGGAAAGAGCGGAAGGTAGCATAAAATCACTCACGAGACTGAGGATTTAAAATGTGGAATAAACGTAAATAATGATTTAACTGTGTAGCCATACCATCCAATAAAGCCCTAAGATTCCAGCGTCACGGTATTCCCGCTCTTGGATGTTAATATACCACAGTCTTAGAACGCTGCGGTATTTCCGCTATTCCAAGTATACGTGCCAGTTCCTCCCCTTCGACGCTAGAGTGAAGACAGCGTCCGCATTCTCCCATATTTTGCAAGGGCGATACTATCTACTTAGCCGCTGATGCTCTATCGACCGCGAGGTACAGCAACATCCTTGGAGGAGGAATTTCTCCATTTGTGCTCGCAAACAAATTTACCATCGCAAGGAAAAAAGAAAAAAATTATAGGGCACATCCAGCCTGAGACGCCCCGCATGCGTGAAACAACAGCGAGCTGCATACAGTGTCGAGGAAAACGTAGCTTTGGGGTTCAGTTCTGGAAACGTAGGACGGCGTCACTTTTCCTATCCGCAATGTTTTCCATTTCATAAAGCAAAAATACAAGAGAAATATCCGTATGTGAAAATGAAATTTTTAAGTTGGATATAAATACAGGTAACTGTAAGCAATCACTCATTAAATATTTATTACCATGACTTAGTTGGTGCCTTTTCTGACTAATCTTCAGATGAAGAATGCAGGAGAGGCAAATTCATTTTCACAGTGTAATGCTGGGTACTGGTCCCGTGATAAGGAGATAGGAATCACTTTGAGGGAAACTCCACCTAAAAGCTTCAATTTTGTAAAGAAAATCTAGTGGCTGTTTCATATCTTTGCAAAGTTGCTCTCAGACCCCAAAACGATTAGGCTGTGATACGTGGTACTTACTGGGAAACATGGAAGGGAGGACCCACTAATATAACTTTCTTTTCGCACAAGCTTTTTATTTAACAACATATTGACTGTGTTACAGATAATTTAAGCATTTAACCATGAAATTTTCTTTAACAAAATGAAAAAACTTGCAAACTTTTTTGACCTTAAACCTTAAGTTGAATAAACTTTGAATCTTTGCAAAAGAAATCTGAAGTGATTTATTGCAAAACAGCAAACAGTATGACAATGATTACGAGACGGCCGGAGTTGCAGCCCGCCAGTTATCGGTGAAATAGCGGTGTTTACTACCAAGCTGGACACAGTCTGTCTTATTAAATGCTCTTCTGCAACGCATGAAAACTGTATAAGCACCATTGACGACAAGAGTGATTCTGTTACTCAAAACAGATGATTTAACTTTTAATTTGAAAGCTGTATGTCGTAAGATTCGGGGTTAAGATGCGCATCTGTGCTTGAAGGTTGAACAGATTAGCAATAATATGACAATGATAAGGCTTACTTCAAAGCAACCAACCTCTTAATTTCAATCGGCAACCAAGGTGCGTCTGGGTCCCAACCCGTCTCTTCTGCCAATTTTATTTCAACTAAAGCCCTAGTTACAGTTGGCTGTTAATATTTTCAAAGTTAAACTGATTGTTAGTTATTAAGACCGCTTTGAAGGAACGTCTTGAAACATCACTTATGAACACTATTACAAGAGAACTCACTCGACGGAACCACAAGATCCAGCTAAAATACAGCAATAATGACCCGGTCTTTCAAACACGGAAAAGAACAGCTTAGTACAACAGATTGTTCAGATTACAACTAATGACTGAGAAATGCAGTTACAATCAAAGAACTGAACCGGTTAACAGCTAAATATAACCACGAAGTCCCTCTTTTGTTTAATAGCAACCTGTGCCTTAGTACAATTGTTCCGGCTGTATTTGCGAGCAAGAGCCGATTAATTAGAACATTAATTATAGGGTACAAACAAGAAAATAATAAGGAGAACAGGCAGACAACGAAACAAATCACCACGAGGATTACAGAATGTTACTCCCCTTTATCAACAAGCAGTTCCATGGATCCACGGTGCGTCGCAGCGGTTACTGAGTGGTGCCGATGAAAGCCAGGTAGAAGAGGGCAGCCAGGCCACGAGCGGTCGTCCGACACGAATGTTGCCAACCAGCCGACTGGATGTCGGCCTGCTGCTTGTAGTCGACGCTGATCCCGATGAAGTACTCCCGTATCTTAGCTCTGTGCAGGCTCTACTTGCGCAGCTCGTGGCTTCGTCCGCTCGGACTTCGTGACCACCTCTTGCGCGACGCTACCGCCAATCCGCAAACTTCGTGCCTCCCTGTCGGGCCAGCGAACCCCATATTTATACTATGTGATTGGCAAGCAAAGACCTTCTAAGGACACAACTCACTGATACCAACTCTTCCTCATAGATATTGGCAATGGGGCCGCAAGATGGATAGTCGATACTACACCGGAGACAGTAGCGCCAGACAGAACAACCTACTAACTCAATGGCGCCATGGCTCAGACTGTATTCTAATTTCAAGTACGTGTAAGAAATATTTGGAATATGGGCTGCGCGAGGATCCGTGGCACAGTGACAATTACCAATGTGGTCAAGAATAGACCCGTCTGTCAGAGACTTGCATCTGATACAATACTGGCAAGATTCAATGACGTCAAAGCACGAAAAGCAAATGGAAGTTTGCAAGTGTCATTTGGTCCAAGTGTCCCCCGGAAAGAAAAAAAAAGATACTTTTGAGTCTTGTAGAAGCTGTTTCTCAATTCAGTATGGGACGTTTGAAGACTGAAGGAAGCGGTATTCCCAGCACTCCGTTATCACTTTTCGCGAAGAAGATCTGCTTATTTAGAAATCAACGACGGTTCAGACAGTCCACAACATGCTCCTTGGAAAAGGTAAAGTTCAACAAGAAGCTTAAGCTTGTCTTGAAATTACAACAAGAACCTTACAGGATGTAGGGGAAACAGCCTACTCACGCCGTATAAAATTCACATCAGACTTTCCATTGTGTGCCAGCCAGTCCGCTGTAATTAGCTCTGACGTCATAAATGTTGCGCAATACTTTAAAAATCAAGTAAATAACCTGAAACGTTTCTAGCATGTCAGGAGTAATACTAAATCAGTATGTGTTGAATATTAGTTCAATAACTTTAACCATTTTCGAAATTTGGACGTTTTTCTGTAAAAATCATTGGCGCAACAAAAAAAAAGCTAGAAACCTAAATGTTTGGATTCCTTTTTCATAATAATTTAGTAGAAACAGTATTCTGGATCTCATAAATTAAAATTTTAGTTGAAATTTATGATTTTCTGGTTTTTGACTTAAAAATTAAGGAAGCAAGATAGATTAAGTAGGCTAATAAATAAGGCTAGGATGTTTAAATTTAAGTAGAAGGGAGATCCGCTATAATCACAAAGATGTGAGAAGTTTCAATTGAATAACTATAAAACTATAGCGATAGCGTATCTTCAAAGAGCAAGTTCAGAGCTCGTCTACTGTGTGTAGTGTAATTAAATTAATTCTCTCGCCCAAAATATTTGACTTAGCCACGTCAGACTTTTATTATGATTACTTACCTGTGTGCTGATTGCACATTTAAATTGAGCGCTTCATTGGCCATGAGCAAAGGAAGCGATGATTTATTCGATAACTTAAAGTGGTGCATTACTAGCCCAGTGGCTAGTCGGGAGAGCGGAATTGATCATGCGTTCCCTTAGCCGTCCGCACCGCGGCTTTATATACAAGAACGCTGCCCGAGAAAGCAAGGCCCCAGTTCTCTCCAGACGCTGAATAGCACACCACCTGTGCCGGGAGTCGCGTCGGTATCATTGCTATAAACAGCCTCGGATGCCGCAATAAGTTACTCGGGATACGCGTAACCATGAAATCATTTTCGAATGAAGTGTTAATTCTGAGATGACTTTAATGATCTATCTTCAGTTTGCGTATGTCGTATTTTCACGTGCCGTCGCGGGACAGACATTCTACCATTATTTAGCGTGGCGTTTGATGAACATTATCATCAAATTATGGCGAGCATTCACTTAAACATTTAATTTGAACAGTAATAGTTGTATCAGCGCATTAGACTCTGAACTGCTCTGTTAGTTGGATTGTGTGGATTCTTTTTGATCTGTGACTTTCAGAATATAGTGAACATTTTTAGAGAATCGTTTTTGATTATGAATCCCAGACAATCTCCTAATTCCTCATAGCTATAAGCTGTAGCTATAAGTGTATTTCTCAGATGAAGTGGGCACTAGGAGTTCTAATTACAGGCTTCACGTTTTGCTAATCACTTTCTGGTTGCCAATATTGTAGTTAGTGAGCCAGTGTTGAGAACGGCAAAAGACTGCATACATAATAGGAACATTTATATAACAAATAATTCCACCCGCCGCCCCACATACGTTGCTAATCGGCCGGGAAAAGAAACTGAGTAAAAGTGAAAGTGATTTTTAAATATTCGGATTCGGCAGTGAAATGCGACACACAACTGAGTAATAGAACAGTGATAGTGTTAGGTGTGCATGTGGGCGACGCAATTGGATTAACAACGCATCTGGATTGACGGAGCTGCACTGAGTCTAGCGGCGCTGCCGGCATCGCGAGAAGCCAGTTTCGCCTCACCGCGCTCGTCCGCCGGAGCAACCGGAGCCGTGCCTGCATTTGCGGACCTCGCAAACACACAGCAGCCGTCGAAGTGCCGTCTGCAGTTCAACGCGGCGCGTCGCATCAGTAATCCTGGTACGTCGCGCCGGCAACGCCATACGTCGTGCAGAAGGAACTAAGTTAAGTGAAAAGCTGTTAAAAATTTTACTAACCTGCACGAAAAGACTGTCGGCGATGGAACTGCCAGAAGAAACCGAGGTTAAACTTAAATCAGAACCTATGTCTGTTGAGGGAACTGTAAATCCAGACAACGATTCAAGTGTAAATATGCATGAAAACAGTAATGTTTAAATGAAATATGAAGTATTGCCTCCTGACAGTAGTGTGAAAAGGGGCAATGATTCAAAAATAGAGACCCCTGTAGTAAAGCAGAAAGCAGAAATTGTTAATTTATTGGATGATAGTTTATCTGATGAGTTAAAGACGAAACAGTCATCAGAGGTGGTAGAGTTTAAACAGGAGAAGTTAGATATGGCTGATCAATCAGAAGTTTCATTTAGTTTTGATGATTCTGGTGTTGGAGCTAGTTTTTCGTCACCTGAGTGTGATAAAAACCCAGCTAGTGAGCAATCCATAGATACTGGGGCTAGTGATTCAAATGTAATATTACAAGCAATAGCTGCCAGTAATGCTAGAATGACAGCTGAGTTAAAATCTGATATAATTGAGGTAAATAACAGAATTGTGGCCAGCCAAACCAATTTTAATAAACGGTTTGAGGTAATGGACAATAAATCAGAATCCAATAATGCTGAATTAAAATATGAGATTGTGGCCAGCCAAACTAATTTTAATAAACGATTGGAGGTGATGGACAATACCTTCAAGGCTGGTTGCAATAAGTTGAAAGAGGATCTAGACAGTTTGAATTATAAAATTGATTACAATCATGAGGATATTAAGAAAAAGGTTGCTCAACAATTTTCTGAAATGTATAAAACAGTAAAATCCGAAGTTGCTGAGGTTCGCAAAGACATCCAAATGGAAGATGCGAAGCTGGAGCACAAGTTAACAGAAAAGATCGAGGCGGAATCTGAACTGTGCTCAGATAGGTTTAAAGATGTTAATATAAAAGTAAACATATGTCAAGCAGAAGTAGGTGCAATCAAAACTGATACTACTCATATTGTGCAAAGAGTAGATAATGTTGAAATGAGAGTAGAAAATATTATTACTAACATTGAGAGTAAAGTAGCTTCAGTAACTTCTGGTAATGGTAGTATGCAACAAGTTGTAGCTCCAAACGCCGCTTTTATCGGGTGTCGGCAGTTCTTGCGGTTCGATCCAGATAAAAATATCCACCCGCTAGATTTCTGGAACGATTTTGAAGATGTGATTCCACCAACTTGGTCTGAACGAGAGAAAATCTCATTTATTAGAAGCCATTTAGCAGGTGATGCCATGCGTTGGTCAGCTGATGTTATGTTGAAGTGTAAAACATTAGCGGAATTTAAAACAGCTTTCATTAATGAGTATTGGTCTAGTAATAAGCAAAATAAAGTGTTGAGAGAATTTTGAAGTGGAAAACGCTTCAATGCAGGCAAGGAATCTATTAAAGAGTTTGCTAGGTCATGGATCTCACGTTTGTCACATTTGGCAGAAAAGCTAAAACCGGAAATGATAATACTAGGTCTTGAAGCCAAACTGGCATGATATTGGCAAACTAGAATTATATCTGCTCCTAGAGACAACCTGGATCGTTTCATTGAATATTTGGAACGTGTAGAGCGTGTTGCTGCCAATGAAGAGCAGGCACGTAATAACAGAAATGGTAATAACACTAGTAGTAATTTTAAGAACGAGCAGAATGACAATGTAAACATCAGAACAGTAGGTGTTCGCCATCCTAAGAGAGGCAGGAATTGGAGAAATAATTATCAGAACCAACAATGGCATCCAAATTATAGTAATTTTGTTCCGAACAAAATTATGCAGGTAAACAACAGTGCGGAAAGCAATGCTGTGCCAGTTAATTATAATGGAAATAAAGGAAACAGTAGTAGGCCGAGGCAGGAAAACTAGTTTCCGTCTATGAGGACACTGGCGCTCACCAGGCGGTTACTTTTCCTAAGCCAGTAATTACAGTAATTGGTAAGACAGATCAGAATACTCAGACTGAACATGTGGATGAGGGGTCGGTAGCATCTAAGGATACAGCAGAAATATTAGATCACTCACAGTATTTGGTAGATACCGTGTTAGAGACGCTTTCTAAGTGGGAAGAGAAAGAGAAGGCGCAGCAGTGTAACTGTAGGGAAGAGCTACAAAATACTGAATTGTCAAGTGAAGAAGCAGAAGAAATTCATGCTTATATTTGCGATGAGGATGATGCGCTCTTATCTAAAGTGCCTGTGCAGGATGTTGATACTGTACTAATAGATTTAGGACAGGAGCTAAGTGAGAATGTAGAGGATAGCCCGTTGGGGGTCGATGAACCCAGTAGCTGTGACCAGTTGTCAATTGAGAAGGAACCCGACGATAATAGTAAAAGTGGTTTAGCTGTAACTAGTGTTATGCCCGGTCTGGAGGCGCAGAATCGCTCAGACTACAGTAATTTGGGTCATGTTCAGCAAACTAAATGTAATGAAGTCGTGCTGTGTTTCGATTTGAAATTAATAAATCGACTGGAAAAAACAGCGGAAAATGTAATTCAGGAAACCCCTACACACCTTGACCTAAATATAATGAAGACAGATGTCGATCACTTTAGTTGGAGACAAATCCAAAAGGAACTATTAGATGAGTTTGAGGAACCTCATGTACAAACTAGAATAAGCCACCCTATAATAATAGTGAATATGTTGGGTATCAATGTACGTTGTCTCTTAGACAGTGGAAGTGAGATGAGTGCGATATCTCAGTCCTTCTTTGATGCATTACCTGGTAAAGACAAGCTTACAGTAATGAGGGTATCAGGACTAAGAATAATTGGTGCTACTGGCAAGGTGTCAAAAACGGTAAAGCAAGAAGCTTTGCTGCCCTTTGATATGAATGGTAATATAATTGATCATCCATGCTTAATTGTAAACAATCTTAGTATTGAGCTTTTAATTGGCATAGATTTCTTGTCGAAATATCAGAGTATTGTTGACTTTGAAAGAAGCCAGTTAAAACTGGTCTTGCCGATAATCAGAGTAATTACGGTACCTTTTATTGATAAACATGTAGTAACTAATGATGAAATTTGGGAGCCGCCTATACGAGTTCTGAAAAATAAGAGATATTGGGACGAAGGTGTTAATTTTAGTAAAAGTAAGCTAAACACAGAAGAAGAAGCAATTATTTTGGACAAAATAGAAACTAAATTGCAGGAAATCGATAAAATTTCAGCTAATCAGAAGGAAGAACTGAGACAGGTTTTAAAAAGGCATCATAAGGTATTTTCAAATCGACCTGCCGTGGTCAAAGGTTATGAATGTCAATTAAAGGTGAAATCTGGCCAAATGTTTTTCAGGAAGCCATACCAAATACATGTAGCTAGGAAGGAGGCAGTTCGAAGAATAGAGAGAATATAGAGAACGCTAGAGTGGGGTGTGATTGAAAAAGCGGTCAGTGAGTACAATAATCCTCTTGTTGTTGTACCAAAAAGAGATGGGAGCGTCAGATTGGTCTTGGACGCTCGTTGGTTGAATGAAATAGTGGTTAGGGAAAGTGATAGACCGCAGAACATGGACGAGTTATTGCAAAAGTTCCGGGGAGTAAAATTCTTAACTTCTATGGACATCACGTGTGGATATTGGAATTTGCCACTGGCGGAAAGTTCAAGGAAGTACACAGCTTTCTTGCACGAAGGAGTTTGTTACCAATACCGTATGGTACCTTTCGGACTTAATATCTCTGTTTGTGCCTTCGTACGTGTGATGTGCCATGTTTTAGGACCAGCCTTAATTAATAAAATAACAGTCTACGTAGATGATCTGTTAATAGCAACTCCTACCTGGGAAGAACACATAGTTTTATTAGGGGAAGTGTTAGAGGCTATTGAGAGAGGTGGCATGAAACTAAAGATTGAAAAGACAGAGTGCGTTAAAGAGGAAATAGGTTTCTTGGGATATATGATAAGTGGAAAAGGTATTCTGCCTGACCCAGGCAAACTAGCAGTCATTGAAAAATTTGAGGCTCCCAGAAACAAGAAGCAGTTGAGATCGATGTTCGGTCTTTTCGGCTTCTATAGGCGTTTTGTTAGTAATCAGGCTTTTAATGCGCCCTGTCTTCACCTCCTGCTGAAAAAGAATACCCCTTGGGTTTGGACAACAGAATGTCAACAGGCGTTCGAGGTGCTTAAACAATCTTTAATTAATAGTCCTATTTTACATCATCCTGATTTTTAAAAACCATTCTGTATGTCTGTTGATGCTAGTGGCTATGGTATAGCTATGGAGGTATTCTAAGTAGAAATAGAGAGCGAACAAGAAGTGCACAAGACTATAGCTTTCGCAAGTCGATCTTTACAGGCAGTAGAGAGAAATTATGGCATCTCAGAGCTGGAAGCATTGGCAATTGTATTTGGGGTACAGAAGTTTGAGCAGTATCTATTAGGTCACAAGATAATTGTTTACAGTGACCATAAGGCGTTGACCTTTTTAAAGACCTGTATGTTGAGGAATGCTCGTTTGGTAAGATGGTCATTGTATCTCCAGCAGTTTGACCTTGAGGTTAGATATATTCAAGGGAAAGTCAATCTGGTAGCTGATGGGTTATCTAGAAGTGCGGAGCTCTGTGATGACGCGGGAATTATAGCAACAGACCTAAGTGAAGTACGAATGTTTGCGTTGCACGAAGTAAAGGAAGAAAGTGCATTGAAGAGAGTGATTAAGAACTTGAGACGTGAGCAGAATGCAGATGACCAGCTGAAATTAGTGAAGAGCTATTTAGGAAATGCGAACTATCCTAAGGTATCGCAGTACTATTGTCTGCATAAAGGTATTCTGTTTAGGAGGAAAAAGGTAGGTATTTCTGAGTGGAAGCTGTGTTTTCCCTCACAACATTAGACTTACTAATCGACTATGTACACCTGAGGTAAGGGCACTACGGTGCAAAGAAGTGCATTGCAAAATTAAAAGAGAAGGTTGTGTTTGACAACATGTACCGCCGTGTTGCCAAGCGTCTAGCATCTTGTGTACTGTACCAGAAAGTCCGTGCTGCTAACACCAGAATACAAGGGGATATGCATTCAGTAGAGCCAACTGAAAACCTAGAATTACTGGCTTGTGATTTGTTTGGCCCTCTTCCTGCTTCGAGAGGTGCGTGCACCCATGTTTTCGTTGTTGGATTTAGTAAATATGTTAAGCTATACCCAATTAAAAGAGCAAATGCAAAAACGTTGGTAGAAAAGTTGGAAAAAGATTTCTTCATGAACGTTGGCGTTCCGAAGAATTTGCTGTCAGACAATGGGCCTCAATTTACTTCTGATAGATTTAAAGAATGTCTGGATAAGGCCGGAGTGAAACATCTAAAATATCTGCTTATTTCCCCCAAGGAAATATGAGTGAACGTATTATGAGAGAATTGAATAGGCTTTGCAGGACTTATTGTGCTCGGAAACACTCAAGTTGGGCAGAGCAAATGATGTACACTCCTGGAAATTGAAATAAGAACACCGTGAATTCATTGTCCCAGGAAGGGGAAACTTTATTGTCACATTCCTGGGGTCAGATACATCACATTATCACACTGACAGAACCACAGGCACACAGACACAGGCAACAGAGCATGCACAATGTCGGCACTAGTACAGTATATATCCACCTTTCGCAGCAATGCAGGCTGCTATTCTCCCATGGAGACGATCGTAGAGATGCTGGATGTAGTCCTGTGGAACGGCTTGCCATGCCATTTCCACCTGGCGCCTCAGTTGGACCAGCGTTCGTGCTGGACGTGCAGACCACGTGAGACGACGCTTCATCCAGTCCCAAACATGCTCAATGGGGGACAGATCCGGAGATCTTGCTGGCCAGGGTAGTTGACTTACACCTTCTGGAGCACGTTGGGTGGCACGGGATACATGCGGACGTGCATTGTCCTGTTGGAACAGCAAGTTCCCTTGCCGGTCTAGGAATGGTAGAACGATGGGTTCGATGACGGTTTGGATGTACCGTGCACTATTCAGTGTCCCCTCGACGATCAGCAGTGGTGTACGGCCAGTGTAGGAGATCGCTCCCCACACCATGATGCTGGGTGTTGGCCCTGTGTGCCTCGGTCGTATGCAGTCCTGATTGTGGCGCTCACCTGCACGGCGCCAAACACGCATACGACCATCATTGGCACCAAGGCAGAAGCGACTCTCATCGCTGAAGACGACACGTCTCCATTCGTCCCTCCATTCACGCCTGTCGCGACACCACTGGAGGCGGGCTGCACGATGTTGGGGCGTGAGCGGAAGACGGCCTAACGGTGTGCGGGACCGTAGCCCAGCTTCATGGAGACGGTTGCGAATGGTCCTCGCCGATACCCCAGGAGCAACAGTGTCCCTAATTTGCTGGGAAGTGGCGGTGCGGTCCCCTACGGCACTGCGTAGGATCCTACGGTCTTGGCGTGCATCCGTGCGTCGCTGCGGTCCGGTCCCAGGTCGACGGGCACGTGCACCTTCCGCCGACCACTGGCGACAACATCGATGTACTGTGGAGACCTCACGCCCCACGTGTTGAGCAATTCGGCGGTACGTCCACCCGGCCTCCCGCATGCCCACTATACGCCCTCGCTCAAAGTCCGTCAACTGCACATACGGTTCACGTCCACGCTGTCGCGGCATGCTACCAGTGTTAAAGACTTCGATGGAGCTCCGTATGCCACGGCAAACTGGCTGACACTGACGGCGGCGGTGCACAAATGCTGCGCAGCTAGCGCCATTCGACGGCCAACACCGCGGTTCCTGGTGTGTCCGCTGTGCCGTGCATGTGATCATTGCTTGTACAGCCCTCTCGCAGTGTCCGGAGCAAGTATGGTGGGTCTGACACACCGGTGTCAATGTGTTCTTTTTTCCATTTCCAGGAGTGTATTTTGAGAATGTAATTAACAATTCAAAGCGTGATGCAACTGGTTTTGCGCCTTGCGAATCGATGTTTGGCCAAGAACCGCACAATGTGATTGCAGATATCGTAGAATTCCCTATTCTAACGCAAATATCCACAGACGAGAAGAAGTTAAAGGCTAGGGCAAATATAAGAAAAAGAGCATTGGAAAGGAAGAAGCGTCATGACGCAAAAGCTGTACCCACCAGTTTTGAAATAGGTCAGTTAGTCCTTGTCAGAATCAAGGAAAAATCAAAGAAAATAAATGCAGAAACAAAGAAATTCATGTTCGTATACAAGGACCTTTCAGGATCATAGGAAAACCACATGCCAATGCATATAGGCTAGAGTACCCTAAGAGTAAAAAGAATCCCATAGTGAACATTTTTAGAGAATCGTTTTTGATTATGAATCCCAGACAATCTCCTAATTCCTCAGAGCTAAAAGCTGTAGCTATAAGTGTATTTCTCAGATGAAGTGGGCACTAGGAATTCTAATTACAGGCTTCACGTTTTGCTAATCACTTTCTGGTTGCCAATATGTAGTTAGTGAGCCAGTGTCGAGAACGGCAAAAGACTGCATAAATAATAGGAACATTTATATAACAAATAATTCCACCCGCCGCCCCACAAGGAGCAGGAACGGAAAACGTATGGGACTTGTGAATTTTAATGATTATATAGTAGAGTTAATTTTTTAATGAAATTTTAAAGTCCATTTTCCCGTAAGTTTGTTTTCTTAAGTTCATTATCAACTTTCTTATGTTAAATATTAACCAATCTCAAAGAAATTTTTACAGGAAGTTGTCTAGTGGTGTTTGAATACTTACATGCATTAATAGTATCCAAAATGTAGTTTGCCTATCTTATTATCACAATTAGATGCCGATAGTTAAAGAAGGCTTACATTTGAAACTTGAAAAAAAAATACTGAAAGTAAATTAATAACATTTCTCATAAAATGAATGCACAGAACTCTTGAACAATAACAGGAGTGTAAAAATTGAGGTCTTAGTACAAAAATTTGCTTTTCAAAAATACCATTAAAGTCATATTAATAATTCAGATCAAATCAATGAAGGTCTGGACTTCAAAGCTTGGGTGTTGTTATATCTTTACGTGATAGACATGATTTCAAAGTGAGGATGAAATCGGAAAAGTAGAAGAAAAGTTCAGTTGTTGGGTGGAGGCTCCTCTCAAGATATGGCATGTGTTGTCATGGTAAGTTGTGACGTTATACGAATTCTTTACTTAATGCGGCAGCATGAGTAGTTTTGTTGTTAATGTTCAGCTTTAATTTCATTTGCCTATCGACCACATAGTTGCTCACTATTCACTAAGCTACTATTTTCATTGCCTATAGCCAATATACACCATAAAGACTAGTGAATAATGTTCAGTTCATTGGCCAGTAGGCAGTGAAAAACGAAGGTTCCGTTGTAAGTAAATAAATTCATTTCTTGTCGCAACTGCCTTCTTCTCACAGAGCCAGTACTCGCCATCGTGCTACGAAAATAAATGTGCTGCCTGACGCAAAAAAAAAGCGAAGCACGCAGAAGAAATGGTCGGATATCACACTGTAATTTCTATAGAAACATGTAAATGCATACTTTGCAAGCCATCGTATGGCGCATGGCGAAGTGTGAGGTCATCCACATGAGGACTAAAAGGAATTCGTTAAACTTAGGTTACACGATAAATCGGTCTAATCTAAGAGCCGTAAATTCAACTAAATACCTAGGTATTACAATTACGAACATCTTAAATTGGAAGGAACACATAGAAAACGCTGTGTGGAAGGCTAACCAAAGACTGCATTTTATTGGCAGGACACTAAGAAAATGTAACAGATCTACTAACGAGATTGCCTACACTACGGTTTGCTTTTAGAATACTGCTGCGCGGTGTGGGGTCCATCCCAGAGAGAACTGACGGAGTACATCGAAAAAGTTCAAAGAAGGGCACCACGTTTTGTATTATCGGGGAATATGAGAGAGAGTGTCACAGAAATGATACAGGATTTGGGCTCGGCATTATTAAAAGAAAGGTGTTTTTCGTAGCGACGGAATCTTCTCACGAAATTCCAATCACCAACTTTCTCCTCCGAATGCGAAAATATTTTGTTGACACTGATCTACATAGGGAGAAACGATCACCACTATAAAATAAGGGAAATCAGAGCTCGTACGGAAAGATATAGATGTTCTTTGTTTCCACGCTATACGAGATTGGAATAATAGAGAATTGTGAAGGTGGTTCGATGAACCCCCTGCCAGGCACTTAAATGTGATTTGCAGAGTATCCATGTAGATGCAGATGTAGATGTAGACCACTACAGGTCAAATACGTACTCCCATTGGTGGGTATGTAAATGATTATAGAGCTGCACTTCTCTTTGACAAGTAGAACGGCCACCAGAGCAGGTTACTGTTGTTCGTGTTTAGTGTGGTTACCAGGCCTGGTAAGGTATTCAGAGCGCTCCGAAACTATTCGAACAAATTAATACCGGAGGTAGAGAACACCAAGACAAACATATTTAGGTAGGGAACATATGGTAACTGAAGTCAGCTTGTAATGTTAGGGAACATTTTTCTAGTACTGTTGACGTAAGCTGCTGTGTCAGTGTAGCTGGGGGGAATGTTTAGAGACATTGTAACGTCGTTGCTTTAATTTTGCTACGAAAGCGGTGCTGATAGACAATAAAGCGGTTTAAAAGCTGTGAGCTGTCTCGGGAAGTTAACCTTGCATTACTGCGCAACTGTTTCACCAGGTATCCAGTCTAGCTTACCAAATTCCCAACCAGACTAACATTAATTATAATCTTTTAATAGTTATACGACACCCAGTGGCATATATATAAAAAAAAGATAATTTAAATAAAAAGAAATAAATCAGTTTATATTTGGAAATTTATTTTAACATTGATCATTGAAATTTCAGCATATTAAACGTGAGTCATAACTAAGCTGGTGCCTTATTTAGGATTGTGAAAATGTGAATTTGTAATCTTACGGAACACATCAAATAGGGAGCAGATTGGGAGACTGCGTACAACACTACATTCATAAAATAACACACGAAGAACGTTGAAACATATGCAAGAGAAAATTAACCACAACCAACCGATTCAATTTTCACCCAAAGAAGTTACATTCGTAGCACAATCCTGTCCGTCGTGTAATTACCACACACTGGTATACTAAATTCATACTAACTCTCTGTGTAATCTTCCCAAAAAGAATAGGTGAGGGCTACTTTGATGATTACACCACATGCTTCACGTGGTCAACTTGGTTTACACAAAGCGTGTAACTCCACAATAATTTTGATAATTAAAATAAATTAGATCGAAAAGCAATTTACAAAAGAAAAACCTCGAACTGGTTACTAACGTCTTACTATTACCCTGATGGGTCAAACAATTATATAAGCACGTGGTAGTGGTCTCATAAAGTACACCCCACGTGGGTTGAACATAAAGAAAAGTTGCTATATTGAAAATTATTGTCAAGACGAGACGTTATAATCTCACGCACATTCGCATTTAAGATTGATGATCTTAGTTAGAGTTACTGATCAACACGTGGTTCCACTTTACTCACAAAGTAGTGACAAAGCAACTACCGGAAGATAATCTGAACTTCACACGAGAATTACACTGCGCTGCAATTTAAGATAACATTAGATATTTTAGAGCTAAACCTGAAATAAAGGTGATTAAATTTTCAGTTAGGCTGAACTTAAGAAATCCATTGTCCTGCGGACTTAGCAGACACGCGCTTAGCCGGAGATCTTACCACTTCAGACGCTCGACCCGGACCGACTGCTTGGTCCCTTCCTAAGGGGTGGCTCACAAATACAAACGGAAGCGGCCAGAGGGGCAGCTTCCTATACCAACATGACAACGGACGGACAGGACCATACTAAGGATAGAAACCTCTTTGCTTTTAGAAAGCGTAGCTACCTGTTACGACGTTGGTCCTACTGTTCTCTAGCAGACAGCCTTGTCTGCTACCCTCAAGCATGCCAACTAGAAATACGTTTGCTCATTCATCCTCTCACACAGAAGGGAAGGGGGATGACAGTATCTTATCATATACAGTATATAAAAGAAAGCGGATGTAGGTTCCGTATGAGACTGTGTGACATGAATTACATATAAACTGTGTTTTAAAGTGTAGTAGTGTGATAGATCGTTCTTGTTTATGTGTAAAAGTAACACGTTCCACTACTCAGTCTCCTCCCAGATAGTCAGAAACGCCACAGTAAATTTAGAAAAGGAATTTATGCCGTAAATGACAACAGATTTAAGAAATTAAACATGAAAGGAATCCAACAGAGACCTTTCAACATTCAAAACTGCTGAAGGACGTAACTCTGAATGTGAGACAAAGGCTGTACTTCCAGCACGACGGAGCACCGTCCCGTTTCAGCACTGCTGTGGGGAATCATCTTAGAGCCACCTTTTGGAATTGATGGATCAGCTGAGGTGGCCATGTGACCTGGCCATCCAGGTCACTTGATCTCACGTGTCTAGATTTCTTCCTGTGGGGGATCTGAAGCAGCTGGTATGTGAAACCATTGTGGAAACAGAAAGCAAACCTCGTCAGTTGCTGTCGCTGCTGCTACCACTGCGGACATGCCAGGAATCTTCGAACTGACACGACAGTCTATGGTCTGACGCTGTACTGCGTTTGTACAGCCCAATGGTCGCATATTCCAGTTGTTTCTGTGAGTACCTCTGTTGTAATTAGCATGCTGAACTACTTTATATGTAAATTGTTCCTAGCATCAGAAATTGCAGAGACCATATGTAGCGAAACTAAACATAAAAAACACATTCAGACTGGCCGGTACACCGGCAATCGTCGTTAATCCACTGGGGAGATTCGATCCGGGGCAGATCCAATATAAAGACTCTCCAGCTGAATTCAACGTCTGATTTTCTGATCCAATTCTCCAGCATTACCTGACTTAACTGTAGTGCACTTCTTTATTCTTGTTTTACTTTTAAGTGTGTTCATCTTCTTCAACTGATCTTCCGAGTTCTTTGTCGTATGTGACAAATCTTCAGTGTCACTGACAAGCATTAAAGACATGCATTCATGTTTAAAAGACACTGTATTGTAACAAAGGTAATGACTGCATAAACGCAGACACTGTCGCCATTACTGATATAATCAACCCTGGTGGGGACAAAAAGACGATACAAAATAACATTAACTCTTCCTATGCTTAGTTTCATAAATGTGCGAGCATTTGGGTTGTGACTCCGTGAGATATGGAGATTTGGACCCTCACTGGCGGCTAACTCGGTTAGCCGAAGTATTTAAGGCGACCGCTCATGACAATCAGGAAATCCTGGTTCGAGCCCTGGTCCGGCAAAAATTTTCATTGGTCATAATAACTGACGATTATACATATTCACAGTATGTAAATCCTTTTCATGACTTGTATTAATATCGCTAGTTGTCTTACTCTCACCCCACATGAAATATTCTATCCCAGAGCGAAAATTGTTCAACTAAAACTCAGAGGAAAAATGTGTAGCGATGTGAAAATGTCAGAAAGACAGTGTCCATTTCCAGAGATACGGTTGGTAAGGGATACGACATCGGTGAAGGAGGAGCAACAAGAAAAATGCTCACGAACTTGTACAGCCACCAAATAAATCCCGTATGGACGAATCGAAAGCAATTTTGTAAAACACGAACAGGGAGAAATTGTTCCAGCACATCAGAATGGCTAAGCTGTCTGGAGAAATCTTTATGGATTTTGATTTTTTTGTTTCGAAGTAGCAGGTGTTATGACAAATGATCGCGGAACAGTACACTTACTGAAATCATTCAACAGATGGAAGACAACCGAACTTGATTGGAAACATGTGCGATTCTGCACAGATTATGCGAAAGAATTTGCTCTCCTTCTCGCAGATGTTTATTTTATGTCGCTGAAACAATTAAAGATACCAAGCGTTGAGAAAAAGGCGTAGGACACTCCCATTTTCAAGAAGGAGCATTGCAAAGGTGAATGTCACTATATTGTTGATGTCAATCTGTTGTACAATTAAGGAACATATTTTATATTGCAGTATTTGAAGCTTTGCAGACGAACAAAACTCTCCTGCAAGAATAAAAACGGGTCTTCAAAACAGCGTCCACGTACAACATAGATCGCTGTAATATAAAGCTGACTTCGGCAGGAAACTGGGAGTGAGACTAATCCGAGCCTCGCGCCATTTCGATGAACTCACTCGACTGGGAAGCCGAAAACTTTTTATATTAGTTCAGTTCGCCGGAAAAGACAGCTAGATCATATCACCTCGCTCTGTTCGTTCACGAGGACCAGAAAGCAGAAAACAGCAACAGCCAGCTTGATATGTGTTCCTCGACTCCCAGAAGGCCGTCGGTACAGTTCCTTACTGTTGCCTAATTAATAAGATCTGAGCTTGCGGAATAGTGTACCAGCATTATAAGTGCGTTGGCGGGTTCTACCACCTAGCATTACGCAACTCGTTCGTAACGTGGAGTAAGTCAGATGTAAAAGTAACATCGGTCCTATCCAAATGGAATATTATAGGTGTTTTTGTTGTTGGGAGCTTCATCCGAAGACTTGTTTGATGCAACTCTACATGCTAGTCTATTCCGTGCAAGAGTCTTCTTCTCTGTGTAGCTACTGCAACCTGCATCCTTTTGATCTTGTTTGCTGTACATCAGCTTTGATTTCCCGCTGCAGTTTTCACTTCTGACACATGTTAACGGACTGATGATTCCTTGATGCCTCAGGATGTGTTCTATCAATTGATACCTCTTTTTAGTCCATTTGTGCCTCAAATTTCCTTTCGTCTCCGCTTAAGTACCTCCACGTGTTGCTATGGATTATGTTCATAATAGGTATTAGTGGTTGCATGCTAAAATATTTATAACGATTTATAACGCTCCCTTCATTAGTTATTCGATCTATCCATCTAATCCTCAACATTGATCTGTAGCCCCGCAATTTAAAACCTTCAGTTCTCTTCTAGCTTGCGGTGCTGGTTGGTTTAAATTTCACTTCCGCACAATGCTACACATCATACAAATACCTTCAGAAAAGACTTTTTCATATTTAAATTTATTTTTGATTGTAACAATATGTTCTATTTTAGAAACGCTTTTCTTGCCATTGCCAGTCTACATTTTTATATCCTCTATTACTGTCTGACACAACGGATCGAGCAGCGAATCGATAAACTTTCTATTAACAGCTTGAGAGGTGGCATGAGCCCCCTCTCATATTTCTATCTTACGATTTTCCTCTCTAATTGCATGCAGCGAAAAGTCGCTATTCCTTCACACGCGGACTTCCCACGCAGCGTCTCTCGTCACCCGGGTGGTCCGGTGACAGGCGGGCTCTGTTGATCTGGAAAGCGTTAAGCCGACGGGTGTGAGGAAGTCGAGTGAATGCTTTGCAGACGCCGACATTGTCAAAAGACACGCCCGGAGGGGTCTGAAGTAGCGGCTGGGCTAGAGGTTCCGTTACTTTGCAGAAACTTAGCGAAAACACTTTCTGGCGGGCTACCAGCGAGGCATGGGAATGACTTGTGTACCCAGGCAGCTGTGGCGGGAAAATTCCCGCGCTTTCTGCAAAATAGTAACTGTGATTGGCTTGCTCAGGGCATAGCTCCGTGACGTAGCAAAATCAGCGCAGAAATTGGCGCCAAGAATCTCCATTGGTGGAATGGTAGTGCTCCGACAATAGAGAGGAATTTTCCGCCGGTTTTCGAGTTGCTGATTGGAACGTTTAACCACGGTCACTGTCGTGGGGGCGGGAATGTTGTGTGTTCGGCCTGTATGGGTGTTCTAGGTAGTCGGCTCTCACCTTTCGGTCGAGGACGTTGAAGCAACCAGCCACCGCCTCCGGTACGCCAGATCGTGTTCTGGTAGTTAAGAAGACAGTTTGGTAAGGTATGTCCGCAGCACCGGCAGACAGGGATTTTCCTAGGTGATAATCAGAGCTCAGCAGAGCGCGCCTGTTCGTCTTTTTCTTACTTTGTTCTGTCTTGGGTAGCAGCAATTTATGTTGGGTTGGCTATGTGATTTCTCTAAGATTTGAGTTGCAAGGAATTGGCTGCACATACCACTTCGTCATAATCCTCACAATCTAGTTTAGGGACAACTTCACATTCACAGCGTTTGTTTGAGTATCCAATTTGAGCCAATTTGATGTATTGTAAATGTTTCTTGTGTTTTTGTTCATTATTTTGTGTTTAGTCTTAATAAATCATATTGTTATTTTGGACAGAACTTTCATTCTGTTAATCGGTAGAGCAACCCTATCATTCCTCACTATGTTAATGAAACCTTCGTTTATTTAACTTATTTATCAAATTAAATTATTGCAGGTGCCAAACTCTCTTCTACTCCACTGGCAGGGTTGATTAGAGTCAGTTCGCGTATTTTTTTTTTAATCCTTGTGCAGCAGCAAAAGTCGGATTTAGAATAGGGGGGGCTTAGAGCATTATTTACATATGTAGATTCTAGAAGAATTTAGTGTTAAATACACTGCTTGCCTCGGCACCTCGCATAAAATGGCGACCCTTAGCCTCGGATCTTTCCTGGAATCTTCTGATAAGCAAGTATTATTAGTAGTAGGGACACTCAGAATTTTTTTTGCTTAATTTTTTTTATTGATTAATACCCAAGTTTTTTTCTGGTAGTAGCGGCGCATGATTACAGTTTTTGTTTTCAGTGTATATATTCTTTTGTTCATTGTTTTTGTGTTCTTTGATGGTGTGTCCATATCACATCACACTTTGTCGGGTTTGTGTGCGGTTTCTGTACCACAACAAATCGTGTGTATAATTACAGCGTTGGAGAGGCGTTGTTGAAATTTTATGTCTATGTGTAAAAATATATGGAGTAGGTTAATTTTATTGTGCATTTTAGATAAATTTGTTTTTCATGAATGATAACGAGAAGTAAGGCACGGCTATTATCGAGCGAAGCTAAAACAAAAGAGGATAGCATAATGGATAAGGGGCAGTTTACTGACGGGAATAGGTTCGGAGATGAGATGGGCACATTTTTAGCAGGACAGGACGCCACGGTCATTGATGAGGAAGGTGATTTGGACGCGATCTCAGAGCAGCGTTGCGGCCGTGATTATGATAGTGAAGTAGAGGATGAAACAGAGACAGGCACACAGGTCGAGACGGTAGCAGAAGTTTATAATCAAACGAACGAGAGCAGACAGGGGCTAGCTCGGCCACGTCAGAGCTCTAGCGCCCAGGTGTCCAGAGTTACATCTCCCACGTTTGAAGAGGATCAAAAAGATGACGTAAACCCAATACTGAGCTTCCTACGATCAATGAAAGAAGAAGCTGACGAACAGCGTAAGAGGGAGAAGGAAGAAGAGGAGAAACAACGTAAGAAGGAGAAGGAAGAAGATGAGAAACAACGTAAGAAGGAGAAGGAAGAAGCTGACGAACAGCGTAAGAGGGAGAAGGAAGAAGAGGAGAAACAACGTAAGAAGGAGAAGGAAGAAGCTGACGAACAGCGTAAAAAGGACACTGAGGCAATAATTTCGCATATAGGGGAAATTCGTGGGGAATTACTAACAATAAAGAAAGAATGTGGAGAAGCAAAACAAATGTCAATGGTAGCACAAAAAGTAGCAGGCCTAGCCAAAACGGCAGCAACAGGGGCAATGAAAATCGCAAAAGTAACTTCTCAACTCGCAGGGCGCTTGCGACGTGCGACACAAGCACACTCAAAATCCCTAGCGGTCTTAAAGACTCAAGGTAATTTTGTGGTTACGAACATCACGAAACGAATGAAAGAAGTAGAGAGTCGGATAGCAAAACTAGAGCGAAACGGGCACACGAGCACTGCGCGTTCAGATACCAATGATGGAGTTCACGGAATTGTGTCTCCGAGGAAAAGCCCGCCGTGCTCTAGCCCAGTGACAGAGTGCGGAACTAACAATGCACACGCAGAAACAGAGAGTAATAGCTCCAATAATTGCAGCCCACTTAGAAGAGTGAATACTGAATGCCACGTCCACTGTGATACAGAGGTAGCAAATCACAGTTATCAGCAAGATAGATCAGGACACTCAGCAGACGTGCAAGTATCGGAAACGAGTGACCACAGAAGTGCGAGGATCGGACAGGATTTTGATCACAATCACTTCCTGTCGATACTAAAATTCCAGAAGTTCAAAGATAATGGAGGGTCGATGCATCCGAAGAGCTGGGTGACGCAGTTTACAAATTCATTACCGTCATCATGGCCAACCCAGGCAAAATTAGAATTCATGTGTGGACACATCGAAGGCCAAGCCGCGGAAAAGATGCGGGGTGTGGCAGCGACGTGTCGGACTTATCAGGAATTTGTTGGTGCATTCCTGCGGACCTACTGGTCAATGGAAACGCAAGACAGGATTAAAGAGGAAATAATATTTTGTCCTGAACTGGAAGTGTCCGGGCATAGGAACGCAACCAAATTTTTTGATGATTTACTCAAGAAGAATCAGTTTTTAGATAGCCCATATAGCAACGGAGAAATCATTAAATTTTGCTTTTCCAAATTGCCTGCTAGGTATCAACAGACACTTGTCGAGAAGTGTGGATCTCACATAGAAGCATTCAAGAGTCTATTGCGCGAACTCGAAGTAGTCTTCGATAAACAAGACGCAAAGGACAGGAAGAAGGCGCAAAATAACAAATACCACGGGCCAGCAAGGGAAGACGACAACAGATCGCATAATCGCACTTGTCAGTTAGGAAACCAGGGTTACAGAAATCAAGGTTACGCTATTCAAGGTTATGGAAACCAGAGACACGGAAACCAGAACGTCAGGGAACAGGGTCAATCTAGACAAGGAATCTGGGACAGGAGGAATAACGAACGGCAAAGCGACCGTAATTGGAGAGAGCGAAATCAAGGACAACAGGAGAACCAGGAGATTGAAATTAGACCTGCAAATCCTAATGCACGTCAGAGGAGGGGGAGTCTAACAAGGGATTGGCGCTAGTCCATAGGATTCCACCACATCTCTCACACAAAGAAGTTCGTGGAATAATAGCAGTTTAAGTGGTGTACATAGTAGAATAGGCAAATATATGAACCTTTCTTCGGGGAACAATAATTGTTGCATTAATAGATTAAGATTGTTAAATTATTAACACGCTGCATTGTCTCACATAAGAAGTTACTGCTGCTATCCTTTTTTGTTTCTGTTCGCGACTTCCAATGTCGATGGAGTTGGAGACACTACCTTTCCATGAGCAATGTTTTAGTCCTTTCCTGTCTGGTGTCCATGTTGAGGGATAATGATGATGAGGAGATGTCGCACAAACGGGCGCATACAAGAACGTGCTCTTAGAAGCGTTCTGAGATGTCGTGATACGCTCCATAGTGGCCACAACCAGTTTGTGAAACGTTCATACCAATGATTGCAGGCACGCGTCAGTGCACTGCAAGATTGTGGTATATTGCGTGATTTCGAGGATGAATATGGGCAGTATAGTTTTTAGCAGAGCTGCGCCAGCATCGTTGTCTTGCAAGTCGGGTGAACCTGTGAGCGTTTGACTCCAATGGTGCCCTAGACGAGAGAAATGCGGGCATAAAGCCTACCATGTCAATGTGCTGGTTGGGGATTTAGCGTGCTGCTCGTGACTGTCACAGATGAATAACCAGGGACTTATACTTGGATATTCGTGACATACTGTATAGCTGGCGTGTGTTGGGCGACTGAATCCTCAACAGGAACCAGTCCTGGCTTGGTCATATTACATTGCTTCTGGAAAGGTGTACTTTGATCGCGAAAACCGCATCACATAGAGAAGGAAGTTGCAACTATAAATTTATTGTCGTGTTAGCCATGGCTAACCCAGTCTCTGGAGTTTCAGTGAGGCGTAATGAAAACTCGGAAGTCATGTCGTATGGCGCGCACATCACTGTCGGCAATAGCGGCGAGCAGCGAGACATCTCAACGTAACAGGAATTATGTAAGAGTATTGTATAAGGTAAACAAACAAAAAAAAAAGGTACGATATACTAGGATAAGTTAAACTGTAGGATTTAACTATAACTAGATTAATATTGTGGGGGTTTTCTACCACAAGTGTTCAGCAGAGCGCGCCTGTTGAGATGCTATATTTCAGGTCACCAAACCACAGACCCGAGATGGAGGGACGACGGGCGAGCGAAAGTAGCATAGTTGCATGTTCTTTATAGCACAGTAAAACTTAGACCTGCATAACAAAATAATTTAATTGAAAGACATAGAATGTAGATCGTTGGCAAATGGTAGTTAATTCTTGAGCATGTCTACTGTCGATCTATATAATTAATAGTAATATTAGTGCGGGCCCGCACATTTAGCTGTTCATCCAGTGTAGAGTCACACACCATGTACAGTAGTGAGACCGGTCTCTATTTTGTTATAATGATAGCCATAGATTAATAACTATAAAAGTAAAATAAGAGTGTCTGAAATGACAGACCATCAATGTGTCATTATGTAAAATTTATTATAACATAGAAGGTCATGGGAAAAAGATAGGCATAAGATTTTTGTCAGAACTGTGCAGATGACAGGTATCGTGGCAATGCAGAGGCCAGCCAGCGCAAAAACAAGAGGTCTTCGGCTACCTGCTAGAAGGCGAGCGTCCGGTCCTGCAAGCTGACAGTCACCGGGCCGTATACCTGAGGGATTAGGCGGGATCCTCGCCAGGCCACAGGCGAAAGTGAGGCTGGCCGCTGACACTGACACGCGACCCACACGCGACAGCCTGCTAGCTCTCCGGACGCGGCAGCCGTTTGGAGGGATTCCCTGTGGCAGACTACGTTGTCGTGAGTACACGAAGAAGATCACATATCGTGTCAGAACCTGCGCCTCATGTGCCTCAGGACAGAAAGGGACGCTATATACTCACTTGTTTGGGTTTTTACAACTCACTAGCATTGGCCGATCTGCATACACAAAGCAGTATCGTGCCACACTAACAAATGTATGTTCTCAGTTTTAGCAATCGTCGCTCCTAGTTCGATCCTGTATGGATGACCTCACACACTTGTGGAGTCACTCCACGTGCCATCATCCCTCGTCGAACTGCAATATTGGGAAACGTAAAGTACTGTCCAGCGAGAGAAGAGACCTAGACTAGTGATGTATCCCAACAAGTAGACCTCAGAGACAATTAATCGATGTGAGGAGAGCCTATCACTGTGTCTTCCTACCGTACTGCCGTGATCATGTGCGTAGATCTTGGTGCAATCTCAACAGAGTACTGCAGATGCTCCAGCACACCCTATTGCCGTTGCAACAACGTAGCAACAACACCCGACGTTTAGCCCTATGTGATGTCAGTACTGTGGAATTTGTGAAGTGCTTCGAATATTTCTAACAATGTGATCTAGTGCCTCATTCTCAGCACAGTCGTGAACTTTGTGTAATGTGCACGCACAACTTGATGCCCCATGAACCTTGTTTTTTTTCTTAAATTTCTTTCTCTAGTGTTGTTTTTGTAATGTATGTTATACCTTGTGTGTGTTTGTGTTTTACACTGTAATTCTTATTACAAATTACTGTATTGTTCTCCACACCATGTTTTTTTTGTATTTTGTATTTATTGTTGTGTGTATGCAAACAGTGTGCCTGAAGTCCCCATAAACTGAAGCAGATACCACCACTGTCATTGTGAATGGACCATCAGTTCAGGGAACATTTTGTAAAGGTTATTCTTGCTGCAGGGAGACAGAATGAATCGGAGGTTGTAATTAGATTCTGAAAGCACACAAAGAGATTGTTAACTTAAATAGTATCATGTGTGAGTGAGTTCAGGTTAGTTTAATGATTAAAATTGTTGTAACATCTTGGGCATTTAACTGCGGAGCACTCCAACTCTGATTGTAAAGAATAAATTGCTCCATATTTGGCTCACATGCCCGGGCTATATTTAGAGAGTGAATGTCTGTGTGAATCGGTGTTTGGAAGGGGCTCCCTGGGTATGGATGTGTGATGTGAGTCTTAGTGTTCCATATTAAGAAGGTGAAGTTGGCTACATCATAAATAATCCTCCCTCTATGAGCTGCATTTTTCAGTTGCACTGATTTTCTTTATAGAGTGCGGCATGTGCAGCCAGTTTGCGAGATTGTTCTTGAGTGATTGACTCACTACCTTGCTCCTAAGTGAGCCAACCGCTCACCAATTACAATCTAAAATGGCGTAGGGGCTATGAGAGGTGGCATGAGCCCCCTCTCATATTTCTATCTTACGATTTTCCTCTCTAATTGCATGCAGTGAAAAGTCGCTATTCCTTCACACGCGGACTTCCCACGCAGCGTCTCTCATCACCCGGGTGGTCCGGTGACAGGCGGGCTCTGTTGATCTGGAAAGCGTTAAGCCGACGGGTGTGAGGAAGTCGAGTGAATGCTTTGCAGACGCCAACTATGTCAAAAGACACGCCCGGAGGGGTCTGAAGTAGCGGCTGGGCTAGAGGTTCCGTTACTTCGCAGAAACTTAGCGAAAAAACTTTCTGGCAGGCTACCAGCAAGGCGTGGGAATGACTTGTGTACCCAGGCAGCTGTGGCGGGAAAATTCCCGCGCTTTCTGCAAAATAGTAACTGTGATTGGCTTGCTCAGGGCATAGCTCGGTGACGTAGCAAAATCAGCGCAGAAATTGGCGCCAAGAATCTCCATTGGTGCAATGGTAGTGCTCTGGCAATAGAGGGAATTTTCCGCCGGTTTTCGAGTTGCTGATTGGAACGTTTAACCACGGCCACTGTCGTGGGGGCGGGAATGTTGTGTGTTCGGCCTGTATGGGTGTTCTAGGTAGTCGGCTCTCACCTTTCGGTCGAGGACGTCGAAGCAACCAGCCACCGCCTCCGGTACGCCAGATCGTGTTCTGGTAGTTAAGAAGACAGTTTGGTAAGGTATGTCCGCAGCACCGGCAGACAGGGATTTTCCTAGGTGATAATCAGAGCTCAGCAGAGCGTGCCTGTTTGTCTTTTTCTAACTTTGTTCTGTCTTGGGTAGCAGCAATTTATGTTGGGTTGGCTATGTGTTTTCTCTAAGATTTGAGTTGCAAGGAATTGGCTGCACATACCACTTCGTCATAATCCTCACAATCTAGTTTAGGGACAACTTCACATTCACAGCGTTTGTTTGAGTATCCAATTTGAGCCAATTTGATGTATTGTAAATGTTTCTTGTGTTTTTGTTTATTATTTTGTGTTTAGTCTTAATAAATCATATTGTTATTTTGGACAGAACTTTCATTCTGTTAATCGGTAGAGCAACCCTATCATTCCTCACTATGTTAATGAAACCTTCGTTTATTTAACTTATTTATCAAATTAAATTATTGCAGGTGCCAAACTCTCTTCTACTCCACTGGCAGGGTTGATTAGTGTCAGTTCGAGTTTTTTTTTTTTAATCCTTGTGCAACAGCAAAAGTCGGAGTTAGAATAGGGGGGGCTTAGAGCATCATTTACATATGTAGATTCTAGAAGAATTTAGTGTTAAATACACTGCTTGCCCTGCCACCTCGCAAGCTGAATAATCAAGTCCCATGAATACTCTGGCTCACAGGGGTATTTTTTGTAGCCTGCCTGGAAGGTGGCACGTGAGTCTGCTCTTGTAAACTGAAAGGTAGGCCGAATGTAGGAAGTGAGTAGGAGCAGGAAAAGATGAAATGATTCGGTACTGCATTTAAATTTAAATCACCTTTACTTTAGGAAGAATACAAATACATAACTTTGCACTGAGGAGCACGTAGGTGCGAAGCCGGATGTATTAAAGCTCACAGAAGTTACACAGGAAAAATTTGTAGTGGCTCGCCCACTATGAAATGGAAACAATATTGCTTGGTTGTCTAATCGGAATCAAATGGGTAGAATGTGGAGAGGCGCTCGTAGAGGTACACAGCGCCGGCTAGAGGGTGCTGTCGTCGTTGTCGGTGTCGTAGTGCCAACCTAAGAACTTGTACCTACGCCGTGGCATCGTAGCTATCGATACCACAGTATTTATGCACCCCTGTACACACTTGTTCCCTTTAAGTATTGATCTTCAGCGTATTGGCATTCCCTGGGCGATCTCTTCATTCTGGAAGGTAAAATGGATCAACATAAGTATGCGTCTATCCTTGGGGACCATGCCCACCACTACACACAGTTTGTTTTGTCTCGGCGCGATGGCATCTTCCAGCAGGATAATACAACAGCCCGCAGTGTACATGCGAGGTTCGAAAAGTACTGGGTTGAGTTTTAGTCCCCTGGCCACAAGACGCACTGAGTTTAAACCCAATCGTGAGTCTGTGGGACCACCTCGCTCGGACTGATCGCGCCATGGATTCTCATCCGAGAGACCTAGCCCAGCTGGCCAAGGCACTTGGGTCGCCATAGCTCTCCCTGTCGGTCCATTTCAGAACCTCATTCAGTCTCATCCTGCACGTCTCCCTGCCGTCCGCGCTGCAAAAGGTAGTTATTCAGGCTTCTGACAGGCGGTCACATTGACGTGACTCGACAGCGGACAGTGTAAACTGAACTGACACACTATCCTTCATAGTATGTCCTGAAAAACCAGGCAACAAGGTCGTCCCCTCAAGAGTCTTGTTAAGTGTCAAACTAGTGTCGTGGGGTTTCCTACCGTGGGGTTTCCTACGAGCAGTGACGCACTAGACCTGTCAGAGGCCCGGGCCGGCAAAACAAATTGAGGCTCCCCTTGCTGCCCCCTCCCACCCTCCTCACCGCACAGGAGTCCTCCGAGAGTTTCAAACGCAAACGGAAGGAAATCCCACTTTACTTATCATCTTCATTTTGTGTCGTGATAATTTACAAGGTATAACGTTATTTTACATAACACTGGAAGTGACTGCTCTCGTAATTACATGACTTCTGATGTTCGAATCTATTATTTATGTTTCGCAACTAAGTCGACATAGAGCGAGCGGGGTGTATAAAAATGAATCCCTATTTCCCAAACCAAGTGGAAGGCCACTGTCTACATAAAACTTCGTTCAGTGCATGGTGGATGGTACTTTACTTACGGATTTCAACAAAAGCCACAGTGTTGCTCCGATCTTGATGAAATTTTGTACATTTGGTCTTCAAAACAAGGGAAACCTCACCGTCTACGTGAAATCTCATACGGTTTATGGCGGAGGGTACCTTACAACAGAATTACACACCGTTTGACTGATCAACTTGGGAGTTGGCTCATTTATGTATGTTTTCGTGGTGAAGGCATTTATACAAGCCAACGTATGCTGCATGGCGGGCGGTTGGCCTACCTTTAAATAAATTGTACATCGTTTCGTCAATCAGCATGAAAGTTAGCAGATATACGTATTTTTTCATAGGGAAAGAGGAGATGGCATGACGGAGGTGGAGGTGGAGATATATGGAGAGAGGAGAACGTGATGGGGGCGGGGAGGGGGGTGGAGGTGCATCCACAGAAGTGAGAGAAGCAGATTAAAAGAGAGAGGGAGCAGCAGGTAAACAGAGAAAGGGGGAAGGTTGTGAATGATTAATGGAACACTGTAATAAATATGTAAATTAGGGGTGTTATTGTGAATTTGATGTACTATTAGAAAAAGCGGAGGAGGAGGTGGACAGAGATGGGAAGATGGATGGAGAAGGAGAGGAGGATGGAGAGGGGGATGAAGTGTTGTGAGAGAGGGGGGCAGATGGAGGAGATGGAAAGAGAGACGGTTGGGCGGAAGGAGGAGGTGGATAGAGAGACGAGATAGGACTAAATGGACAAGAGAGATGAGGGAAGAGGGGAAGAACTGACATAAAACTGGGATGAATAAATATAGGGGCAACGCTGGGTTTGCTGTTAGTAATTAGGTAAAGATTTACGCGACAATGGGCGTGTTCATCTGAAAGAAATTACAGAATATTTTCCTATGGTTAGATGCGGCGTATAAAGTCTCGATAACTAGAGTGTTGTTGTTGATGTCTACAGATGATAAAATTCGTTGTTTAATGTCGATGACTCCACCAAAGTTCATCTAGTTGGAATTTCATCTTTATAAAATGAACTACATAATAATTAGCTGAAAAATGCTCCTGTTAGAGCACAATAAAGACAAATATCATCGTGTTTAAAAGTCTCTGGCAGAAAAGTGGGCAACCAGCTGTCTGAGTCCTCATTCTGCCTTCCTCACCAAAAGTTCTGGAAGCTTCACAGGACGAGTGACCATGTTATGTAAGAAATTTACCAAGTAAAATTTCAGTTTTGTTGAGTTAAAAATTCAATAAATAGCGGATTTTGTATTAGAACTTTAGAAATACCGTTAAAAGCGTACTTTTGTGAATGAGATTCGCCAAATACAAATAATTAGTTTCGTATGACATATATGACGAAATTGCAGAATCGGCAAGTAAACTTTGCGGCATTATTGATGCCGGTAAAATGTGTACTGTATTTACAAATACCGTTTTGAAACAACAATATTGTTAAGGCTCACAGCAAATCCCAAATTTTTTTACACAGAACGACACGGTAAATTTTTTATCATCCAACTTTTCGAATCTCTAAACCCCCTCCGACTGCCATAAAAATAAGAACATGCCGTCACATTTTATCCAGGCTTAGTACCGGCTATGCACGTAGTACATAGGCATGTTTAAATGTTTTTTTCATTTTAGTTATTTTTTCTTGTTTTTGTTGTTATTGTTTATTTTTTGTTGTTTTGTTATTATTGTTGTTGTTCAACATTACAGTAGCAAATTGATAACCTTTTTTTCTTATCAATCGTAATTTCTTATTCAATTTTTTGTAAAAAGGCTAGAGATTTTAAACACCTTTTTAAATCTCCAGAGTCTTCATATGTTTTCATAATGCTTTTAATCTTTCGTCAAGGTATATGTACCTTTTCTTTTTTTTTGAAGTGGTAGGCCAATTGAATCTTTTTTAATTTAAAAAATAGCATTCACTGCCTCCTCCTTCAGCTTTTGAATCAGAAAGTACACATTTGGATGTTTCTGGTTTATTGAGGAGTTCAGTTTTCTATGCCAACCTTCGACAGCATTCGTCGTTCTGTGTCGTTGGTTAAAAACATTCCACATTTCAATAGGTATATTAGGATTTTCCATCCACTGATCAACCATATAGTCTCCAAATGCTGTGGTCTTCTCTCCACTGGGCATTAGTTCCATTATTAAAATCCACGCTTCATCGACAGTGTTAAGTGAAATATGTGAAACTGCAGCACACATGCGACAAAACAATTGGACTTGCTCTCTATCCCTGTAGTCTTCCGTTAACCCCAGTTCCTGTATCTTCTTCCACAGATACTGGTTAAAGTAAAAATTACAACCGTAAAGTTGTGTTTCAGGGAATACTGAATTCATTACTTTAATTGTAGACCATTTCAAAATGTAGCACTGCAGTTTTTGGTGACCACCCAGGCATCTTAGATTTCAATTCAGAAAAAAGTCTTTCATATGAATTTTACCTTTTGTCTGGCAGCAAAGCAAATAAAACAGGAAATATCCTAATTGCCACTTCTGTACTTCCCATGTCGACATGGATTGTGTACAATTGTTTGAACTGTTTCGAACAGCTGTCAAATGTCCCATCCATAACCACAGTTGCATTGTCACATAGAATTTTCTCTGCTTCTTCACAAGCAAATACTAGAAGTCTCTTGCCTGGAACAGAGCCATCATCGATCAAAAAACTATTACCTTTCGTTAATTTCAAAAGGTCTTCGCTAAGGCGAATTTCCGAACTAGAGCCTGGGTTCTGGGTTGTCCCACTAGCTCCTCTTCTCGTCTTACACGATTGAGTCTTGGAGCTGTCATAATTCGGAATATATGCCACGAATTCTAATCCTTTATCCTTCAAATCTTGAAATTCCTGCTTAAAAATTTGGGCTACTGGCACTGTCTTTTCTTCACGAACTCTTGTCTTGCAATTATATAGTCTTTTCTTTATCTCCACATCTGTTATGTCAGGTGGACAAGAATGTTGCTGTTGAGCAACGATTTCACCATTTGCAATTTTTAAACGGCCTTTGCACCTACTCCGTTCATAATTGATTCACACCCAGTTCGTATATTCTTCATTTTTCCTATAAATACGTTAGCGATGACCATCCTTGATAAGGCACGGCCTCCCTTTCGTTGTTGTTATCACTTCCATCGTGTACACTGCGTAGAACAGAAGTCGTATAGGAAAACGCACGGAACGAAAGCTATCGACGACGACACTGTCTGAGAAACGGTGACAACACCTGAACTGAGGGTGAGCAACTGGGGTAGACAAGCAGTGGTGGAGGCTCAGTTCGCAAACACGTAGTTAGGGAACCGGTTGCTCGGGACAGCTTCGCTACATGCTGCACCCTTGTAGGAAAACCCACGATAGGAAACCCCACGTAGCCAAAGGCCTACGGTTACTCAATGCAATATACATACGTTACATTCTCGTATATGACGAATAACGACGCAAAATTTTCAACATTTAGGAAGATACGGAAAATAAAAGTACATCACGTGAGATCGCGAAACAATGGTAGCTGCTAAAATGCGCTAAACCCATGATTAAGAGAATATTAGTAAACTACTGAAGCGAATAAAAGGCACCGTATTCTCCATAATTACCTCCATAAACTCGAAGAGCCTGAGCACACACCAAAAATTAGGAAACCTTAACGATAATGTAATAAAAATTCCTTAATACCATCACAAAATCTATTTACCAGCAATAATTCAGCAGCTAATGGACTGAGAAGGGATGTAGGAATCTATTTGCTATCTTTAACACTGTAATCATCATTCATTGGACAATGAAATTTTTTAAAAATTTTAAAGCATTTAAAATTATCAATAAATTTAAATTAATCATGACTATTATTATTACGTTTGACTAATTTGTAATCATTATTTGCAATCTCCTATCAGAAGGCGCCTATTTAAGTGAGAACTAAAGAAGGTTACAAGCCTGTGGCATTTCACTGGCGTTGCCTGTTGATTGATAAAATAAAATCAGCTCACCAGTCGGTGTAGCATTTTTTGTAGTTTCATTCAATGTTTCTTACTTGCGTCTTCGTTCAGCCTCTAACCGTATAGAACAGAAAATTTTCTCAGAGTACGACACAAATTTTATTTCGAACACTTTTTCAATTACCACGGTAAAAAAGCACTATATCCGTCAGGAATGAGGAACTAAAACTCATCGGCGACCGTTTCGATGCCTCGCCTGGAACTGACAGCAAACTAATAACTAAGGGATTAATAACTTTCAGCGTCCGTCGCGGCATTGCACTAAATAACACACGATGAAGCTACTAACTGACCGGCAGATAACTCAAGTTCCTAATCATTTTTTGATGAGTACATCCGTGCGCAGAGGACCATATTAAGAAATCTAATTTCTTCTTTAAAAAAAGACCATAACTTGAAAAACGTACTTACGTTTAATATAGAACATTGTCACGAAACTGAGTCGGACATAAGCTACATGGACTAGATATACAGGGCGTGGATAATAATACGGAAACACCAAAAACACAATGCATTACCATGCCTAATACAGTGCAGGAAACCCATTGGCTTTCAAAACAGCTTGTAGTCTTCTCGGAATGGATCAATACAGGTCCTGTATGGTGACATTAAGAGTGCAACAGGAATTCCACTGTTAAATGCAGAGGAGAAAGCGGACAGGTGGAAAGAATACATTGAAAGCGTATATGAGGGGGAGGATTTGTGCGAAGAAGAAACAGAAGTCGATTTAGAAGAGATGGGGGATACAGTATTAGAATCAGAATTTAAAAGAGCTTTGGAGGACTTAAGGCCAAATAAGTCAGAAGGGATAGGTAACATTCCATCAGAATTTCTAAAATCATTGGGGAAATGGCAACAAAACGACTATTCACGTTGGTGTGTAGAATGTATGAGTCTGGCGACATACCATCTGCATTCCGAAGAGTGCAAGAACCGGCAAGTACGAGAACTACCGCGCAATCAGCTTAAAAGTTCATGCGTCGAAGTTGTTAACAAGGAAATCTATAGAACAACTGAAAAGAAAATTGAAGATGTGTTAAATAACGATGAGTTTGGCTTTAGAAAAGGTAAAGGCATCCGAGAGGCAATTCTGACGTTGCAGTTGATAATGGAAGCAATAGTAAAGAAAAATCATGACACATTCATAGGATTTGTCGACCTCGAAAAAGTGTTCGTCAATGTAAAATGGTGAAAGATATTCGAAATTCTGAGAAAAGTAGGGATAAGCTATATGGAGAGAAGGGTAGAATCCACTATGTACAAGAGGCAAGAGGGAGTAATAAGAGTGGACGGCCAAGACGGAAGCACTCGGATTAAAAAGGGTGTAAGACGGGGATGTAATCTTTCGCCCCTACTGATGAATCTGTACATCGAAGAAGCAATGATAGAAACAAAAGAAAGGTAAGCGGAATTAAAATTCAAGGTGAAAGGATATCAATGAAACGATTCGTTGATAACATTAATATCCAGAGTGCAAGTGAAGGAGAATTACATGATATGCTGAATGTAACAAACAGTGTAATGAGTACAGGATATGCACTGAGAGTAAATCGAAGAAAAAGGAAAGTAATGAGAAATAGTGGAAATGAAACAGCGAGAAACTTAATATCAGGATCGATGGTCACGAAGCAGATGAAGTTAAGGAATTCTACTACCTAGAGAGTAAAAAAAAAAAAAAAAAACGAGCGACATAAGGAGCAAGGAGGACATCAAAAGCAGAGTAGCAATGGCAAAAAGGTCATTCCTGGCCAAGAGAAGGCTACTGATATCAAATATCGGCCTTAATTTGAGGAAGAAATTTCTGAGAATGTACGTCTGGAGTACAGTATTGTATGGTAGTGAAGCATGGTCTGCGGGAAAACTGGAACAGAAGAGAATCGAAGCATTTCAGATGTGGTGCTACAGCCGAATGTTGAAAATTAGGCGCACTGATAGGGTAAGGTATGAGGAGGTTCTGCACAGAACAGGAGAGGAAAGGAATATGTGGAAAACACTGATAAGGAGGAGGGACAGGATGATAGGACATCTGTTAAGACATGAGGGAACGACTTCCGTGGTACTAGAGGGAGCTGTAGAGGGCAAAAACTGTAGAGGAAGACAGAGATTGGAATACGTCAAGCAAATAATTGAGGACGTAGGTTGCAAGTGCTACTCTGAGATGAAGAGGTTGGCACAAGACAGGAATTCGTGGCGGGCCACATCCAACAAGTCAGAAGACTGATGACTTAAAAAAAGTGGTTTTTCAGAGGGAAGTAATTCCATTCTTTCTACAAAGTAGCGGAAAATTCAGGTAACGATGGTGGAGGTGGGTAGCGATCAAGCACCCATCTCTCCAGAGTCGACCACAAAAGCTCAATAATATTGAGATCTGGTGATTGTGACGATCACGGGAGGTGCGACAGTTCGTCCTCGTGTTCGCAAAACCAGTCCTGGACGAAACGAGCTGTGTGAACAGAGGCCCTGTTTTCTTGGAACACAGCGTCAGGGTTTGGGAACGAACATTGTACCATGGGATGGGTCTGGTCAGCCAAAAATGATCACATTATCTTTGGCAGTAAAGCGACCACGATATGGCCCTCCAAATCATCACTGAACGCCCGCCATGTCCCACTCTTGGGACGTAAATACTCTCAGAAGTTGGAAACAGTGGAGACAACACTAGGTGGGCCAAACGGCATTCTTCCAATGCTTGATAGTGCAGGTTTTATTGCTGCAGTATCTCGTTTCCCTGTTGCAGGCATCTGCATGAGTGATGAGTGGTTTTGGATTTCCAGCTCGCCCTGCGATTTATTGTTTATTGAGCTTCCTTCGTCTTATTTTGATGCTGACATTCAGTTCTGCAGTGATTTTTGCAGCTGTATACGCGAGTTTTCTGTGAAATTTACTGTGTAAATGTTTACTATTAAATCAACTACATTAAAATAGTATAATACCACTGACCCGTTAACATAAGCTGTACTGCAGAAACAGCACTGTGGTGAAATAGTTGACTAGTGTTTGGCATACTATATGGTGCGATGTTATTAATAATGAAATCTTAACGCTCCGTGTTTAAATATTTGATCATTTTCTGAAAGCATGAAAGATGTATTATTCGAACAGCTACTGTACCTCAGTATGTGCCAAGTAGGACAACGGTGAAAAACGAAGAAGGAATTAAATTTTAAACGCTTTTTGTCAAATAGTTGTAGCAAAGGCTCGAAATTGAGGCTTAAAAAACCTCTAAAAAGTTGACACTGCCGAAGAAATGCGTAACAAGCCAGCAGTCAAGCGGAAAAAATGGCACTGCTGGACAACCAAAACACACGTTATTAGGCAGAAGTTTCTAAAATATTATAAATAACACGACGAAAGACCAACTTTGTGAAAATTTGACACCTATTGCTGTAGAATCTTAGAACATTTTCTGAGCTCAAACGTAAAGAGGTATCTCGAAGAAAATGACCTCCTCATGTTCCGAAAACATCAATAACGTGAAACCCAATTCGCGCTTTTCACACCTGGAATCCTGAAAGCCCTTGTCAAAGCAGTCAGTCAGATGCATTGGTCATATAGACTGCCGAAAGGCATTTAACTCAGGGCTTATTGCTGAAAGCGAACTTTTTTTTCTTTTAATCAGTCTCCTGACTAGGTTTGTTCAGCCCAATACGAATTCCTCTCCTGCGCTAACCTCTTCAACTCAGAGCACCCTACGTCGTCAATTATTCGCTTCGTATTCCAATCCTTGTCTTTCCTGATGCCTTAATACACGTTATGTAATCCTCTTCCTTCTTCTTGTCAGTGTTTTCCATCAGTCCCTTTCTTCGCCGATTCAGCGGGAATCTCCTCATTCCTTATGTTATCAGTCCACCTGATTTTTAACATTCATCGGTAGCGCCACATCTCAAACGTTTCGACTCACTTCTGTTCCAGTTTTCCCTCTGTCCATGATTCACTACCATAAAATGCTGCGCTGCAAACGCGCATTCTCAGAAATGTCTTCGTCAAATTGAGGCATATGTTTGATACCAGTAGCCTCCTATTGGCCAGAAGTGACCTCTTTATCTAAGCTAGTCTGCCTTTTATGTCCTCCTGACTTCGTCCGTCGTGGGTTGATTGCTTCCAAGATAGTAGAGTTGGTTAACTTCGTCGACTTCCTCACCACCAATTTCGGTGTTAAGTTTCTCGCTATTGTCATTCCTGCTACTTCCATTGCTTATGTCTTTTTCCAGTATACTTACAACTCATAATCTGTACTCGTGAAACTCCATTCAGGAGATCCTGTAATTCTTCTTCACTTTCACGGAGTATAGCAATGTCATTAGCGAATCTTATGGTTGATATCCTCTCACACTGAATTTTAAGCACACTCTTGAACCATTCTTCTTAATTTCGTCATTGCTACTTCGATGTATAGATTGAACAGTAGGGTCGAAAGACTGCATCTCTGTCTTCCTCACTTCTAATCCGAGCGCTTCGTTCTTGGTCTTTCAGTCTTATTGTTCCCTTTGTATATTGTTAATCATCCGTTTTTCCTTGTAGCTTACTCCTATTTTTCTCGGAATTTCGAAAATCTTGCACCATTTTACACTGTCAAACGCTTTATCTAGATCGACGGACTCTATGAACGTATACTGATTTTCCTTTGCTGTTGCATCTATTAATAAGAGCAACGTCAGGACTTACCTTTCCTGAGGCAAACTGATCGTCATCTAGTAGATCCTCAGTTTTATTTTCCGTTCTTGTGTGTATTGCCGGCCGGAGTGGCCGAGCGGTTCTAGGCGCTACAGTCTGGAACCGCGCGACTGCTGCGGTCGCAGGTTCGAATCCTGCCTCGGGCATGGATATGTGTGATGTCCTTAGGTTAGTTAGGTTTAGCAGTTCTCTAAGTTCTAGAGAACTGATGACCTCGGAAGTTAAGTCCCATAGTGCTCAGAGCCATTTGTGTATTATTCTTGTCAGTAACTTAGATACATGCGCTGTTGATTGTGCAATAGTTTTCGCACTTATCTGTCCTTACTATCTTCGGAAGTGCGTGGAAGTTACTTTTCTAGAAAATCTGATGGTACATCGCCATTCGCCTATATTGTACACACCAACTTGAATATTCGTTTGGTTGCCATTTCCTACAATTATTTTAGAAATTGTGATGAAACGTTATCTATCCCCTCGGCTTCATTTGATCTCAAGTCGTTAAGATGTCCTTTAAATTCTAATACTGGGTCCCCTATGTCGTCCTTGTCGACTCCAATTTTTCTTTCTATCAAGTCAAGTATGAGATTTCAAGCAAAATTTTAAAAGGATTTAGGATTTATTGAAAGGAAGGATACAGCATGTTATCTTGGTATTAGAGTCATTGACAGATGTAAAACTACACCATAAGACAGAAAAAGGAACGACGCACCACGAGGAATTATCCGAATGGGATGAAGACCTGTAGATGTGAGTTACAGAAACAGATAAACAAATGATTAAAATCTCATAAAAATAGGATGATTCATTCAAGAGAATGTGCTTCACAAACTGAGCAAGTCAGTAACGCGTTGGTCCATCTCTGGACCATATGCAGGCCCTTATTCGGCTGGGCACTCATTGACACAGTTGTCGGACGTCCTCCTGAGGGATATCGTGCCAAATTCTGTCTAGCTGGCTCGATAGATCGTCAAAATCCCGAGCTGGTTGGTGGGCGCTGCCTTTAATGTTCCGAATGTTCTCTATTGGGAAGGGATCCGGCGACGTTGCTGGCCAAGGCAGTGTTTGGCAAGCACGAAGAGAAGCAGTAGAAACTCTCGCTAAGTGCGGGCGGACATTATCTTGATGAAATGTAATCCCAGGATGGCTTGTAATGTAGGGCTGCAAAACGGAGCGTAGGATATCGTCAACTTAACCGCTGTGCTTTAAGTGTACCGCGGATGGCAACTAAAGGGGTCCTGTTACGAAAAGGAATAGAAGCTCCAACCTCACTCCTGGTTGTCAGACAGTGTGACAGTCGACAAAATAAAATGGCTCTGAGCACTATGGGACTTAACTTCTGAGATCATCAGTCCCCTAGAACTTAGAACTACTTAAACCTAACTAACCTAAGGACATCACACACATCCATGCCCGAGGCAGGATTCGAACCTGCGACCGTAGCAGCAGCACGATTCCCGATTGAAGGGCCTAGAACCGCTCGGCCACAACGGCCGGCTTTTAGGAAGTCAAATTCATTTGGCATGTGCCAAGAGTATTCACTCCCACTAAGCCAATCTTATGGCGTCTACATCATAGTTTTTTGAATAACTGCTTGCGCTGTGTTCTATCAGACACCTGTGGAAAATGATCTGAAGCGTAATTTAGAAATATTCATTTTTCAATTCCACTCGTTCAGCAGCCAGGCTGTGCTCTTAAATCTTACTCCACTTTGGCAGTAATACAGACTCATAATACTAGCTGGCTGAAGGGTTAAACGTCCCCAACCTTCTATTAAATCTAAATCACGAAACACAAGTCGCCTGGAAACGATATCTGGGCGTTGAAAAGTAGCACACTATTATTCCATTGCATTAGGTAGAACAGAAAAAAATAAGTGTTGGCGCTGCACTATATTTATAAAAAGGAAGTGATTTTGTGATATACTTTTTTTCTTATTTTACTTCTTTCAATTTTCTATTTAAAATGTTTTATTGTGCTGAAATGCAATGAATTACAACGTTGTACAAATGTTGAGGCAAAACACATCATTCAAATTATTGCATTTTGCAATGATATAATTAAAAAATTAAATAAATAAACGCCGCTCGGGATTAGCCGAGCGGTCTCAGGCGCTATTCTCATGGACTGTGAGACTGGTCCCGCCGGAGGTTCGAGTCCTCCCTCGGGCAAGGATGTGTGTGTTTGTCCTTAGGATAATTTAGGTTAAGCATTGTGTAAGCTTAGGGACTGATGACCTTAGTAGTTAAGTCCCATAAGATTTCGCACACATCTGAACAATTGAAATAAATAAACAAGAAAAAAGATGGCAAAAGCAGTGAACATTTGTCAAAAGAGCAACGTCATTGAATTTAATATCTTACAGAACATTTTTCTCTGTGCTATGTAAATGTATTCTTTGAACGGCTTTTAGATGTAAATTAGAGAAATGAAATAGCAGAACTGGAAAAACTGCCATAGAATTTTTTTTCTAAAATAAGGATTGCATGTGTTTTAGAAAGAAAGTGAAAAATACGACTTGAATGAATGAATGAATGATTTGTTCGAGTCTGTTATAGATAAAATTTTTGTTAATTACACTGTATGTATACGGAAGTAGACATGAAGTCTAAAACATATTATTTTATCCCCTTTCACTAGTTTCAAAACATTCTGCAACTTAGGGGATTTAGTTTATTTGTAATTTTATATGGCTTTCTCAACAGTCTTGTTCCATCATGAGATTATGTTGCTGGTTTCAACGCGGATTCTACATTGTCTTCTTCATTTCTTAACCTGCCTCGAGAGTCACACGGAGGTAATTGGGCACTGACTGTCCATATCTAGCTCCCATATATATGAGAGTCCAGTGTTCCAATTACAAAAAGTCAATAAATTCCTGTCTATCGGTGCCCTTGAGTTTGGAAAGAAAAAAATGTCACGTTACTTACAAGCCAGTTAAAGGCGTTGTGCTTAGCAGTGAGGGTAAATATCCAGTACGGTCGCAAAACTTGATCATTTATCACATTTATTACTTATCTCAGTGGCAGATTTTCTTTCTTTTTTTATTCGTCCGCCGCTAGAACGAAAAATATTCGTGCAAAATACGTGTGAGGGCCGGGAATCGAACACGGATCAACTGCTTGGAAGGCAACTATGCTGACCATTACACCACCATCGCTTGCTGAGGTTTTGTCCGACTAGTGTCATGAGATTGTAACGGAACGTTGGCTCGTTTCATTGTGCCGTTAAACGTGACGTAGCGGATGAGACAGCTGCTTCCACCGCACACTCCTTGACACGCAATGTGGCTCACTGTCAGAAACAAGCAGACTCTCGACCGTTCTACTCAACCCGCAAACTTGCAGAGGAACGGCGAATTTTCAGATTTTAAATATATTATGTGTATGTCTATTGCGCTGTGTCGGAACAGTACCCACATATTATTGTCTAAAACCTGTTCCTGGCTGCTGCCACTACCTTATGCACTGAGTGCATGAGCTACTATCTTAACAGCGATCATCAGATACTTCATGCACTGGTAGATAGCTAATCCTAGCAGACACCAGTACTTCATGAACTGAGCTGAATTGGAACACAATGCTTAAGACGTGCATATATATATACACACCTTGATCATAGAACCGATATTACCCCACTCCAACAGAAGATTAGATTTTAATTGTTTTGGTACGTACAAGCAACTGTGCACAACAACGGATCTGAACTGCTTCTATACATTACTACCAGGTGACGTTAAGCAGTTGCTAGTACGTGGTTAGACCTTTTAAAATGCTGGCAACTTACATTCCATACAGCTTCGTGTAATCAAAATTTAAAACTATTGTTGAGTGCTTCACTTAGACATTTTTGCTGTCGTTTTGTATTGGGTGCTATGCTTTCGTACGCAATATGTATATTTGTATAGAGAGACTTAACGATATGTCTATTCCGCATTAAGAACTAGCTCTGCCTTCAACTGAGTACGTGTTAATAACCTTTTGCTAAATTTACGTAAACGTAGCCCTACTTAATTTATTTTTTTTAAATAATAGTCAATTGAAAATTATTTTTCCTGTTGGTTTTTAGGGCCACATAGTAATGATATAGCTGTAGAGATCGTGGGGCCTCTTATTCCCACAGTATTTTATACAAATACCAAATTATACCACATTTGACTGAAATTGCTCGAGGCATTCCTGAGTTATGCTGCTATGTCGTTCTCATCCCCACTCACAACCACTGCACCCTAAGGCGTCTTAATATCACAGTAACTTTTTTAGTGATTTGCGTACCAAGTTTGGAAGAAATTACTTCAGTCATTTCAGAGACATCCATTTATGTCACTCTCTTTGCAACCGCACCTCAACCCCCTCCCCCCCCCTCCAATCCTATGGGTGCAAATTTATTATGACTGACACTAGTTAGTCTAGTGACCCCGAAAAATATGTATTCCATAAGAACATAGGTCGTCATCGAATATTAATTACGTACCATGACTTCTCTCCCACACACCAGCCCTAGAGGTGGTAGGGGTAAACTACTGTCACAGAACTTTTAAGAAAATAGTTATATAAATAATGAATCATGTACATGCAAAATTTTGTTGAAAGTGCTCAAGACATTCCTCAGGTATGCTACAATGTCACAACATTTTCACCTCATCCCTGCCCCTGTAACAGGTAGGCGGTTCTCACGCCTGAGAAAGCTCCGGAGGTGCACAACGTCTCATCAAGGTTTCATCGAAATCTAATGAACGGTATAGGAGCGCACAGAATACGAACAAACAAACAAATACTTATTTTTATTTACTGCATTTTTGTGGAACGGGTAGCTTTCATACGCAGGACACTAGGTTGCCGCCTACGTAGCCTGCACGTAAATGAGGCTCTGTATCAGAGAGCGCCGAGAATTCTAATCATTTTCCCCCTTTCCTGTTCCCGTTTAGCACAATTACGGACACGATGCCTAAATATTCCTTCTCTAGGAACAAAGACTTTTTTTAAAGTAGATGAAATTTGGTAGATAATTAGTTTCATAATTTTTTTAGCATTTAAATAAAGACTCTGACGATCTAAAGCAAAACAAAACGTCTTAAAATACAGTGACAGAAAAAAATCGGAAGGCGAAACAATAATTAATGTAGAATAATGAAATTTTGGAAATACATTTGCCTAGGTAACACGTGTAAGTGATTAACATTGCAAGATCGCAAGTTAATGTAAGTGCGAGATAAGGCATTGCAGATGTGAAGAGCTGGAACATTAATAACTGGTGTAGCCCCAGAATGTTGACTGCAAGCATGCGAAGGTGCATGCATCGTGTCGTACAGGTATCGGATGTTAGTTTGTGGCACAGAGTTCAATACCTGTTGCACTTGGTCGAACAATATGTTGTTGCTGTGGTCTTCAGTCCTGAGACTGGTTTGATGCAGCTCTCCATGCTACTCTATCCTGTACAAGCTTCTTCATCTCCCAGTACCTACTGCAACCTACATCCTTCTGAATCTGTTTAGTGTATTCATCTCTTGGTCTCCCTCTACGATTTTTACCTTCCACGCTGCCCTCCAATACTAAATTGCTGATCCCTTGATGCCTCAGAACATGCCCTACCAACCGATCCCTTCTTCTGGTCAAGTTGTGCCACAAACTTCTCTTCTCCCCAATTCTATTCAATACCTCCTCATTAGTTATGTGGTCTACCCATCTAATCTTCAGCATTCTTCTGTAGCAATACATTACGAAAGCTTCTATTTTCTTCTTGTCCAAACTATTTATCGTCCACGTTTCACTTCCATATTTGGCTACACTCCATACAAATACTTTCAGAAGCGACTTCCTGACACTTAAATCTATACTCGATGTTAACAAATTTCTCTTCTTCAGAAACGCTTCCCTTGCCATTGCCAGTCTACATTTTATATCCTCTCTTCTTCGACTATCATCAGTTATTTTGCTCCCCAAATAGCAAAACTCCTTTACTACTTTAAGTGTCTCATTTCCTAGTGTAATTCCCTCAGCATCATCCGACTTAATTCGACTGCATTCCATTATCCTCGTTTTGCTTTTGTTGATGTTCATCTTATATCCTCCTTTCAAGACACTGTCCATTCCGTTCAACTGCTCTTCCAAGTCCTTTGCTGTCTCTGACAGAATTACAATGTCATCGGCGAACCTCAAAGTTTTTATTTCTTCTCCATGGATTTTAAGACGTACTACGAATTTTTCTTTTGTTTCCTTTACTGCTTCCTCAATATACAGATCGAATAACATCGGGGAGAGGCTACAACCCTGTCTCACTCCCTTCCCAACCACTGTTTCCCTTTCATGTCCCTCGACTCTTATAACTGCCATCTGGTTTCCGTACAAATTGTAAATAGGCTTTCGCTCCCTGTATTTTACCCCTGCCACTTTCAGAATTTGAAAGAGTTTATTCCAGTCAACATTGTCAAAAGCTGTCTCCAAGTCTAAAAATGCTAGAAACGCAGGTTTGCCTTTTCTTAATCTAGCTTCTAAGATAAGTCGTAGGGTCAGTATTGCCTCACGTGTTCCTATATTTCTACGGAATCCAAACTGATCTTCCCCGAGGTCGGCTTCTACCAGTTTTTCCATTCGTCTGTACAGAATTCGCGTTAGTATTTTGCAGCTGTGGCTTATTAAACTGATTTTTCGGTAATTTTCATATCTGTCAACACCTGCTTTCTTTGGGATTGTAATTATTATATTCTCCTTGAAGTCTGAGGGTATTTCGCCTGTCTCGTACATCTTGCTCACCAGATGCTAGAGTTTTGTCAGGACTGGCTCTCCCAAGGCTGCCAGTAGTTCTAACGGAATGTTATCTACTTCCGGGGCCTTGTTTCGATTCAGGTCTTTCAGTGCTCTGTCAAACTCTTCACGCAGTATCGTATCTCCCATATCATCTTCGTCTACATCCTCCTCCATTTCCATAATATTGTCCTCAAGTACATCGCCCTTACATAGACCCTCTATATACTCCTTCCACCTTTCTGCTTTCCCTTCTTTGCTTAGAAGTGGGTTTCCATCTGAGCTCTTGATATTCATACAAGTGGCTCTCTTTTCTCCAAAGATCTCTCTAATTTTCCTGTAGGCAGTATCTATCTTACACCTAGTGATATGCGCCTCTACATCCTTACATTTGTCCTCTAGCTATCCCTGCTTAGCCATTTTGCACTTCCTGTCGATCTCATTTTTGAGACGTTTATATTCCTTTTTGCCTGCTTCATTTACTGCATTTTTATATTTTCTCCTTTCATCAATTAAATTCAATATTTCTTCTGTTACCCAAGGATTTCTACTAGCTCTCGTCTTTTTACCTACTTGATTCTCTGCTGCCTTCACTACTTCATTCCTGAAAGCTATCCATTCTTCCCAGAACAATACAGGGGCGGTTAATAGCTGTTGTGGATGACGCTGGAGTTCTCGTCTGGTGATCGGTAATGTCCCATATGCGCTAGAATGGAGATGGATCTGGTGATCGAACAGGCCAGGGCAATATCTTGATCTCCGTATAGCATACTGGGTTACAACAGCTGTATGTGGGATGCTGTACATCAGTGCCAGCTCAACAGGTCGATTCATCAGATTGACGTACAAATATGCAGTCAGGGTGCGTGCTCCTGCTGTCATACGAAAATACACCCCAGATCACAACTAGACGTGTAGGTTCAGCGTGTCTAGCACACAAACAGGTTTGGTTGCAGGCCCTTAACTAGTCTCCTCCTAACCAACACATGGTCATCACTGGCAGCAGGGTAGAACCAGCTTTCATCAGAAAACACAACAGTCTTCCATACTGTCTGCAGTGAGGTCTCGCTTGACAGCACTGAAGTCGCAAATGGCGATGGTTTGGGGTCAGTGGAATGTACGTTACGGATCTTCTGGCTCGGAACTGTACTCGAAGTAACCGATTTGTAACAATTCATTGTGTCACTATGCTGCCAACTGATGCTCAAATTGTTGCTGCAGATCCAGCACGATGCGCCAGGACCACACGCCGAAAACGGTCTTCCCTGTAATCGGTAATGCCAGCTGGCCGTTCGGTGTCCGGTCTTCTTGCTACTGTACATTCTCGTGACCACCGCTCCCAGCAATCGTCTACAGTGGCTACATTCCTGCCAAGATTTTCTGCAATATCGCAGAAGAAACATCCAGCTTCTCGTAGTCCTAGTACACGACATCGTTCAAATTCAGCAATGTGCTGATACAGGCGTTTTCGTCGCCTTAAAGGTATTCTTGGCCAACATGAATTCCCAACGTCCAGTCTCAAAGGTAGCTAACGCTCATGACCGTTACAACGTGTATTTAACGCAAACCTGAAGTGCATCCTCATAGTGGCGGTACTAGCGCCGTTTCTTGCGACAGGTGCGAAATCATCTTTCACATGTAGAAACACGCCTACCACCTTTCCTTTACGTTGCACAACTCCTTCTTGGTTCAGCGGTTTTTTTCTCTGTCGGTGTAGTTATGCATATTGGATTCCTTTCTTGCGGCAGAACAACTGTACTTCACTCCAAACGTATCGTGCTGGATAACAAACTTAGGAAAGTGTGTTTCAGATAAATGATCTCCTCGACAAAGTAGGCGCAGCCGGTAAATCGCTATTAAGCGGTCGTGAGGAACAGCTTAAAGCCATTGAGGTAGTTCTTATTACTAAGCTGCAGCTGTTCACTTAAGATAAAACCATCTCTATTAGCTAGATGCTAAAAAATCTCAATTTCGTCCATTAAATGTAACTTATAATATTTTCCTTTGTTTATACAAAGTTAGTGTTTCTTCAAATGTTTTCGGAGAGTGTTCAGAACAACTACGTAGGTGGAATTACAAACGTTATTACCTCTCTTGTCCGGCAAGTGCTCTTTATACCTATCTTTGATAGTTCTTCCAGTTTGTCCTGGATAATGTCTCGGACAGTTATCACAGATTTCGTAAACAGCTGTACTGGTGAAAGGATAGTAATTATCCCAAGCGTGTGCACTAGTCTTTTCTTTAAACTGTTATTGGTGGGGAATGTGACATTACAGCCATGTGGGGACTGTGTTTAAATTAATATCAAGTAGTCACTGTAACGATATGGAATCTAAAGGCAGGTTTCTTAAGGTACAGTACTAATTTCTACAATTTGCGCAGACATCGTTTGTATCCGTCATTTGCTACTTCAGGATCCAAGATTTTACTTTCTTTGTGTATGGTGTGGCGACGTGTCGAAAAAACACCATGTCATTAATAGTTTTTCGCGGTGCGTTGATTCCCACCGAACAACAGTGTTCCGTGGACACAGTATAGGAAACCCTGCTCTAACGGCATCTCTGTTGACATGCATCAAACTTGCCCTCCATAAAAGGATGACGAAGTCATTTTCAATCTGACGAAACGTCCAATTAGCAAGACCATATTTTTCTGCAATTGCAATTATTGTTACACGATTCAGAACTTACTTTCCCAAGACGAGGTGGCCGAGTGGTTAAGGCGTTGGACTGCTAATCCAACGTGTTCTGTACGCAGGGGTTCGAATCCCATCCTCGTCTAATGCCTTGCGCACATAACTCTTAAATACACGCGCGATTCGTACTTCCTCCTGCGTCTGAATTGTTATATCCTCTAGACTGCAGCTGCTGTTTATAAACATTACTGGTCTATGACTATTCACGTAATTAGGTTGGCAATCATAACGTGACTCGGATCCGCACACAAAGCTGTTGCAAATCACTTAAAAAGTTCGTTCCAGATTTTTCAGGTCACTTCTCTACTTTGCTGGAATATCTATCGAATACTGAGGAAAAGTATAAGATGCTGGGTCCAATCACACCTTGAAAAGAACATCCATAGCAGATTATTCGTAACAGCAACGAATAGCGAGCCGACGGATGCTACATTAATGTATATTTATCGTAAAACAACAGACAGAGTGGAATACGCAAATAACGGAGAAAAATCTAAAAGGCCAAAAACACGGTTATAACAGCGGAGGTAGCAACAAATTAACAGCGCCAATGGTGAAATGTGCGACCAGCCACAAATAACAACAGAGGCAGGAACTTGCCCCCCTTCTTGCAGCGGTGTACCGTAGGTCTCTAGAAGAGCGTAGCGTTCCAAAGGATTGGAAAAGGGCACAGGTCATCCCCGTTTTCAAGAAGGGACGTCGAACAGATGTGCAGAACTATAGACCTATATCTCTAACGTCGATCAGTTGTAGAATTTTGGAACACGTATTGTGTTCGAGTATAATGACTTTTCTGGAGACTAGAAATCTACTCTGTAGGAATCAGCATGGGTTTCGAAAAAGACGGTCATGTGAAACCCATCTCGCGCTAATCGTCCACGAGACTCAGAGGGCCATAGACACGGGTTCACAGGTAGATGCCGTGTTTCTTGACTTCCGCAAGGCGTTCGATACAGTTCCCCACAGTCGTTTATTGAACAAAGTAAGAGCATATGGACTATCAGACCAATTGTGTGATTGGATTGAGGAGTTCCTAGATAACAGGACGCAGCATGTTATTCTCAATGGAGAGAAGTCTTCCGAAGTAAGAGTAATTTCAGGTGTGCCGCAGGGGAGTGTCATAGGACCGTTGCTATTCACAATATACATAAATGACCTGGTGGATGACATCGGAAGTTCACTGAGGCTTTTTGCAGATGATGCTGTGGTGTATCGAGAGGTTGTAACAATGGAAAATTGTACTGAAATGCAGGAGGATCTGCAGCGAATTGACGCATGGTGCAGGGAATGGCAACTGAATCTCAATGTAGACAAGTGTAATGTGCTGCGAATACACAGAAAGATAGATCCTTTATCATTTAACTACAAAATAACAGGTCAGCAACTGGAAGCAGTTAATACCATAAATTATCTGGGAGTACGCATTAGGAGTGATTTAAAATGGAATGATCATATAATGTTGATTGTCGGTAAAGCAGATGCCAGACTGAGATTCATTGGAAGAATCCTAAGGAAATGCAATCCGAAAACAAAGGAAGTAGGTTACAGTACGCTTGTTCGCCCACTGCTTGAATACTGCTCAGCAGTGTGGGATCCGTACCAGATAGGGTTGATACAAGACATAGAGAAGATCCAACGGAGAGCAGCGCGCTTCGTTACAGGATCATTTAGTAATCGCGAAAGCGTTACGGAGATGACAGATAAACTCCAGTGGAAGACTCTGCAGGAGAGACGCTCAGTAGCTCGGTACGGGCTTTTGTCAAAGTTTCGAGAACATACCTTCACCGAAGAGTCAAGCAGTATATTGCTCCCTCCTACGTATATCTCGCGAAGAGACCATGAGGATAAAATCAGAGAGATTAGAGCCCATACAGAGGCATACCGACAATCCTTCTTTCCACGAACAATGCGAGACTGGAATAGAAGGGAGAACCGATAGAGGTACTGAAGGTACCCTCCGCCACACACCGTGAGGTGGCTTGCGGAGTATGGATGTAGATGTAGATGTAGATGTCCTCTGGAAGAGAACGCCCACATAAATGACAACACGCGACGAGACTGCCCACCAGGAAGAAGGTAATCAACAATTGCTTCTGTAAAGAATAATAACTATTTATAAATAAAAGCTACGAAAATATACGGACGAAAAGTGAAATGAAACAGGTCCAAGCATATAATGCGCCAACTCCAAACAAGCAAAATTCAAAGGACTATCAAATGTGAAAAAATTGCCTTGGCGTCCGTCATGTTTTAATGTGTAAGAACTCAGATATAGGAGTAGATCGAAATAGTCAGCTGAAATGTCGTCTCCTGTCCTGGGAGTGAAACGAGTCGTGAAATGCCATACTCACCGAAGAAGGGAATACCGATGGACAGGTTGAGAAACTGAGGAGCAGAACAGAGATCGCTTGCAGTATAAATAAAATATCAAATTAATTCAGCGCCAGAGCTTTGCTGTGTGGAGCGCAAGACGAACAAATAATAATAGGAGGAGTCGGACGTTCAGACAGACAGACCGACAGAAGGACAACAAAGTGAACCTATAAGAGTTTCGATTTTACCAGTTGAGACATGGAACAGTAAAAAAAGGCCATACAGTGTACAATTGTCCGATGAACCTCCAGAAACAAAAGACTTAATGCCCCAAAGGCCTGGTGTCGTGGGGTTTCCTGCCGCTTGCCAAGCCATGCTCGCCCTATTATTGAAATGGTTCAAATGGCTCTGAGCACTATGGGACTTAACATCTCAGGTCATCAGTCCCCTAGAACTTAGAATTACTTAAACCTAACCAACCTAAGGACATCACACACATCCATGCCCGAGGCAGGATTCGAACCTGCGACCGTAGCGGTCGCGCGGTTCCAGACTGAAGCGCCTAGAACCGCTCGGCCAACGCGGCCGGCGCCCTATCATTCAATCAAACCAAAGAAATCTCGACTCAATTTGGCTACCTAGTGGATAAAGTTATGAAAACCCTCCCTTGTTTTTCCCGACTTTAATAACAGAAATCGATCAGTCGAAGCACACCGGACACATGACACAAAACATGGTTTAAAATTGAAGTAATTACCGAATACAACAAGTTTTCTCATTTCTAAGATTTTGTTAACCTTCAAAATAAAGAAAGTATTCAATCAAAGTACCAGCATTCTCGAAGTGTTTCGTCAGAGGAAAAGTTTGGACATCCTTGCGTTAGAGAAGTTAAATATGTGGTGTCACCGCCAGACACCACACTTGCTAGGTGGTAGCATTTAAATCGGCCGCGGTCCGTTAGTATACGTCGGACCCGCATGTCGCCACTATCAGTGATTGCAGACCGAGCGCCGCCACATGGCAGGTCTAGAGAGACTTCCTAGCACAGCACCCCAGTTGTACAACCGACTTTGCTAGCGATGGTTCACTGACAAAATACGCTCTCATTTGCCGAGACGATAGTTAGCATAGCCTACAGCTACGTCATTTGCTACGACCTAGCAAGGCGCCTGTACAAGTTACTATTGATACTGTAATCATGTACTGTCAAGAGCGACGCTCATCATTAATGAATTAAAGTTCAGTATCCCACCAGCTATGTCCCTTTTTCTAAATTCTAATTTCCTTGTCCTGTTCCAGACCTCACGCCAGCCTGCATGAGCTAAAACACGTGCCTTTTGGCTTCCTCTAGTAACCCGGTGTCAGCTCTCCTGCCAACCACAACATTGGCGACGAGGCAACACTGCGTTCTTAACTATACTGCCCTCATTTACTTGTGTAATGGCTTCGCCACCATCTCCAGAAATCAGCAGACGCAGGCCTTACTGGATGCCCTTGGACAGCTCGTCCAGGGTCAACGTGTGATGCAAAACGATGCGGCAGCCGCCGCTCCACCACTAACGCAGCCACAACATGCAGTTGCACCAACTTTTTGTCCTTTTGATGCTGCACTGGAAAGCTGGACGGAGTGGTCACGCCAATTTGGATTCCATCTCGCCGCCTACAGAATTCAAGGTAACGAGCGGCAGCCTTTTTTGTTGTCCTCAGTAGGGGTGAACACGTACCATGTGATAGTCAAATTATTTCCCCGACGCGACGTAGCAACTCTGTCCTACGACGAAATTTTGTCTGCATTAGATGCATATTTCAAAGATTCAGTCAATGTAGTTGCCAAACGGTATACCTTCTTGCGTACAAAACGTACGGCAGGTCAGATTAATCGGGAGTAGGTTGCAAACTTCCAAGGCCTTACTCAGGATTGTGCTTTTGAGTGTCAATGTGGACTCCCTTATTCAGATACTATGGTATGTGACGCAATTGCACAGAACGTTTCTGATGTTCGTATAAGGGAACAGATTTTGAAACTAGTCAATCCCTCCCTTCAACAAGTGATGGACATATTGGATCGGCAGGATACACTTGACTGTGCTCAGGAATCATTTGAAACTTCGCCACCCGTGTGTCAGGTTAACCAGCCCACCGGGCGAGCTGTATGGAACAGTAAACAGCCCTCGCGCCTGGCCACGCCACTACCGCCAGGCTCTCAGCCAGGTGTACCGCGCCGGCAAGCAAATGCAGTGCTAAAATCATGCCCGCGGTGTTCTACTAGATATTCGCGTGAGAATTGCCCGTCACGCCAAGCTATTTGCTTTTACTGTAATAAAAAAGGACATGTTCAAAGTGTTTGCCAGATAAAGCTCAGATCGGAAACTCAAAATCATTCCAGGCCCTTTGCTTCGCGCCGGAATCGGAATCGAACCAAGGATACTCAGGCTCGCGGAACTTCTCCCATGGAAATTCATATTGTCCATTCCACTCTGTCCAGTGCCACTATCTCTAACAGTGACTGTGTTTGTCCCACAAATAGTGTGCATCGACATCGCCAGAACTCCCATCAAGTCGCAAGTGATTTTGTACCAGTGTCAGTTCATGTTGCACGAGACAGTCGCTCTTGTCGTCAGCAGGACAGTAAACTTTTTGTGGACTTGGACATTAACGGCAAAGTGATACCATTCCAGCTCGATACCGGGGCTGCAGTTTCACTTTTACTAGTATAGAAATCAGCGAAATAATAATAAAATACAAAAAAGAGCAGTTAATAAATAATGGCTAGCATTCCTGCCTAGTAAGCAAGAAGACCTGGGTTCAAGTCCTGGCTGTGGCACAAATTTTAATTCATTTCTTCAGTTGCCATCATTACCGTAAATAATAATAATGAAAGGTAAATATACGATTAGAATGCCACAGGATAATAATGTTGTCTGTTCCATGACGTTTGAGATTTAACAAGATTTCAGTATTAAATAAATACAAAACTATGCTTGAATGGTGGTCTCATATCTAACTGATAGATTAATTGAACAATTTTCAAATCAGTGAAGTAAATCTGTCATGTAGTTTCATTAGAGCATTTACTGACGGTAGCAAGTGCAGAATAAGGTCGTAAACATGAATATTACCTTTCGAAGAACCAGTAGCGAAAACTTAAAATTTTGACAGTGCGAAATTTGTCTATATTCGCAACGAAAGATAAAAGCTCATTATCAGAAAGACTCTCGTTACAAATGTAGTACAAGTTCGTCACACAATTACAATCAAAAAATTATGCTGCAAAATCATTAAAGTTCGCAGTTGCTTACAAACTGTTAAATAAAGATAACGTTCGCGTGAACGTAAAAGAACCAATTTCTAATTGCCAACCGAATTTCAGGTCTCGAAATATTTCTAAGTGTTCAACTCGCGATCACCGAAGTATTCTAAATCCCACTAACACAGTCTGAAACCCCGGCGGCGCTCTGCCCGTCCCAACCAGACAAATTTTCAGGCTGATCGCAATGATCAGAATTTCAGTTACAGCTTTTTAAAAGAAGACATTAAAAAAATTAAATTAACACTGGTGGCAAAATATGAACTCTGCGACTTTTCCTATATTTTCCCATGAAAATACAGCTCTTCTGGTTTTCACATGCAAATGTACAGACCTCTACCTTACTGTGGCTGTAAAGATTTTTCTAAAAAAATGTTTACGTTTCCCTTAGCATTCCACCTTGGCTACGCGAGCTAAGGTGGAGCACTGACCAAAAGACTCCGAGCTGTGCTCTGACAAACTGTTAAAAAAGTTCAGTCACGCGACGACTGCGCTGAGCAACACTCTTAGTTTGACCATGACCATAATTCAAGGAATTTAAATAGAAATTTCAAACACAAAAAGTACACTCTATAGATCAGTCTGTGACTTCATAATGGAACATTTGAATGTAAATTTTATGTAAATGGCGATCAAAAAGTTTTCGCTTGAGGGCATTATTACAGCGTATATGTAACGTAGCGCATACATCGACTTGTGGCAGGGGAAAAGTGTGGCATTCGTCTCTTCCTGACGTGCGTTCGGTAAATGCAAAGACCGGAAATATGGCAACGTTATTACCAAATGTGCTCAAACAGGAGCAACGTGCTGTTATTCTTTTCTTGGCTGTCGAAGGACAGACATTGGTAGACATTCATCGGAGAACGATAAATGTATATGGGGCTGCATGTCTGTCGAAAACCAGCGTTGAGGAATGGTGCGTCAAGTTCCGTGGCGGTCGCGATTCGACATAAGATGCACGTTCCCATATCGCAAATGTTGTAACGCAGGAGTTACACCAACTCAAGTGGGAGACATTCGAGCACCTACCCTATAGTCCTCATCTCTCTCCATGCGATTATCACGCTTTTGGGTTCTCTAAAAATGCTTTAAATTGTCGACGATTCTCGTCGGATGAAGAAGTGTAGCAGGCCGTTACGGTCTTCCTTTCCTCATGCAGCACGACACGGTCTTTTATCAAGCGGGCATCTTGAACCTGATGATGGGACGGCTGCCTCAATGCTCACGGCTATTTTGCCTGACTGGCATGCCGATTCTGGACTGTACGAGCTTCGAACGAAAACATTTTGATCGCCCTTACAATAACGAATAACTTTATGCACTCTTGCTATGTCTGGCAGAGCAGACGGACTTGTCAAACCATCAACTTTAAATACAGTATAAACATCGAATTATAGTCAATTAAACATAGCAATCAGATAAGGAACTGAGATGCTCTTATATGTCTGATAGCTTGTATTCATGTTGACGAACCGTAGTTTAGGCACATCTTTGCATTTATTCAAATTAATTGTTTGTAACTATTTATCAACTTGTTTAATTGTAAAAGGAACTTCGTGTCGTATTTGTTGTCATCGCCAGATTTTAAACGACATGTTATACATGTGCTTTACGTGTTTGCTTGAGTCGTTACGAATTTTATAAACTATAATAATTGTAAATGTTAATAAATTTATGAATAACGTATTTGCAAGCATGGATTAATTTGGAATGAGGTTGTCTCATCGCCGCAATTCAAAAGCTGTGTTTAGTTTTCTTGTAGCACGTCTGAAAGATGTATTTTCAGCGAAGGTTGGGTCCAAATTCAGAGTCAGTGAAGGCTCCACCTTAGCTCGCGTAGTCAAGGGGGAATGCTAAGGGAAACGTAAACATTTCTTTAAAAAATCTTTACAGCCACATTCAAAATGGTTCAAATGGCTCTGAGCACTATGGGACTTAACATCTATGGTCATCAGTCAGTCACATTCAGGTAGAGGTCTGAACATTTGCATGTGGAAACCAAAATAGCTGTATTTTCATGGAAAAATATAGGAAAAGTCCAAGAGTTCATATTTTGCAACCATTGTTAATTTAATTTTTTAATGTCTTCTTTTAAAAAGCCATAACTGAAATTCTGATCGCTGCAATCAGGCTGAAAATTTTATTTAGAGGTAGTAAGAGGATTATATCACCACTGAACTACAGCCATTAATATGCGTTTAAAATATTATTATTTACAAAGTTTAGAATTTTGTACAATCAGGATTAATTATCTTTTTTGCTAACAAACAATTCTGTAAATCAGAATCTGACTGAAGGTATTATATTTGCTTGTCTACAATGGGACAGCAACTTGTTTTGGGCAGCTTCTGCAAATGTCGTAGGATTAGGATTTTTTGGGAAAAGGCTTCTCTAAGAGTGTTAAATATGTAGAAATCAGAAAAAGCAGTTTAAAGATTTAGTTCACATATTTCAACATGTAATGGGCCTACCTGCATTTTAAAATTCTCGGTATTGATACCCCTCCTCGTCCGGGTGTCTCTTCTCTCCCCTTTTAATCTGTCTGGCCTGTGTTTATAGATTAAACAGTGCTGTGTCACTTTGTTGATCCTGCTCTGATCGATGCTGCGAAATGCTTTTGCACTAAACACACCTGAATTTACACCAGCTCTGTTCAGCATTTCAATTCCGCCATTACTTCCCTCGCTGAAATATAAAACTGGACCACGGACACCTATTTTCAGTACATACAGTGCACATACTGTCCATTGTTCTTTCTCAACATCTAATTCAAATTAAATTATTTAAGCTTTAATTCGCATTTTGTGTTTTCCCATGGAGGCACCTCTTCAATAAATGAGGATTTGCAAGAACCCTGAATGTGGTCTTAATTGCATTCATAACAGGTTCTGGTAGTGAGTATTCATGTAAGTTCTCTTTATTATGTTCTACTTAAAGAAGTCGTGTTTCAGGCGCAGACTATGCTTTGGTCTGTGGTCGTTGAGTAGGTTTTGAGAGTAAACTGCACACACAGTAAGCCTCATTGTGTCTAAATTGGTTGAATTTTTCCTGGTACCTATACGGTAATGTAACTGAGGAGAATCAGTTTCTTTAAGAGCAAGACTGTCGTTTCATCCCAGCTGTTTACCATCTACAAGCGCTTAATATTTCTTCTCTTCTAGCAAGCGATGAAGCCTGCCACCAAGCCTCTATGACCAACACACTGCAAGTTTTCTATTCGAGTATTGCATGGTTTATTATCTATGTAGCTTTGAAAGAAGAGTGATTCCCATCACAATTTCCCACATGTCTGAAAACCGTGGGACACGCTGCGATCACAAACATTCTAAAATTTTAAAGGCATTTCTAATGTTGATATCAAGATAAAATTTATACACAACATACCAGGTGGTTATAAGTAAAGTGCACCGACGCACGGAGGTCTGTGTGGGCTGTAGTTATCGTATGGCAGTGAATGTTTTTTGCTATGGTAGTGTGTTAATACGGAGCCGATTTAGCCGGAAAAAAATAGTTCCACTTCCGACCACCAGTTGGGAATATGGCGCTGTACAGCATCTCGTTTACGTCGCCGGAACTCATATTTCACAAATGTGTTAAGTGGCAGTTACCAATAAAATCAAAGTATGCCTTTTCCACTTGTTTGACCTTTCCTGTCCAAGTCCCATTTCTAATTCATTGCGCATACAGAAACATTTCTATACATCTTTCCTGCATTCACAGCGCCAAATTTGCATTTGGTTGCCAAAACTGAAACTATTTTTTTTTCCAGTGTGAGTTCCGAATTAGCGCTTTAGAATACCTATCAAGTTCCGCTGCTGTACAATAATTACAGTCCACACTGGACGTCTATTAGCAACTGATTAAACCGTAGATAAGAAAAAAATATTTTCGAAAAATCGATTTTTTGAACTCAAATCTGTAGCATCATTCCCCCACCCTCCCCAGCCCCCACTCCACGCTTGGCCAGCGCGTCGCCTGAGTTCCAACATGCTCTGCACATCAGGGAAAAACCCACTGACCGCTGCCTCTCACCGTTCGGCTGCTAGCAACCAGCGGCACGCCACTTGCTGGCCACCATCTGCGCAGTCAAGTATTCAGCATTCATACAAATACTTTTGTGAAGCAGTCGCTCGTTATGTCACAATGTGACTGCTTCCGGTGATCGACTTGCAATCGCGTGATTATACAATAACCGGGTCTTACCGCCTATTTACGTGCGATACTTTACCTCAGTTTGTGTTGAGGGTCACCCACCAGTACCTGCAACAAGCGGCATACCCTGCAGCTCTTCTTCATCCACGTAAAGCCTCGTCGAGCTTCCATGTTTAACCACTAGCTTATAGATGTAAGTCAAGGTTAGGTTCGTCGCTATGTTACTTCTCTATGACATCACTATGACGTATACATCTCCATTTTGGACCGTTTGGGTGGTCTATCGACTTTTATGGTCGTATCGAGATCTGAGAAGTGGGCGAAGCCATACTAGATTTTGTATTTTTGTTGAAGTTAGTATTTGATAGATTTTAAATTACAACGTATCTCCTATGAATATATGCTGCTTCACATATTGAGCATCTCTCGAAAAGCGTCGTTGCTGGTACAATTTGTTAGTATTAGACATAAGCCAAAGAAATGTCGGTAGTGAAAGCCTTCAGTAAGTCTAAGTACAAAATGAAGTTACGACTTGTGAGGGCCACAGAGTTGTGTTAGGTGAAAAAAATTATTAGGATAACTGGTTCCTGTCCTGCTGTATCTCGTATTTTCTTTTTTTCCTTCGGTTTTGTACAAGATTCTGGGATCTTCTTGTTAATTCAATAAAAGTACGTTTTGTAATATTCGATGTTATGAACATATAAGAGCTCACTCTCCCAGAATGAGTTGCCATTGTCATTAATTTACAAATTAAGAATGAAACATGCTAATGCCACTAAATATTAAGAAAACGACGGCTATCTCGTAAAACAAACTAGGTACCATTCGGAATAAAACGGACAGAAAAGAGAAACACATTTGTAAAAGAAAATTGAGGAGCTAGTTATTTTAGGAGACTTTTTTCAAAGCAATAACATCTTCAATTAAGGTACAGGAATGTTTCTGATGCTCTTTTTTCTCGTTGTTCCTGATACTTTCAAGTGCAAAGTAAGAGATTTATTTTTTTCTCGCAGTGAATTGTGATTTTTTGTGCAAATTACAAAATACTTCACAGAACCAGCACACTTTAACTGTTGGGGGAGTTTACTGTCAAGTGCGTTTCGTAATACATTATGTAAATAACGAGTATGAAGTTGGCAGTTTCTGACTTTCACTGAAGGAAGTGCCAGCAAAAGTTTCCGAAGTCGCAATGAATATACTAGTTGAACAGATGAGTTACTGCTTTAATTCGTGTGTAAGAATGGATACCACAGTTACAGCGATACTTCATATTTACAATATTTTTACTGTTTCAGAAGAGTGTTATGGTAATACTACGCTTATTATTTTCGTGTGCAAACAACAAACAATTTTTTATTCGTAACTAGACGACATTATGTTACGTATATGGTCCTCAAATGAAGAAACAGGCTAACTAAAACGAAATCAATAAACAGATCAAATCGAATAAGACTTACGCACTGCTGTACAACCTATTAATACGTTTCCATTTATTAACCCTAATGAGGTTCACACAATGATTGTGCATTTGCAGACAACATTTCTAAAACGAAAATAAGCTGGTTAATTACACAATTCTTCCATACTTGTAAGTAATTAGGTATTTAAAACAGCAAATAGTATATTATTTCTATGGTTCATTTAGTTACGGCAGCAAGTATATCAGACGTGTGCTACGGGGTGTTCACCGCGCTCAGGGTCGATACGACCACGAAAGTTGAAACACTCCTTAACGGTCGACATTGGTCACGGGTAGGACACAGTGACATCTCGCAGGGGTACCACCGCGATGAACCTGACGTCTCCCTCAAGGAACACGGCATCAACATCTATGTACGCCAGTATCTGCTGCTCTGCAGGTCTCGTGGACGAACAGAAGTCAATCGTCCTTTGTGGAATCCATATTGTTTCGGTCTCTAGAAAGGTCATGGCATGCGAGCGTATTCCATCAGGTGCAGTCCCTTCTACGCTTCTGACAAGGGAACCTACCCATCGCACCCCCCTCAGATTTAGTTATAAGTTGGCACAGTGGATAGGCCTTGAAAAACTGAACACAGATCAATCGAGAAAACAGGAAGAAGTTGTGTGGAACTATGAAAAAAATAAGCAAAATATACAAACTGAGTAGTCCATGGGCATGATTATCAACATCAAGGACAGCATGAGCTCAGGAGCGTCGTGGTCCCGTGGTTAGAGTGAGCAGCTGCGGAATGAGAAGTCCGTGGTTCAAGTCTTCCCTCGAGTGAAAATTTTACTGTCTTTATTTTCGCAAAGTTATGATCTGTCTGTTCGTTCATTGACGTCTCTGTTTACTGTAATAAGTTTAGTGTCTGTGTTTTGCGACCGCACCGCAAAACCGTGCGATTAGTAGACGAAAGGACGTGCCTCTCCAATGTGAACCGATAATATTTGATCGCAAGGTCATAGGTCAACCGATTACTCCACAGGAAAACACGTCTGATATATTCTATACGACACTGGTGACGGCATGTGCGTCACATAATTGTCTGAAGATAAAAAATTAAACTTTTTACTCGAGGAAAGACTTGAACCACGGACCTCTCGTTTCACAGCTGCTCACACTAACCACGGGACCACGGCGCTCCTGAGCTCATACGGTCCTTGATGTAGCCTATCTTGCGCATGGACTACGCAGTTTGTATATTTTGCTTATTTTTTTCATAGTTCCACACAACTTCTTCCTGTTTTCTCGATTGATCTGTGTTTAGTTTTTCAAGGCCTATCCACTGTGCCAACTTATAACTAAATCTGAGGGGGTGTGATGGGGAGGTTCCCTTGTGCCGGCCGCGGTGGTCTAGCGGTTCTGGCGCTGCAGTCACAGGTTCGAATCCTGCCTCGGGGATGGGTGTGTGTGATGTCCATAGGCTAGTTAGGTTTAAGTAGTTCTGAATTCTAGGGGACTTATGACCTAAGATGTTGAGTCCCATAGTGCTCAGAGCCATTTGAACCATTTTTGTTCCCTTGTGAGTGATTTTGGTTGACTTTCTATTTCGCGGTCATCTTTTTCGATATCTGTCATTTTGACCTTCGTGTGACGATTAGAAGCAGGACCCACAACAGTACAACCTTCTTCGGTGAATCGGTATCGGAAAAAGGAATTTAATATTCTGATCTCCTCTCTTTCAAGATCCGCTTCGACACCGTTATGGTAATTAAGTGTCTAGGCAGATGGCTGTGATACGCGTAGTGATATAACATAGGACAAAACTTATCAGGATTTTCTGCTACATCTGCTGGATAAAAATTTTGCTTTCGAATTCATTGAAGGCTTCACGCATGGCTCTCGTTACGCTAATTTTGCCTTTGTTCAGTTTTGACTTATTTACGAGGCTTTGGCTACATTTAAATTTTCGGTGAAGCTCTTTTTGCATTCGAGTAGCTTTCTAACACGGCTCTCGAACCACGACGAATCTTTCCCATGCCTCACAGTATTGCTCAGCACATAAGGCTATTGTACAATAGTTCAGAAATTTGTCCATTTATACGTAATATTTTCAGTCTCAGCAACGAATGTTTGATGCTGACTGCTCAGATAATCAGCAGTCTGTTTACTGTTGCACTTACTAAGCAGAAACATATTTCTACCTCTCTTTACGTTCCTGTTTACACCTGTGCTCAGTGATGCTATAACGCACTATCATCACGCCGAACACAGACAGAAATAAAACTCCAGTAGTCGTATTTTCATTGACGATGCAATAGTTACATGCTCATTAGTCATACTGGCAGAAATTCGCTCTCTTTTGTGGATCACTGTGCAAATAGCAACGTTCACAGGTGAATTTGCGATGCCTGTTACAAACTAATGTTCTCTTCCGCGCATTGGCTCTGCAGGTTTCAGTTGTCGGCGTACAGGCGAAAACATTCGATCAGGGACTTTACTTTGCTGTGCAGATTGGAACTGCGATGCAGTCGAATGACGTCACAAGGTTCTCAGAGCTCATTGTTCCATTATCAGTTAAACGAGGCGGACTTGCGTCACAGGGAATCACGTCGATCTCTTTGCTTGTGTGGTGTTCGCTGAAACTGTATAATGCAGCTGTTGGCTTTTTGCTGAACCCGTACTCTGGTATAGAATCGGAAATGGTAAAAATGTGGCTGAAAGTCTGCTGCACGGCATGAAGCTACCCGAAGCACGTTTCGCTAGTATAATTTGCGTTGTCAAAACGTTTACTAAGTAGGTTCATATCTCGTGAACAGTACGCCTACCGTAAACATCGCATACCATGGAGAAGCATATCTGAACGTATTCGCATCATTTTTCAACCAAGAGTCCTGCTAGTTTTATCCCATACTCATAAGGGAACATTTCCAGACAACGCACAGGGTACAGAATAACGCAGCACATATTTTTTTGTTTTTGCCCAGTTTCACTTTTAAGGGGTGAAACACACCCGGAGAAGCAATTTTGCGTATTAAGTTTAGAGGGAATATCTAAGAAAACGTGAATATGAAAAATGTGTTTCTTATAAATGCTGAAAAGTATTTAACGTTTTTGAAAACTGTGTAATCAACTTCTGTAATAATCTGAAATTTTGCAAAGTAGCCCATCATTACTAGTTAATTTTGAATAATGAAAACTATTGCTACATCATAAATTAAAGAAGTTTTCAAGCCACATCCATCCATGTGTAATAAAAAAAAACCTGGTTTGTGAAATGCAATTTTTGGAAAATAAGCTGTACATAAAGTGGAGTCGGGGTATTTTCAACATCCCTGTTTAAATTATCTAAACTCTCATTATTGTTCTAGTTATTTTTTTATTTATTTTTGTTTAATGTTTTAAATTGTTATTCCACGTTTTAAACTCATGTTTCTTTGTATGACTTTTTAGTTAACGGTTTCACATGTGTATTTTGTTAATTGAAAACTCATTACTATGACACAAAATAATTATAATAATGATTATCTATAAAGAAATGCTGAAAGTATAGCCTCTTTTTTTCACCACTCACAGAAAATGAACGAAATTTCTTTACATAACACACCACGGACAACACAATATAAAACAAATTTCAGCAGGATTTGCAAGTTATGTATTTTGTTAATCGGAAACTTGTTATTATGATACAAAATCATTATAGTAGTGATTATCTGTAAAAAAATGCTTAAAGCATAACATTTTTTTTATGCACCATGCACATAAAATGAACGAAATTTCTTCACATAATACATACGACAGACAATACATTATAAAACAAAATTGCGCTGCGTGATCCTTTAAATATCAGTTAAATATTAGTATCAGGCATCTTTCAGTACACTGCAATGCCTTGGCGAAGAGAATTGGTTATTTACTAGTGACTGTAGCTTGATTATATTGTTTCTCCAGTGGAGATTGACATTATAATCATTCAACAGATCTAGATATTAAAATCTTCTCACAAAATTCTTTCCACTTCGAAAGCCTTATGCGTCCAACGACTATACCTGTGGAATCGAGCCCTTTGGGATCAGCAGATGCACAATTCCTTGTCCTGAGGTATGACACTCAAAATGGAACTCTTAGACTGACCACCCAAAGAACCTAACAATAATACGGATTTTCTCCTGCAGTGGAAACGAAAACTTCCGTCAAATGTCTTTTGACGTGGTCAGACGTTAGTTTACCGCATTTCGAGGTCATCACAAGAACATTTGTGGCTACGAAAAGAGATTCTCAAATTCTCGATCCAAACTGTACAACAGTTTCTTTTAAAATTATGAAAGGGAGGGTTTTCAGGGTCAGAAAACAGTTTTGAACGTCGTCCCTGAGGACAAAGAACTTGTTCATCTCGTCATCCCAGACGACTTGATGAGACAGATACATCCATTGTGCTAATATAGCTTTCGATGTTGGAAGAACTTTGTGAGAAGATTTTCAGATATAGCTCTGCTGAATGGTTATGACGTCAGCCTTCACTTGAATAACCACATAATCAAGCTGCAGTCACTAGTACATAATCAGTTCTTTTTGCAAAGTGTACTGTAAGGTGTCTGATACAAATCAGGACATTTAGAGGATCACTTGCCACAATTTGCGAATCTTTCTGAATTTTGTTTCCTATTGTCTTGTGCATTGCGTGTATTATGTGTAAAAATTTTAAGTGTTGGTGTAAAAAAAATTATTCTTTTGTATTTCTTTACAGGTAATCGTTATTGCAATGATTTTGTATCGTAATTAAGAGTTAATTTTTGTCTTCAGCTAACAAAATGCACTTATATGAAATTCTAAACTAGAAAACAAACAAAGATCTAATCTAAAACATAAAATAAGAATTGAAACATAAAATAAAGACAATCAAAATAAATAATTAAAATACTAATACAAGTTTAGATATTTTAAGTAGGTATGTTCTACAGAATGAGATTTTCACTCTGCAGCGGAGTGTGCGCTGATATGAAACTTCCTGGCAGATTAAAACTGTGTGCCCGACCGAGACTCGAACTCGGGACCTTTGCCTTTCGCGGGCAAGTGCTCTACCAGAGCACTTGCCCGCGAAAGGCAAAGGTCCCGAGTTCGAGTCTCGGTCGGGCACACAGTTTTAATCTGCCAGGAAGTTTCAGGTATGTTCTAAATACACCGACATCACATTACATGCAACTCATTTTCCAAACCAGCCTTTTTACACATAGATGGGTGTGGCGTGAAAGCTTTTTTCAGTTTATGCTGTAACAAAAGGTTTCATTATTCAAAATTAATTAATGATGCGGCTATTTTGCAAAGTTTAGATTACTGCAAAAGTTGATTGTACCATTCTTAACTACAACAATTAAATTTCAAATTTTAAGTGAAACACATTTTCCATAATTATACCATAGTTCAGAAGATATTCCCTCTGAACTTAATATGCGAAATTATCATTTGGGGTGCATTTTACCACCCAGAAGTGAAATTGGGCAAAAACTCAAAATATATATTTCATTATTTTGATCCTTTACATGCCTATCAAGTTTCTTCAAGGTCGTTTATTTATACCTGAAAATTTTCCCTTGTCAGTGCTACGCTCAAGGTACCCAATGTGCATCTATTTCGTGTGGATGAGATGGTTAAGAGCTTGTAATGTGGAACGTTTTTTCTTTCATTGTCTGTACTTCCGTTACAAGATTTGTGAGAAGGAACAGTAAACATTTCAGGAGTGGTAGCAAGGACTAATTCGAATAAAACATTCCATATGACATGAGGCAAAATTTTATTGGTTCCAGAGATACAGCTGGTTGCAGAAATATGTATTCATTCGGCGCGTCGGTATTGCAGTTGCTATTGGTTTATGTATCGATTTCATTTTTGTTTTGAAGTTCAAGTTGTGAAGTTATTCTTCAGTTTGCATAATTGTAATTGCTTATCTTTAAATTTATCCTGTAGTGATCTAGACAAAGTTGATTTGCCCTACTGTGATACAACATAGCCTTACAGGGCCTTGTTGTTGTTGTTGTTGTGGTATTCAGTCCTGAGACTGGTTTGATGCAGCTCTCCCGCTAGTCTATCCTGTGCAAGCTTCTTCATCTCCCAATACTTACTGCAGCCTACATCCTTCTGAATCTGATTAGCGTATTCATCTCTTGGCCTCCCTCTACGATTTTTACCCTCCACACTGCCCTCCAATACTAAATTGGTGATCCCTTGATGCCTCAGAACATGTCCTACCAATCGATCCCTTCTTCTGCTCAAGTTGTGCCACAAACTCCTCCCCAATTCTATTCAATACCTCCTCATTAGTTATGTGATCTACCCATCTAATCTTCAGCATTCTTCTGTATCACCACATTTCGAAAGTTTCTATTCTCTTCTTGTCTAAACTATTTATCGTCCACGTTTCACTTCCATACATGGCTACACTCCATACAAATACTTTCAGAAACGACTTCCTGACACTTAAATCTATACTCGATGTTAATAAATTTCTCTTCTTCAGAAACGCTTTCCTTGCCATTGCCAGTCTACATTTTATATCCTCTCTTCTTCGACCATCATCAGTTATTTTGCTCCCCAAATAGCAAAACTCCTTTACTACTTTAAGTGTCTCATTTCCTAATCTAATTCCCTCAGCATCAACCGACTTAATTCGAATACATTCCATTGTCCTCGTTTTGCTTTTGTTGATGTTCATCTTATATCCTCCTTTCAAGACACTGTCCATTCCGTTCAGCTGCTCTTCCAAGTCCTTTGCTGTCTCTGACAGAGTTACAATAACATCGACGAACCTCAAAGTTTTATTTCTTCTCCATGGATTTTAATACCTACTCCGAACTTTTCTTTGTTTCCTTTACTGCTTGCTCAATATACAGATTGAATAGCATCGGGGAGAGGCTACAACTCCGTCTCACTCCCTTCCCAACCACTGCTTCCCTTTCATACCCCTCGACTCTTATAACTGCCATCTGGTTTCTGTTCAAATTGTAAATAGCCTTTCGTTCCCTGTATTTTACCCTTACCACCTTCAGAATTTGAAAGAGAGTATTCCAGTCAACATTGTCAAAAGCTTTCTCTAAGTCTACAAATGCTAGAAACGTAGGTTTGCCTTTCCTTAATCTTTCTTCTAAGATAAGTCGTAGGATCAGTATTACCTCACGTGTTTCAACATTTCTACGGAATCCAAACTGATCTTCCCAGAGGTCGGCTTCTACGAGTTTTGTTATCAATTCTTAAAAATGAGCTTCCGGTATTATTGGAAGAGGTTCCTTTGGGTATAGGAATGAATATGTTCTTCTAGCATGATGGGGCCGCTGCACATTCTAAGCGACAGGTAACATGTCATCTGCACCTAACATTTCCCACAACATACAAGTGGTAGTGTGTCTTGACCAGCAAAGTCCCCCTTGGATTTTTACCTGCGAGTGTGGTTGAAATAACAAGAGAGGAACTGTTGTTTCAGATTACGAACAGTGGTGCCTCATAAAAGAATGGCAAGACGGTTCCTGAGAGCTACTCATGGTGTTGTCAAAAGAATTAGAGAGTGCAGTGAAGTTGGAGGTGGGATTTATGAGATTCAGTTGTTGGAGTGCTGCAAAATGTTTCCTGTCTGGGCGCCAAAAAGAAGCAGGTCGAGGGTGCAACGACTGCAATGGAAGGCATGAAGAGCCATTCTTCTGGTGCTCAGTATGGCGATGGCTAGTTCACCCGAGCATTTTCTGTTCTTAGATGGCTTGGGAGATGGGAGTGGCTCAGTGGACAGCTGTAGAAAAACAACCGGTGAGCATGTTCGATTCTTTTTTAAGTCGTTCAACTTGGACAGTCGTGTGAGTGCGCCCTCGTCTCAGCTACGATTTAGCGTCCTCCCATGACATTTAAATTGTAGCAGCAGCTACAGCGAGCGGTGTGAATGCGCTCAGGGCCGTTTGGAGAACATTTCTCCACACAAGTGAGTCACCAGTTGGTATCCCCGTTGTCCTCCCCGTCTCTCGCCTAGATCTTCATCTGTGTCAGTTTTCAATACTAACTGTGATACAAATGTATACAAACCTTGCACTTGGGCGACACTGGTATCCCTTACAGCTTGGCAATCCAAATGGCAGCTTGTGTCGTTTCGGTCTTAAATCGGCCCTTCACGTGCTGTTGAGGAGGTGGTATGCTGAGATGGGGCAGCAGGCACGCTGGCAGCTAAGTTGCAGCCACGGCAAGATGCTGCCTCGCTATGGATACGAGACTGCCAACAGAATCTTCTGCATTGCAGCTGATCATGGAACTGCACAGAGTTGGACCGAAGGCTAGAGAGTAGGAGTGGATGAGTTGCAGACTCCAGTGGCAGATACGATGACGAGCAGCCGCATAGAGGCGACAGCAGTAGAGTGTTGGCTGTCAGGGCTTGGGCAGCCAGGCATCGTTGTTTGGTTTGGAGCCTCGCAGCGCCAGTGGCAGCGGCAACATAGTTAAGGTGAAGACTCCAAGGCTGCGGCAGACACAGACTGGGAGTATCTACGTCGCCCAGCACATCGATCATGAAGGCTCGCCTCAGATGGATTTAAATGGAGCTGCTCCAGACTGACTTTGCAGACGTGGACTTCATTTCTGTGTCACTGCAGACAGGTCTCAAACGGGATCGGTATCTGATGCCACATGGCAGTCCCTCAAACTGCAAAAGCTTGCTGGAAGCTGGTCAGCATACCAGTCACTGGTGTGTGGAAACAGTGGTGTTGAAATGGAGGCTTTTGCTGAGTTGCTTTATCGGTTGGGGCATTGTCCATCAATGGTTAATGCCCGGGTCCTGGCGCTCTGTCTTAAGCACCCTTGATTAACGCCTTCTGTGAGTATTTGTTTGGTTTATATTCGAACAGATCTATCTCTGTAACTAAGGTTGGTTGGTTGGTTTGGGGAAGGAGACCAGACAGCGTGGTCATCGGTCTCATCGGATTAGGGAAGGATTGGGAAGGAAGTCGGCCGTGCCCTTCCAGAGGAACCATCCCGGCATTTGCCTGGAGTGATTCAGGGAAATCACGGAAAACCTTAATCAGGATGGCCGGACGCGGGATTGAACCGTCGTCCTCCCGAATGCGAGTCCAGTGTCTAACCACTGCGCCACCCCGCTCGGTCTCTGTAACTAATAAAAATTGAATTCATGTTTAAGAAATATTTAGTTCAAATTAGTCTATACTACTACCTATTAAAATATTTACTGCTCGTAATGAGATAGCCTTTATATTTCGAAAACTAGTGTAAGGTGCGTGGCGGAGGGTACTCACGCCAGTGTTAGCGATTTTATATTCATTTAAATTTTGATTCTGAGAGAGGGAAAAATCACTGTATCTGCCGATGTACATACCATAATCTCGCTTATCTCATTCTATGACCCCTATGAGAGATATACAACTCTAGCAGCAGAACTGTTCCACAGTATTTCTCAAATATCAGTTATCTAAATTGTTCTAACAGTATTTAGGATCTATAGATACGCAAGGTTGGACCTGATGTGGACCCTACCAGGACAATATTTATTATAACTAACATGCAAAAATTGAATTTAAGATCAATTTTCGAAGTGAAATCCTACAATGTAGCAGTTGACGTTTATCATTTAATTGCATAAGATATTACTATACAGTTAAATCAAATAAAGAGGTCACGTGACATTTCTCTGGCATCTCGAGTCAACAAATTATCTGTTACACTCTGTGGATCATAGCACATATTGTAGATTCCCTGAAATATAAGCAACGATCAAAAAGTTTCCATTTGGGGGCGTTACTGCAATCTATATGCAACATAGTGCAGCTTCGATGAGGGTATATAAGCATCGACATGTTTGCAAGGGATTAGTGTGGCATTCGTGTCTTCCCGACATGCGTGCGATAAATGCCTAAACATGAACTATGGCAACGTTATTACCAAATGCATCTGTACAGGACCAACGTAATGTTATTCTTTACTTGGCTGCCAAAGGACGAACACCGTCAGACATCCATCGCAGAATGTGGAATGTATATGGGGCAGTATGTCTTTCAGAAACCACCGTTGTGGAATGGTGCGTCAAGTTCCATGCCGGTCGCAGTTCGAAACAAGACTTCCGCCGATATCGGTGGCCAGCCCCATCTATTACAGACAAGTGGGAGACACATGAGCGCTCACCCTATAGTCCTGATCTCTTCTCATGCGGCTACCACGCCTCGACTCTCTTAAAAGACCTCGAACGGCAGACCACTCCTGTCGGACGAGGACGTGCAGGAGACAGTTATGTACTTCTTCACGCAGCAGGACATGATTTTTTATCACGTAGGTGTCATCAGCCGGGTGCTCAAGGCTATTTTGCCTGATTGGCATATAGATTCTTGACTGTACGGCCTTCTAACGGAAACTTCTTGATCGCCCATTACGTCTCGTTAAGGAATAAGGTTATCTGAAAACAGTTTTCTCTAGCTTCATGAGATCAGGAATCCGAGTCTGACGACGGGAAGTAAAACAATTTATGAATCCAAGCCTTGACGAAAGGTATACGGAAGGAATCTGTTTCCCACGAAATCCTACTCACCTCAGGCTGCCAAAATTCTGTTAACTATTTTTTTAAATGACACGCGTCTGACCTTCCGCCATTGGAAATTTGACGTGAGGGAGAGCGCGGGGTTTGAGAGGTGAACGCTGACATTGTAACTGCTGTCCACTGAAAAAATCAGTCCGAATAAGCTCAAGGAAAATAAGTACATCTAGGTTGCCAAAGAGGGCACGCACCGGGGTACTGAAAAACAAACTTTCTTTCGCAACTAACGACCTGCCCCAGGTTCACACCGGTAGTGCGGCCGGCGCACTGTCTGGCGTATCGGTAAGTTCGCATTAAGTGTTGTCTACGGTGCGTCTTACGGAGACTTACGGAGGCACCATTTAGTTCGTGGGCGGTTCCTTAGGAAATCCGGAAAACGTGATTTTTGGCCGGCGCTAAAACCGAGCCGCGAATTCCAAGACGGCTACCCACGGCAAATGGCAAATGCCTGAAATTTTTACGGTATATTCCTAAGATCCAGATCTTGAGAATACAGTGGTTCAAAGCTACCCTACTTGTACACGTAAAATACGCACGTGAGGTGAAATCTAAATAATAAAAAACTGCAGCAAATTGCTCAAATTTTGGCTATATTCTCCAGACATCTATGTAGAAGGTCCATTTTCCCGTAGCAGAAATATTTATCCGCATCGAGAAACAATAAAAAAACATGGTTTTTGCCCGAAAACAGAGCCGCGGATCCCAAGTAGGGTATACACAGCAAATGCCTGTAATGTTTACGATATTCCGAATTCGAACAGCCTTGAAAATTTTCTTGCTATCTTTGTCCGTTTCCGAGATACAGAGGTTCGAAGCTACCTACGACTACACGTAAAACGAGGCGGAAACGTGGTTTATAAAGTAACGTAGCATGGAGAAATATGTTGTAAACTGTTTCAGTTGTCATCAGAAGGGTTCTGGAAACCCCATGCTGTAGCACCGAAGTACATGCAAAACGTTTGTACACATAAAATCCAGTCAGAGGTGTATGATAATATAGTTTTGCGTTATTTCAGTTTCGTATAAGTAAACTATCAAAATTTTACTGACTCATAAAGTTCTTCTCATATGAGTGACGTGCCCTGCTGTGGCAGGGAAAAGCAGGTAGCCGGCAAAAAAATACTCCCGTTGGACCACAGAAAAGATGCATAAGCTCATGTTCAAAAGACACCGACTGAAAACTCGGGCACCAGCTGCCTCATTCTATCTTCCTAAGCACCTTTAAAAATATTCTAAAAATTTTGACATGCAAACATATTCGCGCTTTTTTATGGTGGGTGAGAAGAAGACAGTCGCAGTGGCAAAGAGGTGAAAAGTAGTAAATACTGGAGATAGTAGACAACAGTTGTGTTATAGAAAGAGCGGAGGAGACAATGGCTGTATGAGAGAAAAAGAGGGACACAATGACAGTGGAACATAGTTGACAGTGACAGAGCAGTGCTAGGTGAAGAGTGAAGGAGACGGTGGCAGTGGGAGGGGAATAAAGGGAAGAAGAAAGTGGAAGTGGCTGAGAGCGAGTGATATTTATGACAATGGCAACGAGGAAGAGAGAGATAGTGAAAGTGAGAAGAGACAGCAGCAGTAGGAAGGAAGGAATGAGATAGCAACAGTAAGAGAGGGCAGGAGGAAGACAATGACAATGACGATGAGTGGAGACAATATTAGCAGAACAGAAAGAACTGAGTGACTTACAGTGTTGGACTATAGTCCGGTCCACGAACGATGGCGGTTCGCGCATGTCCAGGCACGGACGAGGATTCCATTGTTGACGATTTCAAGCGACAGTTGCGGTACCAGCATGCGAGTGCTTCCGCTTGAAGAAAAATTACGCCTCTCGTGTGCTTATGCGGAATGTATCACTTACCACCACCATCAGCGATGACAAGAAATAAAAATTCACTAAACAAGTTACGATCACATTTAATGCTCGCATGAGCTACAACATTCAGAGCAAATCGCTCAGAACACTGCTGAACGCTCATTGGCTGTCGGAGAATGCGTGACGTATATGCGCAGAACAAAGTCGATCGCCATCTTTCGTGAGTCTAACCATAGAAGTGTGAGAAAGTTACAATTAGGGTAGGCTTGTGGGAGTGGGAGGTGAACTGCTTGTTAAGAAGTGCGTGAATATGTTAGCATGCCAAATTTTTCGGGATAATTTTTAAAGGTGCTGAGGAAGATAGAATGAGGCTGGTGGTACTCTCTTTTCTGTCACTATATTAATAAATAGGTGCATATTCGCCCTTTTGGTGCTCTGATAGCAGCATTTTTCCGCTGGTATCTAATATGTCTTGCATTGCAGGTCGTTTTGGGAGTCGACGGTAGCTCTCGCCGGCGTCGCATTGAAGTAGGCACCCTAACATGTATGGATGGTTGCACGAAACATTTATAAATTATACGCACAAATCTTCCTTGCGGTCATTCTGTCTGATAGTGAAAACTGTATCAAAATCCCTATAGTAGTTGCTGAGATCAGCTTGAGAAAACGACAGACACCGCGACAGTGGACACTATCTACAGATAGGAGATAGATAGATCCACAGATAAATAGAGAGAAGAAGGAAGACTGAAGAAGAAGATTTTAGTGGCATCGGTCCTCTTTACGGTGAGACCTCTGTGCTGTAGCCTAGATAGTTTGCACCTAAATGCAGCCCTGCTAACAGGGCTGCCAGGCCGGTACGAGAGTTATTTGTCCGTGAAAGGCAGAAATTCTCGGTTTGAGATTGGTCCTGCATATAGTTTTAACCTGCCAGAAAGTTTCAAATCGGGTTTGTTCTAGTTGTCCAACAGAATTCGCGAGAGCGATGACGCCGTTCCTCCAAAGATTCACACTGAAGTCTCCGATTTTATTATTTATTTATTTATCGTGTAGCAATACATACACAAAAATTACGAAACTGTTACATGTCAACATAAATAAACACACCACCGGCAAGTCAGGAAACCTTTGATACGGCCGTTATTAGCACGTGCAGGACATGTTGATACAACGTGAGCAACTGTCTGTCGTTCCGCACCACAGTCACAAGATGGTGATGCAGATTAGCCCCACTTGTGGAGAATGTATGCACATTTTCCATGGCCCCCGTTCGGATGCGCTTCATGGTAGTCCAAATTTCCTGAGGCTGGTCAAGTCCAGGGGGTTTCTTCTGAATGCAGGGCAGTTTCAGGCGTTGTGGAGGGTAATTTTGTTGCTAGCAGCGTTTCCATTTATCGATGTCGTTGAATTCAATTTCTGTGAGAGTCCTGGCTGTGGTAAAAGCAGGATGAGTTGATCAATCTTTTTCGTTCCTCAGGAAATACGTCGTTCGTTACTGGAAAGTCGGGGTTATGAGCAGTCTTCTGATATTCACGTATTAGCGCAATCTTCCGTCTGATATCAGGAGATGGAATGTGGCTCAAGATAAGCAACCAGTATGTGGGAGTAGATACTGTTGACCCACTAACAATACGCATGACTTCGCTAAGTTGTACCTATGGACTATTAAGCCAGACTGGTGCATAGTACTCTGCTGCCAAGTATATCTTTGGGTGGTGCTAAAGAACAGTCACATCAAGGCGTCTAAAAGCAAGAAGGAGAGGCAGTCCGACATCTGAAAGATCTCCTTGCAATAGTGAATTTTCGTAAAATTTCTGCCACTCCTGTAGGCCGTCTGGTACAGCAAATGTATGTAGAATAAAACAAATGAATTTGTCACAAGTAAGTTCCCGAGCATCTCCGTTACACTTTCGTATGGACTATACTTTCACGTTGGTATCAAAACAGATCGTCCTACAGAGTTCGTCCAATGTCTGCGGCCATGTATACTTAATAAGGACTTCAAACAGTACTAAAGCACACCACTCGTCTTGAATCTAAACATATGTGTTCATTTAAGATTACGAGTCTGGTTTCTGCACTGAAATATACACTCAGACACTGAACATGACCCATTAACAATGCAATCTGACTTTAACGACAATGTTCGGAGATGGCAAAAATTTCACAAAATGCAACGTAAAACGGGGGGAGTTACTCGGAAGTAACACAGACGAAATTTAAACTGGAATATTAACTACAAACATCGTTCCATACTGCTTCAAAATGCCATATAGGCTCAACTTTTCAGGATAAATATGTCTGTCATTCGAGGCCTATCCTACTCAAGAACCCGTAAGTCTAAGAGGTGGTGTGGTGGAAGAAATAAATTCCGATGATGTCATCTGTGCCTCCGAATATCTTGAAGTCGTCCAATTACGTAAACTTACCTTTGCTGCTGTTAGTATCTCAAGTAAAATAACTGAAAGTGCTTCATGCTGATGCTCCGTTAACGCCGAATAAATTGCGAAGAAGGTGGATGAGGTCTGACTTTATGAAGCAGTTATTATCCACATGCAGAGATTTGGTGCACTTGTTGGGGCTGGCGAACTGAGAAATGGGTGCGAGATAATAAATTAGCGAACCCAAAACATATGAAAATTGTATTATAAAGCTTGTAAGAGAAAACATACATAAGGTTTCCCAATACGGAAAATTATAAAATTCGGATCCAATTGTTTAACATCACCACTGGTCATCATAGCACAAAGAAGATTCAAAATAACGTTATAAGATTTTGAAACAACATCTTACAAGTGAGAGAAACTGGTTGTAAGTCACTCATATGCGCCCACAGAAATTTTTCCAAGAGAGACAGAATTCAAAAAGTATCCTTTTTGGTAAAACCAGAAAGGAAATACATTTTAAAGTAGATTAACCTGGTACCTAAATGGTAAATATTTTCAATTGCGCATATGAAATACATAGTTTATGTTACTAATATGAAAATGGTTGGGACCTCTTTGATTCAACATCACGAATTAAACCTCATATGACTAAATCCAAGATATCCAATGAGTTATGAATGAAACTTGAAAATATTCACTGCGAACATTTATTGACAGTCAAATAATAACAAATTAAAGCTGAAATTAAAAATCTTAACTACAAAAAAAGGAAGACTGATTGAGAATTGTTGAACTACTCGAAGTGGAGAAACAGAGAAGAAAGATTTTTAAAAAAATTTTCAAATTAATGCCAACTACAACAGTTTTTTGCTTACAGGACTTCACATCTGATCACGTTTTAGAATTGTATTATTTTTATGTTTTCCATTCTTTCCTTTTCCATAGTCTTGCAGTATTTTAACGTTAAATAGCACAACTAAAGTGGATCAAATGCGTTTAGAAAGCTACTTTTTTGTTTTGGTTTTGTAAAGTGTAGCTGAGGGTCAGTATATGATTAGATAAACTCAAATAGGCCGGCAGAATCCACTTCTAACAGCCTGGGATGGACTACGGCAACCTTTGTTTGTCTCGCTTGGCATACTATCGTACAGCCACACCGACAGTACTGCATAATTCGTAGCTCTATGACTCCATGTTGCACTGTCTTACACTCCTATGCACTTGAGAAGGTCTCAGTTCGTGGAGAAACCGCCTTTTCGACCGTGAAATATCGCTTTCCTTGCCTTTCTTCAGAAAATTATATTTTTATTTTATCGATTGATTTGGTCGATAGATTACTTGAATAAATATACTCATCAACATCGTCATGTTGTACAAAGTCTTCTTCAATGTCTCTGATGCATAAAACTGAATGTTCTTCTTGCGGACGACTATGAAGTCACTCGAATTCATGGATGGTTAAATTAGAAACGGATGCTGACCACCACGTCTTCTGATGAGATCAAGAGAGAAGACGAAGACATAACATTCCCACGGCAAGTTTACATGCAGAATGCAACTCGAAGTGAAACCGGTTTCTGTAAAATCTTAGTGCACGCGTCATTTCCAACAACGTAGATACAACTTCAATACATGTCACTTGCCGCTATCTCACCGTAGTCCTGATAGCTATGCACTGGTCAGCCAGAACATTATGACCACCTACCTCATAGCTGGTACAGCACTCTTCGAACACCCGACAAGTCGTGCAGTTTCCGAAATGCTCGTGCCGAGCCTCCGGGCCATCACAATCTGCCGACGGTCAAACTCAGACAGATCGCGCGCCTTCTCCGTTTCTACACACGGACAGCACTCTCATTGATACTACCTGTACCGTGCGTGTTTTTGACTAGCAGTCATTCCTCGTCAGGTGACGCTGCTATCGCCTGGACGGGTTTATATCGATACTAGGTCGGTGGTCATAATGTTTTGGCTGATCGATGTAGGTTGAATGCTTCCATCTCGAAACCTCATAACAGGTGTCTAAATCAGTTGACAGCAACAAGACGGTTTAGTGCATAGCGGCACGTGGCGCGCAACCAATATTTTCGCAGTGAGTGCCCTGGACGGCTGACACTGGTCAAAGCTTGTGCTCTCTCTTAAGATATATCTGGCGGTTGCTTGCAAAGATGCATCTCGGCTGCAGACTCATTCAACTAGTGTCGGATCGTCTTTTAAGCGATTAATGACTTACGTATGAATATACCTTAACTGTGCGATTTTGAAAGACTCTCGCGCAAAAGCGCATTTGTTTCAACTACTGTGGAATTACCGCTCTAACTTCTGTGTACAATCTCTTTTAAAGTGCACTGTTATTCCACACATCCCTACAGAGAAATCTAAGTTTTCGATTCACATTTCATGATACCAATTAAACGTTTTCATCCTGATTCATACTGCTTCTTGTTGGAATCGTGTCAACGATAAATCGATATTCAGATGTTTTCCTCTAATCTTGTAAACGGATAGAATTTGGTTTTCTTTCCTTACTATAGTCATTACCTTGCCTTTGTATAGATTTAAAGAGATCTGTCAGTTGTTATAACAATTGGGAATCTTGACCAAATCTTCGTCTTGATACAGTGTCGACTGAGGGGAAAGAAGGAAAGTAACCTAAAACACAATAATAATGCGTTGTGTAATCACGAACAACATCAGCGGGACATTACTAATCTGTTCTGTCGATGAAAAAGGGTTCCGTTACGAGGTGCCGCACCCGTTACGTCGTGTAGGGCGCCTCCGATGTAACTTGCGATAGTTAGTTCTGTAAGTGACAAATTCAAGATAAATATTCTCGCACATTTTATTTTTAGGATGGATGTTCCTGAATTCTTAGTTACTCTTACATCCAGTGACCCTAATCACTGTGTTTAATAATGCTGCATTTTTTAATGAAAATGTGTGGTCCCAATAATGTTGCTGTCAACATTGGTACAATGTGGCTGCAGTACACAGCAATATTATGGTATGGTTAGACTAATATGCTTCTTAGACTCTGACTGAAAAGAAGCGTACCTCATTCTACCTTCCCCAGCACCGTTAAAACTTTTCCTAAAATTTTGCCATGCGAACGTATTTGCGGTCTTTTTACTATGGTGTTAGTGAATTACCAAGCACTAGCTACGCTGAACACAGTAATTCTTTGAGTGATGCACCTCGTAAATGTTTTGTTCCCTCTCAAAATGAATGATGGTGAGTATACATTTTTATCTGAAACATCTTTTAATGACGAACGTGGGATTTTGGTTACTGGAGTTTTAAAAGCAGCCTTAAGTCTCAGAAAACCGAAAATTCACAAGATTCATAGGAACACTTTAACAATGCTAGCAAAACTTAAAGCGAAGACAGATCATGAGCAAAATGAACTAAAAACACTAAAAAATTTATATGTTGCAATACTTTCTCTTTCATAGAAAACAGTTTAAATTCTGTTTCCAGAGATTTCATAAATAGCCAGTTAAGAAACGCCCATCGACCAGAAAATGTTAGGCGATGGACATCTGAGGGCAAGGCATTTGCTCCGTCCTCATACAAGTGAAACCATCGGCTACACAAATATTTATCACTTCATTTTTCCTTTACTTCTGTGTGCCATCTGACATCTCTGTCGTCTGCTGTACTTTTTGAGCCAGGGTTGACTCCTGCAGTGATGTACGTAAAAAAAAAAAAAAAGAAAAAAAGCAGGAGCTGAGGGAATATGCAACAGCGATTAATATTGCGCTTTGTTGTTTCATGACGCGTCTTTGGAAAGAAGTTGTATTACTATGCAAGGAAGCAACAAAGTTCCAAGATTTCAGGATTTAGGACATTGAGGGAGGCGAAATGTTTATGCAAACCAAGAGATATTATTCGCGGACAGAGGCAAACATAAAAGCAGAAAGCAGGTTGTCGCATAGTAATTCACTCAGAAAACAGTTTCAAGTGCTGCTTTGGAAGTTATCATTACCTGTGTTGTAAGGCAGCTGCAAGAAATAGGGCTGAATGTAGTTTGTACAGTTTGTGACCAGGGTGCAACCAACCAAACAGCGCTAAAGGAGCTCTGCAGTGAGAAACAGACAGAATCCAGTCCTTTTCATTTTTTTTTGTTAGTGCTGAATCTATTGCAGTGATTATGTTCCACACCTGTTAAGAATACTGGAATTGCGCAACAAGGAAATAACATACAATATGGGTCTTTTTTTAAAAAAAAAAGAAAGGCAAGTTTTGTATTTATTCAGAGAGCTTTTCGCCTGCATCAACAGAAGATGTTTAAGACTTTGCAAAGTTGCTGAGGAATCATTTTGATTTTAAGCATTCTTTTATTAAAATGAATGTTAAGGTAGTTGCAGCCCAGCTGGGTCATATAGTTGCTGCTATCTTTGCCTACCAAGGCAATATACACAGCAGAAATTTTTTTTGAAAAGGTAGTCTACTTGTTCGGTTCACAAAGCAGTCCCCATTATTATCCATAGACAGCAGCCCTTCTAAGTCTGCCCTCTCTGCAGAGGCACCACATATTGAACTGTGGGAAATCGGAAAGTGTCGGAGCTAGGAACATTATTGCAATAATGACTGTGTGGACGATGGGGCCTATTCTACACCTTATTTTAGATCTATATGACGATGTTATGTTGATTATATTTATATGTTTTGACGATGCCATTATGGCCTTATCACTTTAGGACACGGTGTAAAAAAGATCTGAGGATGGTCATCACGGACTGAAACCGGTCATTGTCTGAAGAATTCATATTGTGATCGAAGACTGAAATAAAAAACATTTGACAGTATTGGATCACTGTTTGTATACGCGACCATTTCGCAGTTGGTGATAATATTAATATTCCCCGAATGCGATTTTCACTCTGCAGCGAGTGTGCGCTGACATAAAACTTCCTGGCAGATTAAAACTGTGTGCCCGACCGAGACTCGAACTCGGGACCTTTGCCTTTCGCCGGCAAGTGCTCTACCATCTGAGCTACCGAAGCACGACTCACGGCCGGTCCTCACAGCTCAGATGGTAGAGCACTTGCCCGCGAAAGGCAAAGGTCCCGAGCTCGAGTCTCGGTCGGGCACACAGTTTTAATCTGCCAGGAAGTTTCAGTTTAATATTAATATTACTGAAATTTTTAGTTCTGCACATGCAACTACATTCAGAGGTACAATTTTTTTTCTTTTTTTTTTACCAGTTCTGTGGCAAAACTCTTCTGTATCGCTACGGTGACACTGACAAAAATTAATTATAACACATTAATATATGAATGTTAGAACAAACAAGGAATAAAAGGGAATTCGGGAAAGGACAGAATAATAATTTTTTTCTCGGAGATAATTGTGTCTGAGTGATAGTTTGCACTTGGAGGAAGCGCCTGGAGAAGTATAATATTCAGCAGGAGAATTTCAGTAAGGAAATGAAAGTTTAGCGTATTATTATACATACCAGTGTTCAACTCTGGGTTAGTGTGAGCACGTGAGGGGCAATTGTTTAATTTAGTAATGCAGAATAGGATTAACTTAGGTGGCAGTTGCATGGGTATGTACGACTCGCAAAGGAGATAAAGTGTTTACTGATTATTATGGAGTACAAAGGAAGGGTATAATATTGACAGAAATTTATCCCGTCGTGTCAATGGTTGATAGACAGATGAAAATCCTGCTACGCACGACCCAGTCACGTTAACGTGGCCACCGCCTACATTTGACGTCAACGCGCCACAACCACACACAGGCGGTAGGTGGCAGCACTAGGAGTGGAGGGTATAAAAAGCGTGTAGGGAAACAGAGCAGTCGTTGTCGTTATGCGGAAACGGAGCGGTTTATCTGACGCCCAAAAGGCCACGATCACTGGATTTCGGGACGAGGTTGGAATAATTTACGAAATGGATAAATCTGTAAGCTGTTCACTTGCTGCTGTGGTTAAGGTATATCGTGCATGGCAAAATGGCCCTATCCAAAACCGGCGACGAGACAGCTATGGTCCACCACGGGGCACAGACCACAAGGGTGAATGACGGCTGCAGAGATGTGTATGGGCGAATAGACATGCAACTGTTGAGCAGCTGATTGCCCAGATGAATCAAGGGCCTACCAGCAGTGTGTACTAGCCGACGGTTCAGTGAATGTTGTTGCGTTTGTGCCTCCACAGCAAGCGCCTGGTTAATGCACCCAAACTGAGTGGTGTTCATTGGTGACGTGAGCTAGAATTTGGACGTCAGTTCCGGAACTGACGTCCAATGAGTGGCGACAGTTGAATCACGTTTTATTCTCCATGGGGCAGACGGAAACGTCTGAAACCAAAGGTGTCCAGGCTGGAGGATAGAGCGTTGTATTCTGGAGAATGTTTCTGTGGCATCACGTGGGTAATCTTGTCATTCTGAAAGACGCAATGGATCAACACAAGTATGCGTCTATCCTTGGGGACCATGTCCATCCTTACACGCAGGTTGTTTTTCCTAGGTATGACGGTATCTTAAAAAACTAGAAACCCGCCTCGATTGCGAAAAAAGCACCTAGTGTTAACCAAGGTTTCGGCGTAGATAACTACACCTTCTTCAGAACAATAAACTGCAGTTTATGGCGGGTCATGGCTCATCGAACATAGGCCGGTGTGAGGTGGAGGTTACACCATTAAGTTAAGTAACGGTTTGGACTTCGTACACATGTACTGGTTGTGTTTTCCTTTTTTCGTTTATAAATGTATGGCACTGGTGCTCTTTTAATCTTTGACAAAGTTCTTCTTAGGCACTTGTGGGTTTTATTGTTCTGAAGAAGGTATAGCTATCTACGCCGAAACCTAAGTTAACACTAGGTGCTTTTTTCGCAATCGAGGCGGGTTTCTAGTTTTTTAATATATTAACCAACGACTGCTGACGCGCTGCGATGTTGAAGGTTCTTAAATGACGGTATCTACTAGCAGAATGCGGCAACCCATCATGCAGGTCGCAGTTTACGTGCGTAGCTCGAAGAGAACCAGGATGAGTTTTCTATACTTCCCTGGCCACGAGATTCCACCGATTAAAATCCAGTCGAGAATTTGTGGGACCACAACGATCCTGCCCTTTGCACCGAGCGTCCTCAACCGAGAAATCTAACGCAGCTGGTCGCGGGACTGGAGTCGGCATTGGTGTCAGTACGTTCGAGAACCTCATTGACTGTCTCCTGCACGTCTCACAGCAGTCCGTGCTGGAAAAGATGGTTATTCAGGCGTCTGACAGGTTGTTGCACGAATATGACTGAACAGTGTAGTATAATGTCGGTGAGAGTAAGGAAATAGCCCTTGTGGTTGTAATGGCTATAGACAGCGGAAGTTCTGAATGTTTTTACTGGTTTAAGCGTGCTAAGCTCGGCATTGGGATAGAATATGAATAGTGAGCCTTTTGAGTAAAATCGATCTCATAATCACTTATACTTGGCTGACAGCTTAAGGACAGAAGAAAACTGTAAATAGTCTTCGCGGGTTTGTCGCCGGATCACGTGTGCAAATTCCTCAATATTTCCTCGTAGCAACTGTCCGACATCTTCAGGTGGTTCAACCTTGCTGGTGACTCAGCACAACGTGATCCGGCGGCAAACCTGTGATGACTATTTACAACATATCAGCCAGGGAAAGAAATCAAATCTCTTTGAATTCCTACGGGACGAAACTGCTGAGGTCATCGGACCCTAAACTTACACACTAGCCGGCCGGTGTGGCCGAGCGGTTCTAGGCGCTACAGTCCGGAACCGCGTAACCGCTACGGTCGCAGGTTCGAATCCTGCCTCGGGCATGGATGTGTGTGATGTCCTTAGGCTAGTTAGGTTTAAGTAGTTCTAAGTTCTAGGGGACTGATAACCTCAGATGTTAAGTCTCATAGTGCTCAGAGCCATTTGAACCTTACACACTACTTAAACGAACTTATGTTAAGAACAACATACACACCCATCCCCGAGGGAGGTCTCGAACTTCCGTCTGGAGGGGTCGCGCAATTCGTCGCGGCCCGCCGAGAAAGCTCGAAGATTCACATAGAAGGAAACTGTTAGGGAAACACAAGTGTATTTTTATATGAAGAGTCGAGTTCTTTTTATACCTGGAAATATAGTGAAAATCACTCGTTCTCAAGGTCAGTTATTTGGTAGGAAACTGGTAATAGAGCAGGGACAGCGGCGGTAACTTTTCGTGACTATTCTATGTAATCAGTTTTTCTTGTACAAGATGTTGTATGTAATATGAATGGAGGATAAGGGATGGTGTAACTACAGATCACTCAAATATATTTTTTCACGGAACAAAGCAAAAGGATTGAATACTCAAGGTGAATTAGAATTTGTGAGACCAGCAGACGTTATTCATAAAGTAAGTGGACAACAATTAAATAGTTTCTAAAAACAGAAATTTTATGGCCAACCGGTTGCAAATAACTGTTTGGTACAGTTGACCTACGCTTCAACTCCTACTGGGGGGTTCTTCATCAGAATGAAAATTTGAAGAATCGTAAAGTTACATTGCGAAAAAGGAATGATCGGAATTTAGAGCAACTATGCTCAAGTCAAAATTAAAATAAAATACGTTCCAACCTGGTCCCGTATGCCTAGCTAGGAATAACATCTGACTGGCTAGGCATTCGTGACAAGGACGGAACTATTTTATTTTAATTTTGGCCGACCGGAGTGGCCATGCGGTTCTAGGCGCTACAGTCCGGAACTGCGCGACCGCTTCGGTCGCAGGTTCGAATCCTGCCTCGGGCATGGATGTGTGTGATGTCCTTAGGTTAGTTAGGTTTAAGTAGTTCTAAGTTCTAGGGGACTGATGACCTCAGATGTTAAGTCCCATAGTGCTCAGAGCCATTTGAACCATTTATTTTAATTTTGACTTGCACATAGCTGTTGTAAGTTCCGACCATTGTTTTTTTTCGCAAGGTAGCTCTACGATTCTCCAAAATTTCATTCTGATAAAGACACCCTTAGTACGTATCGAAACCTAGGACAATTGTATCAAACAGTTATCTGCAGTCGGTTGACTGTAGAATTCCTATGTTTAAAAATTGTAAACAGTTGCTGAGAAAAGCCATGTTCGGAAGTGCACGATTAAATAAAATAATATATCCTTAAGGAAGATGAATCCTGTACGAAGTTATACGGTATGCATATGTCCATATTTATTATCATGATAATGAATAATATATTAGATAATAGGGAAATATTGTTCGTGTACTTCTTGAAACTGGAGGAAGCAGTGATGATTACGTTTATGTTAAATGAGCAGGATCCAACGTTTTTCGCAATTTATTTATGAGTGGTATCTGGATCACTGAGATTTAAACTTAGTAATAAAAATATGGAAAGGACAAAAGAGGGACACGTGACCTAAGGAGTGAAAGTTGACCATGTCCTCTAGCAAATACTGAAGTACAGTAAAGGAAGTTTCTTTGATTTTGTAGAAAATGCAGGAGCAATTTTTTCATAGGGATTATTGCTTTGAGACTTTCGGGAATGGGAAGGAAGAAATAATATTTTAATGTCGCTTGCTCACATCAGGAGAAATGAAATCATAAAGACTGAGGTGTGTGAAAACTACAGTAACTTTTACTTAAAACAGAGAGCGCATTACCCAGGCTACATAAAAATTGCAAAATTTTTATAATCTTTTTTCACGCTTAAATCACCACAAAATATTGAATCGCTTACTAAATGTTCGTTGTTCACGAGGTACATTACAAAATCGATACCTTAATATTTGCATGAAATTATATTATCAAACTGCGATTTAATTACATTGATTCTTTAACTTACTTTTGATCTGATCAAGCCAAAGTTTGACACTATGCACTAATAGCGAAAAGGGTCTCACAAGAACATTTAAAGAGGTTATCATCTTTTTCGTGTACAGTTCTCGTTTTGACAATTTCGTTAGTCTATAGGTGAATAATCCGAAATCAATCAAAGAAATTTAGGTTTTACATGCTTAACGTCAAATATTTTACACATTAAATCGTACGTAACGTAATCAGACGTTTGAAACTTTTTATGCAAGACAGTTCCATTGTTCATTTAGTTGGGGTAACGGAGTGGTGACGAAGGGGGGGGGGGGGGGGGCGGCGGCTGGAGGAGTACTGTGATATTCTAAACGAGCAGACTAAACTTACAGAAAAAAGTACATTGCCAACTTCAGTAACCTTCAATGGCAAATCAGTTATTAACCTTGTTGGCCATATTTTTATACTACCGATTATAATAGGTGATTTAGGCAGGATCGATCATCCCTAGAGAGCTCACAGTTTGAACTAACTCTACTGAAAACTAAATGAGTAAATGAAAAAATTTCAGTTACTATCAAATAGGTCTTCCTAGAAAAGTTATACAGATGTTTTATCGAAAGTGAATAATGCTGTACCTAATCTTTTTTCCTGTTGTAGACAAACACATGCAATTTTACTGTCGAAACATAAAATGTAGAGCGGCAACGAAGTGGCATAATGTGGAGTAACAGAGGTTCAGTTTAAGATGTGCATCGCTTGGTAATTGTGCTATTTCTTCTCATAAAAACATCAAAAATTTGACGAGTTCCCGTTGAAATCATCTCGTGGCCGAATGTTGCATGAGGCTGCGAAACGAGAAATTGGCTGTATGCCAAAGAACTGTACATCTACCGGCGTGCCGCATCATCAGTGACGTCACGGCGAAAGCAGAAGTGCCACGCAGTGTATCTCACATAACATCCGTCGGGCGATGGTGGTGTAATGGTCAGCATAGTTGCCTTCCAAGCAGTTGATCCGGGTTCGATTCCCGGCCATCGCATATGTTTTAGCTAAACTTTCTGATTAGCATACAAGATGAAACACATAAGGAGACAAATGCCCTTGTCTAAAAAGAGTTTAATAAGTTGACTATTTGGAACTTGTAGTATGGTTTTCAGTAAGTGTGATGACTTTAACGCTTGTCTGTTAGTTATACCGTAACTTCGAAACTCTTGTTTTTTAAATTCGGGAACATGTAACCATTTCCAGTAATAATTTTTATAGAATATCAAATCATATGTATTCATTTATTTACAGAAAACTATGTTCGAGATGAGTAGCAAATATAAAATCGTTTTGTTTATCTATCATCAAATCCAGCATTTTACACTGAAACATACCAAACACCTTTGTGCTTTTATTGTAAGAAGTACCAGATCCTATTACACTGATCTGGCTGAGTGCTGTGACATCACAAATGCAATGAGACAATATAGTGTGTTTGTGCGATCATGTGATTTTCAGTTTTAGTAATGGCTGCCATCAGCTTGTTATTGTGTTATTTCATATTATATTCTTATGCTTTCTGTTGTATTTATTTACTGGGAACACTTAAAATAGATTCTGATACGCCAAATGAAAATGTCCGATGTGGCTGAATTTACGGAAAAGCCCAGGAAACGTAAAAGATCTGTAAATACGTGGAAGTGGAGTGCTTTGAAATACGAAAAACATAATGCTGCTGCACCTGCAAAACCTCAAATCACGTGTAAATGTGATATCTTCATATCGGAAGATGAGATGATAAGTGAAAATAACAGATTCTGGAGCAATACAGATGCTCGAGTCAAAGAAATTTTTAATGAGGTATACTGATGTGGACTGTACGAAAAGAAGGAAGCTTAACAAGATAAGACAGAATATTCAAGCAAAAAGAAAACTATAAGCTACAGTATACGAACTGATCTTCAGGGGGAGGTCCTTGTTTGTACATCTACATTCCTAAGTACTTTTAATGTTGCGGAAAGGAAAGTTGAGCATGCATCTGAAGAGAAAATCTGAAATTATAGTTCATGCAACAAGACTTAGTTGCAGAGAACAGCACTGGGAGAGAAAAAAGACACCACTAAGAAAACACTTGTCCCCAGAACTGACAATCTGTAAAATATCGTACACATTTTGCGAGGAGAGAACAGCTGGCATTACAACTTTAACACAATCTCCTTACACACTGTGTTATGAGGTGAGCAATAATTTCTAATTCTAGTAGATATGTCGTAATGAATTGACAGTTAAAAGTTAGAGTCATATCATATGTAAAATTTCTATTAAGATCACTGTATATTAAAAGGCAATTTCTAATGGTATTTTAAAAATTTTCTTCAGATTTTTGTCACCAAATTCAATTTGTGGATTGACAACATAAAACAGGATATCTGAAATGCTGGCCTAGCATTTAGAGTCCATTTTAAAGCTGCTACTGATGAGGACATCAAGAAATAGCTCGTTGTGGAAAGACTTGTCCATGAACTAAAAGCAAAGGCATTTTTAGAGAATCTTCGACACAAATTAACAGAGCGTATTATTCATGACAATTATGGTATAATGTGTTGGAAATAGTTATTCTTGAGTGGAGCAAAATTATTTCATCAAACATGACACATTTTTATAGGTGATTTAAGAGTGAAGTTGGTAGGGGACCAAAGAAATTCGTTCATGTCTGTGGCATTTTCCCAAGGCCGTCTTAAAACTGTACTGTGATGAAAATAATATTGAGTCTATTCGAGTGTTTTGAGACTTTTGTGTTTCACTTGGTCATTCGTATGTACATGCCTGCAGACAGGGCCTTTGGTATTGTAGAAAAGAAACTCTGAAAACCTGTAACTGTTATGCTCCCAGAGGAATATGGCAGTTTATCTGAGACAGGAGGAACACTTCACTCCCTGAATTCAGCCAAATGTCAGTTCCAAAGTTAGAAACCTTCAAAATTAGTGAAGCCAAACGTCTCACCGTTCACCATACATCAGCACTTTCTGGTCTGGGTGCTGTATAAGGAATAACATCAGTGTGCAAACACAAAATGATCAGAAGTGGGGTAAGGTATGGTCGTATTTTGCCTTGAAATGAAGATTTACCAAAGAGTAGTCACATACAACAGACTAAGAAAAGTGCTTTGGTATGTCTTCTTTCTCCAGTGGGCTGTGAATTGAACCAAATCCCTTTCTGCAGAAGTTTGGTAGAGGATAATGATGTATAAGTAGTTAATGAGGATGGAGACAATGATAACATAAATGTTAATGATGATGACTGAGGTAATACTAGAAAAAATTAGTTGCTGTGTGTATAATCATTATTAATATATGAGTAGTATCTCTTAACAACTCACAATAATTATGTAAGAATTGAACTAAATCCCATTCTGGAAAATCCAGTAGAGAATTCATGTATGTCAAGCTACAATCTAAGTAAGACAAAGATAAGTTACACTATAAATTTTTGATTGCTGAACATCTCCTCTAAAGTAATTTGCAATAAATGTCACAAAATATATTTTAAAATAATTTTTTGACAAAAAGTTCCGAATTCAAAATTAAATTCGTAATAACTGTACAAAAACAATGAACTTTTCTAAAAGATGTACCAGTGAGTCCTTAACAAACCGTGTATCAATTATTGGTTACATACAAGAAGTGTAGTGGCTATAGGGAATTTTTCTACTCTACTCAAAAATTTGCCAGCTGGATTTGATAGATTTTGGAAACAAGCTCCACATTTATTTTCTTTAGTTTCACTTCAGTATTTATATTTTACAAATAATTATTTACAGTAATCACAAATAAACTTTGTGTGTCCTTCATATGGTTTGCATAACTCAGGCTACCTCTTGTCAAACACGCCAATTTTATCCAGTTCTCTTAGTTATCACAGTCTAACATAACAGTCGCGACACTCACTGCTGTAGAAGTTGTTACCGTTTGACAGCTGGAGAGACACTAGCGCTCCGAGCGGCGAGAAAGGAGAGCGCCAGATGCGTCGTAAGCATAATGTTTGTTTTGCATTCCTTTCCTGCGTGATCTATGAGATATTTGAATTAATTTTTTGCCTCCAGGAGTTTGTGTAATATCGGAAGACACAGATGTTTCTAAAAATGATTCTAAAATAAGCGCAAGTAGGGATAAAAATCATGAATCCAGTGGCAAGTTACAACACGTTCGTGAAGAAACACTTGTGAAGTTGGATAAAACTGCAGATTACCACGATGATATCAAAAGAATATAAGCATACATTTTCACACATAAGAAGCGCAGACATGTACCTCTATGTGCAAAAGGAATCGACGCCCCTTTGTTGTTCCGTAGGCCTGCTGTGTTTCACTCAATGTCGCCTGTTGTAGCATTATATTATTCTAAGTGGGACAAGCAACTACCAAACAGTAGAGAAATATGCTGTGCGTGTGAACCCCAAGCCCTCAAAACCAATAACACTGTCAGAAGTGCTGTAATGTGTTATATTTGCCATTAGAGACATGTCATCCAATGACGTATTCTCTAGTTTATCAGTATCGGAGGAATGCTGTAACTTCTACTTTAAAACGTGGCATGTATTGTTACTTATCCCACATTTTGTTTGTATGCCTTCCACACACCTCTGTAATGTATGCACTAACAGAAGCATAAAACATTCTGACAAAACCTGTATGCCTGAGTGTTGCAATATAATAAATTTAGAGCAGACAGCTTATTTTCGTCTTTCCATCTTGCAGCATGTTCTCCTTCATGTTAATCCGGCTTAACAAAAAGCAAAGGGCATCTTTTTTTTAAATATCTGGATCCTATAGTTTGAAAATTTGTTTGTCCTTTCTCACTTGATACTTCTGAAACAGTTTTTGTTGCTGCCTGTACTGAAAATGGTAGGCACTTCCCTTGCCCTGTAATAATTTTGCACCAAGTCTAGCGATCTGCACATGCTGACGCTTCACACGCTTTTGCAAGACACGAATAGCTGAACTTAATCTAACCACTTCTGATCAATCAGGCGCTGATGTATAGAGAGTTGAACTGACTGCTTCTGTGCCATAGGATTGTTTTACATCTTTAGACAAACCTTATTGGCAATTTCTTCTTCATCGTCAGTTGAGGTGGCTTATTTGGGATGTCAAACAGTTGGGTACTGTATTCCACATGAGTTTATTGTTGTCTGCATTCACGAACTGGTTTGGTTCGAAGTGTAGCGAACAAAGCTTAACATTATTACAAAGGTAAACAGAGTCTTTTTTCATAAGATCTTCTCATCTGTTATTCACTAGCCTTTTCTGCTCCTGAAACGAAACATTAATCATTAATACACATGTAGTCTGCAAGCGAATCGTGAAGATACAGTATAGTAACATGATTGTATATACCTCTCAGGGTCCTGAGGAAACCTAAAAAAAGACATGTGTTGTTGCTGCAATTTATTTCGCTACAGACGCTCCTGTTTGTAAAAGCTATTGTACAAATAAATATAAACAACTACTATTCGTCTTCACTTCCACGATCGCGCCAAACTCAACAGTTTTACGTAGTGGCCTCTTGGCTCGCTGTTGGCGCAGTAGGCATCAAAATCATCATCAGGCGAAGTGTCGTCTACATCTACATCTACATCTACATTTATACTCCGCAAGCCACCCAACGGTGTGGGGCGGAGGGCACTCTACGTGCCACTGTCATTACCTCCCTTTCCTGTTCCAGTCGCGTATGGTTCGCGGGAAGAACGACTGTCTGAGAGCCTCCGTGCGCGCTCTAATCTCTCTAATTTTACATTCGTGATCTCCTCGGGAGGTATAAGTAGGGGGAAGCAATATATTCGATACCTCATCCAGAAACGCACCCTCTCGAAACCTGGCGAGCAAGCTACACCGCGATGCAGAGCGCCTCTCTCGCAGAGTCTGCCACTTGAGTTTGTTAAACATCTCCGTAACGCTATCACGGTTACCAAATAACCCTGTGACGAAACGCGCCGCTCTTCTTTGGATCTTCTCTATCTCCTCCGTCAACCCGATCTGGTACGGATCCCACACTGATGCGCAATACTCAAGTATAGGTCGAACGAGTGTTTTGTAAGCCACCTCCCTTGTTGATGGACTACATTTTCTAAGGACTCTCCCAATGAATCTCAACCTGGCACCCGCCTTACCAACAATTAATTTTATATCAATTTCAAATCGTTCCGCACGCATACTCCCAGATATTTTACAGAAGTAATTGCTACCAGTGTTTGTTCTGCTATCATATAATCATACAATAAAGGATCCTTCTTTCTATGTATTCGCAATACATTACATTTGTCTATGTTAAGGGTCAGTTGCCACTCCCTGCACCAAGTGCCTATCCGCTGCAGATCTTCCTGCATTTCGCTACAATTTTCTAATGCTGCAACTTCTCTGTATATTACAGCATCATCCGCGAAAAACCGCATGGAACTTCCGACACTATCTACTAGGTCATTTATATACATATATTGTGAAAAGCAATGGTCCCATAACACTCCCCTGTGGCACGCCAGAGGTTACTTTAACGTCTGTAAACGTCTCTCCATTGATAACAACATGCTGTGTTCTGTTTGCTAAAAACTCTTCAATCCAGCCACACAGCTGGTCTGATATTCCGTAGGCTTTTACTTTGTTTATCAGGCGACAGTGCGGAACTGTATCGAACGCCTTCCGGAAGTCAAGGAAAATAGCATCTACCTGGGAGCCTGTATCTAATATTTTCTGTGTCTCATGAACAAATAAAGCGAGTTGGGTCTCACACGATCGCTGTTTCCGGAATCCATGTTGATTCCTACATAGTAGATTCTGGGTTTCCAAAAACGACATGATACTCGAGTATTGTTATTTTAGACTGTGCACTCATAACATTTGTAACATCCTGGATAGGCGTAAACATTATTATTTGAGGTTTCGTCACTTTTGATGTGCTTGATCCAAATTTTCGGTATCGTGAAGTTTAAGACCTGTTGGTTCCTGCATGCTTTTTTTTTTTTTTTTTTTTTTTTTTTTTTTTTTTTTTTTTTTTTCGTCGTCTTCATCTCCTGACGACTGATCTTCATGAGCAGTTTTGCAGATTTTTCCTCGCGTCTTCCTTCCTTTTTCTTTTCTTCTAGCTCTTTTAAGCTTGCGCGACCTCAAGGATTTTGTTATGAGAGGCAAAAGTTAGAACCTCCGATTTCTGGCCACTTCGTTTCCTTTTGTTAAGATTTCGACATTTAGGGAGAGGATGAATGTAGGTGATAGGTATTCGAGATGAAATCGAGAGACTGGCGCATTGATTTCTTTGATCACTAATAGCTGATGATTGACCTATTCCTTTTTCATGGTTTTTTTGCCTGCTTCTTCCTCCTGTTGGTCGTCTTCATCACCATAGTTATCGTTGGGCTAAGTGCTGCTTACTGATACATGAAGTTCTTTCATCGGTGGCAACTCAACTTTTGTTGTTTCGGCTGGTAATAGATCTTCATCCAAAAACACATCCGGATTGTAAGGATAAATCAATGTGTCCCGGGAAGAAGTCAGTCGGAAACTTTTCGGGACTGGATTAATAAAAAGAAAAAAATAGAGACAAATTATGATGGTGCTCTTAACCCTGTCGGTGTGAAGAAGCGTAACGCAGCTGGACAATAACCCACGCCGCATGTTTTGAAAGGCGCTCCGTAGCCAGTGAAAGGTATGACAGTAGGCGGCTGCGTTTATGGCATCTCCTCTAGCCGTAAGGTCGATGAGCAGGTCCCCCTTTCGATCCCAAAACACTGCGATCATAACCGTTTAGTACTGGAAAGCGAACGATGGCATTACATTTGCTGACACGTTGTTCCTGGACCTTAACGCGAATTGCAGGTCTCGTCACCAATAAAAGTGTGATTCAAAAACTCCTCGTCATCCTTTTGGTGCCGGGTCAGAAAAGTCAGTGCACTTCCCATTCGTTGACTGTAATGTTCAGGTATCAAAAGTTGAGAAACTATCAAAAGTCGAGGAATCGACCTGGCACACACTTGTCTGTAGCCAAAATCATCATCATCATCATCATTTTCGTGTACCTTCGTCCGCCTGCTTAGCTGAGTGGCAACGTGCTTGCCTACCGTGCCGCGGGCCCGGGTTGGAGATCTTCTCCGCCCATTGACTGGGTGTTGTGTTGTCCTCCTCATACTCTCGTCATCACCGACGCGCAAGACGCCCAGTATGATGTCACCTGAAATAAGACTTACACCCAGCGGCCGAACTTCCCCGGATGGGGCCTCCCAGCCAACAATGCCACACATCATTTCATCCCATTTTATTGTGTGTTTGTCCCGGATCGACGCAGGATCGATATGTTAATCAAAAGGTTTGGGGTGGCCTTTGTGTTGCAATCCCGTTATCCTCCGGCGCGGAGTATGTGTAACCCAACAGTCAGTGTTATCCACGTGAAACTGAACAAAAACTTTCTAAATATTTGTGAATCGTATAACTGAGGCAGGAATTGAAAAACAACGCGGTATTCTATAATGTTACTTAAAATCCGTCTTGATTGCAATTTTTTTATTTATTTTTATTCATATGACCGGTTTCGGTTCATTCAGAACCATCTTCAGATCTGTAAAAATAATTATACTAATTTACTATTTCACGGAAGCAAATCTTTTTCATCCTATCTAATCAACATCAAATGTACCAGAACGTACCTGATGTTTCAGTTACAGGAGTAACCCGTCCAAACCCAGCAACTTTCACATGCTACGTCACATAAAATTGGTTGGCAGAGTGCACGTCATTTATATTAATTATTACACTATTACCGACAGGTGGCGTCTGGTACATTTGTTACATTCCATTTGTACATACTGTATTCAGTAGACCTTTTTTATATTAAAAATATTTAATTAAAATATGTAGATGTCAAAGTTAACATCTGTACTTGTCAGGATTAAAAAACAGTAAAATTATCATTTTTATACGATCTAAAAGCATAGGGCGATTTATATATCTATGGTGCTGGTGTGAACTTGTTTTCCTCCACGGTCTGCTTCCGTGGTTCCCGCCATTTTGGTGTTGTGCCGCGGTGCGCTCAGTCGTCTGATGTCCATCGCCGCGGGCAAGAGGGCCGCACAGGAGGGCCCCGTCAACGACGCCAGGCGCTGCACGCGCCTTCCGGCCTCTCCACCGCGCACCATCTCTCATCCCTCGGCCTGGATCTCTACGCTGCTGTAAACAATATATAGGGCAGACTGGTAGGAACTTTGAAACCAGATTCAGGGAGCACACCTACTCTCAAAACAAAACAGCTTTTGGGGCGCATATGGCTGCGACAAAGCACTCAGTCACGAATACTGAAAACAATTTAGACATCCTGCATAGATCTTATAAGGGACAGTTTCTTAACATTTTGGAAGAGATCGGAATATACACCCACAAAAATAAAGATCCGGATTTAATCCTCAACGAGCAAAGCGAATTCAATCATAACGCCTATTTTGGCATTTATGACGACCTACTAGGATGACAACTGTTGCGTGTGGAGATCCAGGCCGAGGGATGAGAGATGGTGCGCGGTGGAGAGGCCGGAAGGCGCGTGCAGCGCCTGGCGTCGTTGACGGGGCCCTCCTGTGCGGCCCTCTTGCCCGCGGCGATGGACATCAGACGACTGAGCGCACCGCGGCACAACACCAAAATGGCGGGAACCACGGAAGCAGACCGTGGAGGAAAACAAGTTCACACCAGCACCATAGATATATAAATCGCCCTATGCTTTTAGATCGTATAAAATGATAATTTTACTGTTTTTTAATCCTGACAAGTACAGATGTTAACTTTGACATCTACATATTTTAATTAAATATTTTTAATATAAAAAAGATTTACTGAATACAGTATGTACAAATGGAATGTAACAAAAGTACCAGACGCCACCTGTCGGTAATAGTGTTATAATTAATATAAATGACGTGCACTCTGCCAACCAATTTTATGTGACGTAGCATGTGAAAGTTGCTGGATTTGGACGGGTTACTCCTGTAACTGAAACATCAAGTACGTTCTGGTATATTTGATGTTGATTAGATAGGATGAAAAAGATTTCCTTCCGTGAAATAGTAAATTAGTATAATTATTTTTACAGATCTGAAGATGGTTCTGAATGAACCGAAACCGGTCATATGAATAGTAAAAAAAAAAAAAAAAAAAAAAATATTTGCAATCAAGACGGATTTTAAGTAACATCATAAAATCACTGATTGCTGTTATCCCATAAGACATTGTGACTGTTTTTGCAAAGCGCGGTATTCACCTAACGGGACGTGAAAAACGGCCTTAAAACCAAATCCAAGTTGGCCGGCACCTCACTAGCCCGGAAGCGGCGCTTTAACATGCCCTACTATCCGGGCAGGTTGTCTGTAGTACAAATCATGGCTAACAATTTGATAAAGTACTGATCACGAAATTTCAGGAAAGCACAAGCTCAATACATCAATAATGAATCGTCTGTCCTGTTGAATTTTTTCCTCAGTCCTCGGTACGAGTTCGTCAGTGACAGCTGAACGCCGCACTGATTGCTCTTGCTCATGAATATTCGTTCATCCACCAGTAACCTCTTGGATCCCAACAAGCTGGATAAGTGCGAGTAGGATTCGCGCAATGAGTGTTCCGTACAAACTTAATCTTGCACGTACAGTGAGGCGCCGAACTCGTCGGATACGTCATAATATCGTGTCGGACGTTCCTTTGGGCGCTGTAGTGCAACATCCAGACGTGGCATGGACTCAACAAATCTCTGGAAGTCACCTGCAGAAACATTGAGCCGCGCTGCCTCTGTAGCCATCCATAAATGTGAAAGTGTTGTCGGTGCAGGATTTCCTGCACAACTGACCTCTCTATTATGTCGCACAAATATTCGATGGGGTTCATGTCGGGCGATCTAAGTGGGCAAATTATTTCCTCGAATTGTCCAGAATGTTCTTCAAGCCAATCCCGAACAACTGCGGTCTAGTGACATGGCACACTGTCATCCATAAAAACTCCATCGTTGTTTGGGAATGACTACAAATGGACAATAATCGGTTCAGTTGGACGAGACGACCCAGTCCATTCCGTGTAAACACAGCCCACGCCATTATGGAGCCACCAACAGCTTACACAGTGCCTAATTGACAACTCAGATCCTCGTCTTCGTGAGAAATGCACCACATCCAGCTCTTATCAACCGAAATCGGGACTCATCTGACCAGGCCAAAGTTTTCCCATCGTCTACATTCCAACCGATATGGTCACGAGCCCCCCCCCCCCCCCCCCCCCATGACCATGGACCTTGCCGTTGGTGGGGAGGCTTGTGTGCCTCAGCGATACAGATAGCCGTACCGTAGGTACAACCACAACGGAGTGGTATCTGTTGAGAGGCCAGACAAACGTGTGGTTCCTAAAGAGGGGCAGCAGCCTTTTCAGTAGTTGCAAGGGCAACAGTCTGGATGATTGACTGATCTGGCCTTGTAACAATAACCAAAACGGCCTTGCTGTGCTGGTACTGCGAACGGCTGAAAGCAAGGGGAAACTACGGCCGTAATTTTTCCCGAGGACATGCAGCTTTACTGTATGATTAAATGATGATGGCGTCCTCTTGGGTAAAATATTCCGGAGGTAAAATAGTCCCCCATTCGGATCTCCGGGCGGGGACTACTCAAGAGGATGTTGTTATCAGGAGAGAGAAAACTGGCGTTCTACGGATCGGAGCGTGGAATGTCAGATCCCTTAATCGGGCAGGTAGGTTAGAAAATTTAAAAAGGGAAATGGATAGGTTAAAGTTAGATATAGTGGGAATTAGTGAAGTTCGGTGGCAGGAGGAACAAGACTTCTGGTCAGGTGACTACAGGGTTATAAATACAAGGTCAAATAGGGGTAATGCAGGAGTAGGTTTAATAATGAATAGGAAAATAGGAATGCGGGTAAGCTACTACAAACAGCATAGTGAACGCATTATTGTGGCCAAGATAGATACGAAGCCCACACCTACTACAGTAGTACAAGTTTATATGCCAACTAGCTCTGCAGATGACGAAGAAATTGAAGAAATGTATGATGAAATAAAAGAAATTATTCAGATAGTGAAGGGAGACGAAAATTTAATAGTCATGGGTGACTGGAATTCGAGTGTAGGGCAAGGGAGAGAAGGAAACGTAGTAGGTGAATATCGATTGGGGCTAAGAAATGAAAGAGGAAGCCGCCTGGTAGAATTTTGCACAGAGCACAACTTAATCATAGCTAACACTTGGTTTAAGAATCATGATAGAAGGTTGTATACATGGAAGAACCCTGGAGATACTAAAAGGTATCAGATAGATTATATAATGGTAAGACAGAGATTTAGGAACCAGGTTTTAAATTGTAAGACATTTCCAGGGGCAGATGTGGACTCTGACCACAATTTATTGGTTATGACCTGTAGATTAAAACTGAAGAAACTGCAAAAAGGTGGGAATTTAAGGAGATGGGACCTGGATAAACTGAAAGAACCAGAGGTTGTCGAGAGTTTCAGGGAGAGCATAAGGGAACAATTGACAGGAATGGGGGAAAGAAATACAGTAGAAGAAGAATGGGTAGCTTTGAGGGATGAAGTAGTGAAGGCAGCAGAGGATCAAGTAGGTAAAAAGAAGAGGGCTAGTAGAAATCCTTGGGTAATAGAAGAAATATTGGATTTAATTGATGAAAGGAGAAAATATAAAAATGCAGTAAGTGAAGCAGGCAAAAAGGAATACAAACGTCTCAAAAATGAGATCGGCAGGAAGTGCAAAATGGCTAAGCAGGCATGGCTAGATGACAAATGTAAGGATGTGGAGGCTTATCTCACTAGGGGTAAGATAGATACTGCCTACAGGAAAATTAAAGAGACCTTTGGAGATAAGAGAACCACTTGTATGAACATCAAGAGCTCAGATGGAAACCCAGTTCTAAGCAAAGAAGGGAAAGCAGAAAGGTGGAAGGAGTATATAGAGGGTCTATACAAGGGCGATGCACTTGAGGACAATATTATGGAAATGGAAGAGGATGTAGATGAAGATGAAATGGGAGATACGATACTGCGTGAAGAGTTTGACAGAGCACTGAAAGACCTGAGTCGAAACAAGGCCCCCGGAGTAGACAACATTCCATTGGAACTACTGACGGCCTTGGGAGAGCCAGTCCTGACAAAACTCTATCATCTGGTGAGCAAGATGTATGAAACAGGCGAAATACCCTCAGACTTCAAGAAGAATATAATAATTCCAATCCCAAAGAAAGCAGGTGTGGACAGATGTGAAAATTACCGAACAATCAGTTTAATAAGCCACAGCTGCAAAATACTAACACGAATTCTTTACAGACGTATGGAAAAACTAGTAGAAGCCGACCTCGGGGAAGATCAGTTTGGATTCCGTAGAAATACTGGAACACGTGAGGCAATACTGACCTTACGACTTATCTTAGAAGAAAGATTAAGGAAAGGCAAACCTACGTTCCTAGCATTTGTAGACTTAGAGAAAGCTTTTGACAATGTTGACTGGAATACTCTCTTTCAAATTCTAAAGGTGGCAGGGGTAAAATACAGGGAGCGACAGGCTATTTACAATTTGTATAGAAACCAGATGGCAGTTATAAGAGTCGAGGGGCATGATAGAGAAGCAGTGGTTGGGAAGGGAGTAAGACAGGGTTGTAGCCTCTCCCCGATGCTATTCAATCTGTATATTGAGCAAGCAGTAAAGGAAACAAAAGAAAAATTCGGAGTAGGTATTAAAATCCATGGAGAAGAAATAAAAACGTTGAGGTTCGCCGATGACATTGTAATTCTGTCAGAGACAGCAAAGGACTTGGAAGAGCAGTTGAACGGAATGGATAGTGTCTTGAAGGGAGGATATAAGATGAACATCAACAAAAGCAAAACGAGGATAATGGAATGTAGTCGAATTAAGTCGGGTGATGTTGAGGGTATTAGATTAGGAAATGAGACACTTAAAGTAGTAAAGGAGTTTTGCTATTTGGGGAGCAAAATAACTGATGATGGTAGAAGTAGAGAGGATATAAAATGTAGACTGGCAATGGCAAGGAAAGCGTTTCTGAAGAAGAGAAATTTGTTAACATCGAGTATAGATTTAAGTGTCAGGAAGTCATTTCTGAAAGTATTTGTATGGAGTGTAGCCATGTATGGAAGCGAAACATGGACGGTAAATAGTTTGGACAAGAAGAGAATAGAAGCTTTCGAAATGTGGTGCTACAGAAGAATGCTGAAGATTAGATGGGTAGATCACATAACTAATGAGGAAGTATTGAATAGGATTGGGGAGAAGAGAAGTTTGTGGCACAACTTGACCAGAAGAAGGGATCGGTTGGTAGGACATGTTCTGAGGCATCAAGGGATCACCAATTTAGTATTGGAGGGCAGCGTGGATGGTAAAAATCGTAGGGGGAGACCAAGAGATGAATACACTAAGCAGATTCAGAAAGATGTAGGTTGCAGTAGGTACTGGGAGATGAAGAAGCTTGCACAGGATAGAGTAGCATGGAGAGCTGCATCAAACCAGTCTCAGGACTGAAGACCACAACAACAACAACAATGGTCACGAGCCCAGGAAAGGCGTTGCAGGAGATGTGCTCTTAGCAAGGGCACTCGCGTTAGTCGCCAAATCTCGCAGCACTTTCCCAATGGATACTTTCGTCGTACGTCCCAGCGTTGCTTGTCCCAGTGTTGCTTGTCTGTTGGCACTGACAACTCTACGCAAACGCTGCTGTTCTCAGTGATTAAGTGAAAGCCGTCGATCCCTGCTTGTCCGTGGTCAGAGGTAATGCCTTAAATTCTTGGCACGCTCTTCACACTGGATCTCGAAATAGTGGATTCCGTAACGATATCCAAAACGGAATGTCCCATGGGTCTAGCTCGAACTACCGTTTCGTGTTCAGAATCTATTAATTCCCGACCTGCTGCCATAATCAAGTCGGAAACATTTCCACATGAATAACTTGCATTCAAAGGACAGCTCCGCCAGTTCACTGCCCCTTTATATCTTTATATCTTCGTGGTAACACACACACACACTAGTAAAAGTCCAATTCAGAGACGAGGAAGTAATCTTCAGCCGTCGAAGTCCACGAGGTCGGTATCTGGAGTGAACTGAACTTCGGGGCTGGTTCTAGCCCTAAACAGCTGTCCCCAGCCAATCAAGCTTTGGCATAGTGATACCTCCTGCAGGCCGTGGCTCGAGCTCCCCCTGCAGGAAGTAGTGCTCGGAATGCCTGTTTCCATGATCTTGTATGTAAATAGCCTGTGTTTTCCATGATGCTTTTGGTACGCCTTGGACATAGACAACCGCGTCCTCTGTGGAATAATATGGCTTGCCGGCCCTCAGGGGCTATCTTGGTTCCGGCATAACAATTACTACATTTGGGATATGGGCACGTGCATTGTCATGAAGCAACAGCATCCCTTGTCGCACCACTCCACTACAGACATGCAGCTCCGTATACATTCTTCATTCTCCGATGGATATCTACCGGTGTTTGTCTTTCGGCAGCCAAGAAAAGCATAACAACAGGCTGGTACTGTTTGGATTAATTTCGTAATAATATTGCCATAGTTCAAGTTTTTGCATTTACCTCACGCTCGTCGAAAAAACACGAATGCCACATTAATCATCTCCTTACATATCGGTGCTTATATACCGTCATCAGAGTCGCGCTCCGTTGCATATAGGCTGCAGCAACGCCCTGAAACGGAAATTTTTTGATCGCCCCTTACATATGCCGTTATCCTAGCATCTGCACTCTTGCATCCTTCTTCGTTTCACTCATATATGATTTTATGTTTCGTACAAAAAACCCGTATCTCACACATTTGAATATCTTTCCGATAGTCCTCGACGTCGCACCAAATTAGAACGTCACGCCAACTGCGCAGCAGTTTTAGAGGGTACATTCTTTGACAAATTTAACGAGGTTTACCATGCAGCTGCGTTGCGTGGAAGCGGATTTGGTGGCCGCTTACACTGTTTTCGTTTCGATGCAGCGGACGACACCGTTGCTTTTCTATTATTTCTCGGCGCTCCGAAACAAACGTTTCTTTCTTGTGAAGGTGTGAAAGAATCTTCCTCGCTTCTTTTTAATGCATTATTTTGCTCCTCTGCGTGCAGTTCCATAAATCTACCGAAGCTGGAAACGAGCAGCAGGTGAATGATGTTGCATAAATCGATGGGATTACCTCTGCCGTGCTGTTTTCTCATCCGCTTCGTGTGTAGAATATATTATACTCGGATCTAAAACACATTCTAACATGATCTAGTCGGCTGAACGATGCGACACAGTGTCTGGTGCCCCGCTGCCAGACAGAAGAACCGTTACTTTCGTAGTGTGGAACACTTATGGCACCCAGGTACAAATGGAGCCACGAGGGCTCGATTCCAGAAAGACATGCACTCTACACGAGTGTCTACGCGCACTTCATGGATGGCGGGAACAGAGAGACCGATCGAAAAGCTGGTTTCTCCTTCCACAAAAAGTTTGTGTGTATGTCTGGGGTGGGGGGAGTGGGAGGGCAAACAAGCAGAAAAATTCCGCAAATTGTAGCAGTCTGTGTACATTAAAGTGAGCTCAAATCTTCACTGACTTAAGTCGTATTGGTTGGGAAGACAACCTTATATGTGGGGCATTCACAGCTGTGAGTATTCAGCTTGAGTATTAATAACCGCTTCAGCTGTATTTAGTCCTTTATTACTGGATCACTACCGGTTTCGTGGCACTAAAAGCCACATCTTCAGGTTGTAAGTAGGCTGTTTACGGTTTTATGTTGGTAACGCCACGTAGCGCTCTGTATGAAAATCACTGACTGTACTGTGTGCTGTCTGTGGCTGGTTGGTATTGTTAAAATATTCTCTATTGTAGTGTTGGGCAGTTGGATGTGAACAGCGCATAGCGTTGCGCAGTTGGAGGTGAGCCGCCAGCAGTGGTGGATGTGGGGAGAGAGATGGCAGAATTTTAAGAGCGGACGATCTGGACGTGTGTCCGCCAGAAAGAGTAAATTTGTAATACTGGATATCATGAACTGATATATATATTATGACTTTTGAACACTATTAAGGTAAATACATTGTTCATTCTCTATCAAAATCTTTCATTTTCTAACTATGCCTATCAGTAGTTAATGCCTTCAGTAGTTTGAATCTTTTATTTAGCTGGCAGTATTGGTGTTCGCTGTCTTGCAGCAGTTCGAGTAACGAAGATTTTTGTGAGGTAAGTGATTCATGAAAGGTATAGGTTATTGTTAGTCAGGGGCCAATCTTTTGTAGGGATTATTGAAAGTCAGACTGCATTGCGCTAAAAATATTATGCGTCATTTTAAGCACATACTGAACTGATCCGAAAGTGCGGCTACTTTCTCCGATAGTGAACGTATTTCCTCAGTGTGTTTTTCTGAACCAAGTTTCCGAGTGTCCATTTGTGTTGAAATCGTATCTACTGTGTCCTTTAAGTTTTCCTGAGTTTTTGCAAGTTGCGTAACCGAATCGGTAGATGCAACTGAGTCAATTTTAGCCCGCAAGGTCTCGTGATTTTCATGAACAATAGTTTGCAGTTCTTTTATGGCTGCTTCGTGATTCTATAATGCCCTTTCATGACGCGAAAAAGTAGGTTGAAATGCTCACAAATTTGTGTTTTTACGTCATTGCAGACTTTTGGACATTTCGATTCGATTTTAAGTAACTCAGCAGTTAAACCTTCACGTGTTTGTTCAAGCGTTTGTTCCATTGAGTCTAACGTTTGAAGCTGTTGCTGTGTTTGTCTCTGATTTTGTTCCATCGTGTCTAACTTTTGAAGATTTTGTTTCATTGTGTCTAACTTTTGCTGTGTTTGTCTCTGATTTTGTTCCATTGTGTCTAAATTTTGAAGCTTATGTCCGATTTGTTGCATTAATTGTAATAACAATGCACTGGTGTCTGAAACATGTTCCTCAGTGCTATTTGGCAGTGCATTTGAACCGGCAATATTCGCATTTTGAAAAGCAAAAAATTTCTCTTGACTTATTAGAGAAAACGGTGAGGACGCGAAACCGGCATCTACAGTATTTGCAAGATTGTGTCCTGGCATTTCGGATTCCTGAGGCGAGCTGTTGCCGACCGATCGATCGATAATGCTTCCCTGTTCACTAATTGTTTCACTGTTTACACCATTATTTGCCGCCCGCTCCATTTCCCTATGCGCAATTACCAAATTAATACTTTGAATGAAGAGAAGACTGAACTGGGCTGGTCATGTAGCAAGGATGCTGGAGAACAGACTACCCAAAATAGCATCCAATAAGAAATTAGAAGGAAAGAGAAGAAGAGGAAGACCTCGAATTAGGTGGATGGAGAATATCCGGGAAGATGCAGCTAGGATGGGCATCAACTCTGATTGGACAACAATTTCCCTGGATAGAAATAATTGGAAGAGGCTCGTAGAGCAGGTGTATGGTCGATAAGGCCTTAGCCACGTGTAAAGTAAAGTAAGTATACTTTGAATGTCTGTTAATTCATTACATGGTGGTACTGATAAGGTACGCTCGTCGTCACTATCATTTCTCAATTTACTTTGGAGCCTAGTGTTACGTTTTTCACACGCCATAATTATCACGTATTTCACACGATAACAAGAAAAGCACAATTTGAATAGCAAAAATAAGAAAACACATTAACATAGCACTGAAAATAATATCTAGTTAATTGCAAGCGAAGCTGCGAAATGCTTGGTGCAAATCTACATCCATGCCACAACTGTTTTACTGTACAACAATGAAAAACTACAACCACAAAGCAAATTCTCTCCATAATTACACGCTAGCAATAAACAATAACTACACTAATTACACAAACTACAAGAAAAAATCAGAAGATTCCAGTGAGATATCCTGGCAGGGTCGCCATACGAAACGTCCCCTTAGAAAAATTCTAAATGACAGCCTACTTACAAGGTGAACATATGATTAAAACTTTAGAGCGGAAAGCTAGGAATCTTTTTACTCAACATTCGTTGTCTGTCAAAACAAAACACCGCTAAAAGTATGTCATAGATTAAAAACTGCCAGATTCCAATATAGTGGATGGGTCCAAAACGAGTCGTACCATACTGATCACTTCTCCAATCTATACGGATACAGGGGACGCAGCCGCGTGCTCTGTCATACTCACTCTTGTCATACTCTGAATATGGGATGTGGCTCTTAGAGCCACGAAACCGGTAGTGATCCAGTAATAAAGGACTAAATACAGCTGAAGTGGTTAGTAATACACAAGACGTATTGGCTCTTTTCCTAATTCCCTGGCAGCAGGAAACATGGAATGTAATACGGGACAAGTAGCTGAAAGTGATACATGTCAAGCACATTCATCTCGTCACAGTACAGCTCTGCTTAATTACGAGCTTGCAGCTTTCATTGAACTTTAAGATATTCGTTTGAGAAATAGACTTAAACTGTCTTGTGTGTGAAAAAGTACTTACTATGTGCGCAACTTCGGTTATGGCGATATAGATATTGTAGAATGATCATCGCAAGGTGCACAACACAATTTAAAAGTCAACTAATTCTATGATTGGTGGCGGTATATGACAAAGTTTTCATATATTTGAAACAGCCACGTCCGATTAATGGGCAATATGGCTTCAAATTGTCCTCAAACGTATTTAGATGTTTGGATAAGCTTGTCTTAACCAATAATTAAAAAAGAAACTTGAAAACATCCAAATGGGAAGCTGTGTCAGTACTCTTCAACAACTCTTCTTACTGTAGCCTGAAAACTGTTATTTCATTAACTAGCTCAGCTGTACCAATGTTTCTGCTACATTTCGCGCCAAAATCTGCTATATATTTTTCATTACAAGATTCAGAGCTCTCATTTATGGCGTTCCCAACAGTAAATGAAAGTGATATAAAGTGGGTTCGTTGTATGTGAGATCTGTTTCCCAGTTCACTTACTTCTGCAACAAATATTACGTAGGTGCACACAAGTTAGTAGAGTTTTTGTTTTGCATCTTGGTGCTCCGGTTGCTATGGGTTTATTTATCGACTGCCATTCTTTATTTGTAGTTCACTGTTGCTACACGAGTATGGATATTGTCATTTTGTCATGTAGAGATAGTGCGTGGAGCTGTGGACGCTAGAAAATGCCAAGTGGACAAATCGCTACATTTTCGACGTTTACTTCTCTTTGAGTTCAATAGAGAGATGACAGCAGCGGAAGCAGCGAGTAACATTTGCGCCTTGTATGGGGGTAATTTCGCTGGATAGAGTGCGGCGAGAAAATGGTTTTCTCGTTTTAAGGAAGATCGTTTTGACATTAGTGACTGTTCATGTTCAAAAATACTTTCTGGGTTTGATGAAGATCGTTTAAACGCATTAATCCATAATGATCGAAGCCAGTGTACTCAAGAGCTGGCAAATGTGATGAACTGTGATCACTCCATCATCGTGCGACATTTGCACGCAATGGAGGAAGTCCAAAAACCGGGTGTATTGCTACCGCGTGCTCTAAGCCAAAATTAGAATAATCAGTAGGTGGCCATATGTGCATCTCTGCTCGCTCATCAATTGGCTCGTGAACAACACCGAGAATTTCTATCCTGTATCGTTACTGTGACGATAAATGGTCTCTTTAAGCTAACGTAAGGAAAAGAAAGGAATGCCTGAGCCCAAACGAGGCAGCAACTCCCCGTTCAAAGACCTGAGCGCATACACAAAGGATAATGTTATGCATCTGGTGGAACAGCGACGTTGTGATGTGCTACGAATTACTTGCCCAAGGTATAGCCATCATAACCGACATTTATTGCCAACAAGTGACACGTCTTGCAGACGCTAGAACAACGACCAGGAAGACTGCGTGGGGAGATGCTGCCTAACAATAACGCCCGCCTGCGTTCTGCTATACTAACAAAAATGTTCGAACGTGTGTGAAATCTTACGGGACTTAACTGCTAAGGTCATCAGTCCCTAATTTGGATTGGAAAGTCACTCGGCACCCACCTTACCTGATTTTGCGCCCTCAGATTTTCACCTTTCCCCCTCTTTATCGAACAACCTTCAACGAACTTCCTTTCCGAGTGAAAATCCACTCCGAACGTGGATCAACGAGTTCTTCGCCTCAAAACTACGTGATTTCTACAGTCGCAGAATCGAAAAGTTACCCCAGCATTTGTAGACTGTTGTAAAAATAATGATGGAGGATATGTTACTGATGACTAAAGCCTCTGTTATATGTATCTGTCATGTTTATTAAACTCATGGAAAAACTTTATGAACTCATGCACCAACCTAATACTTTGAAGCGCTCTAGCTTAAACAGTTTCACTGTAGTATTACGGTATATTGATAATTTTTCGTTATGGACCGTCTGACAGCAACTGAATAAAACACAATTTTAGTGCCACACGCGTTTCGCCTTTATTTTCTGCAAGGCATCATCAGTGGCCTAGAATATGTACATATGTTTGCTATTTAATTTATATTTTTGTCACTGTACCTATAGGTTATAAACAGTTCTGGTGGTTGGTATTTCCTATTAAGTAGTAATGTTCTGAACTGTACTTACAGGTTGCGTGGACAATTTCTTACATATTACGCTCCTGTTGCATTTTTGGTTTTGTTCTTCTTCTTATGAACGCCAATTTGCGGTTTTTTTCCCACAAGAAATGAAAATAATGAGAATAAGCAACCATGACGAACATCTTATACAAACGCAAGAAAAATTCCACATCCAGAAAGCCATAGCAGAAAACAAGCATGTGATAAATGAACAAACACACATTAGCACAGGCTCCCTACTACACTTAATAAAGGAAATGATAACATAAAAGAAAAAAAAACTCTTCCTCATTCACCTTCTGGACACACACACACACACACACACACACACACACAAATGCATACACGAACAGATCACAAATACTTCAATAATTACACTCGAAAGTTTGGCAATAACATTTGATCTTTGGCAAAAACATTTGACAGTCGGAAACAGAAACCAAAACATTGCATTGAAACAAGCGTTCAATTCATAGTGCTGTGGAATGTGGGAAAAAACTGCAAATTGGCATTCATAAGAAGAAGAAAACACCAAAAATGCAACAGGAGCGGAATATGTAAGAAATCGTCCACACAACCTGTAAGTACAGTTCAAAACATTACTACTTAATAGGAAATACCAACCACCAGAACTGTTTACAGCCTATAGGTACAGCGACAAAAATGTAAATTAAATAGCAAACATATGTACATATTCTAGGCCACTGATGATGCCCTGTAGAAAATAAAGGCTAAACGTGTATGGCACTAAAATTGTGTTTTATTCAGTTGCTGTCAGACGGTCTATAAGCAAAAATTATCAATATACCGTAATATTACACGCAACTGAGGAAGACAGGACTACAAAAGTTGAAGTTTCACTGTAGTCCTCAGTTGGCGGAAATTGGCAACCTCGAAATCCTTCGTCAAACAATATATTTACTTCAGCGCCCGATCGCCAGCCTTTGGTATCATACAATATTGTAGCGATGTACAGTAAAAACACCTTTGTTGAACACGTGCTAACTGCGTAGGCGGCAGATGTATGACCCAAGCCTATTGTTGACACGTGACCGCTGCGAAGTCTGTTCAGTAGTAGTCGTTTCAGTCTTTTCTTTAGGACGCTACTTGGGCGAAGTGACACTGTGACAATAACGTGTGTTTACAGTCTCGGGCCGAGGGAAAGGCTTTGTCTCGCAGGCAGAGGACAGGAACACGAGCGGCAGGACGACTCAGGTACCTCTGACGGTTAATTCTCAACCCCAGTATCTGCGCCCCCTGTCTGCCTGTGCCCTAGGCGGGTGCCAGGTCTTCCATGGTCTCGGTACGGTCTTGAGCCGAATAGGACGTTCTTTGCATTAGGAAGAAAAAGCCGTTCACATGTACAGTGGATTCTAACGGTTTCCACCATTTTGGAGACATTATTACTCCCATGATGTTCGTATCATAGGTTATGTTCACTTTTTTCAGGAAATATTTTTTTCCTTTTTACGTATTTATAAAACTCCTTGCAAGTCAACTTGTAGTTAAATTGGCACTGTAAGAATGACCCTACAGTCCCTGGCAGTTGCTCATTTCTTTCATCGGTCCGCTGGGTCGACATCAACGAAAATACTCTTCCGCAATAGCGCTGTGTGTGGGAATAGAAAACAAATACTAGCGTAATTTTAGCAGTTGGCATTTGCGTTCAGGATTTTCAGTTGCTTTAAGAAAGTAAATCCACTTTTCTTCCACGGAGTATTAAGACTTCCATTCTTCCGAGTCACGCTTAGTTTTTAGAAGTTGGTTGCATCGTCGATGCAGGACACACAACATAAAATGCCATCTGTGAGGCGACCTTGTCAAGATAAAACTGTTGACATAAATGAAACTAACTGTGGCTGCATTTACATGTTGCGCTAACAGATGGCGTTACTTCAGTACTTGAGGCAACCTCGTACCAGTATTTTGCAAAATCGGGAAAATTGACTGTGTGACTAACTCCTGAAGAAATACAGAAATTAAGTTGTTCACTGTTTCAATGATTGTCTGTTTCATGTTTTCATAAGATTCGCACGAGACAAAAAATTATAATTACCATAGTATGAATGAATACTATGATGAATAGAAACTTGAGTCACTTCTGAAATGCTTAGAAAAGCGTTAAAATAATCTTTACGAAGCCAAAATGTCAAGAGCACCCTCCATCCTCTTTGCGGAAAGTTACAGTACCAGAACATCTTTGTTTTGAAATCAAGCACTGGCTGTACATATACGAAAGGAAATTAATATTAAATGAGATACGCTAGATTATTAACTGTTCTTGAAAACAAACTAAATTATATGTGACTACATTGGTAGTACTGAGAAAGACAACCCCAACTCATCGGCTTCCATTATTTTAAATATTAATAGGTGTACACTATGAACAACATTGTTAGTAATCAGTAATAACAGAAATGTTTAATAGTCATCCTCATTTTCCACCCGCTGTCCCGATTCTGATTACTGGTAACATATGTATCGATCTCCTCGAGATAAACATCGATAGCGTGGGATACAATGTTTATAGAATGAAGTGCAGTTAGTGTAACACTTTTGTTGACAAATAGCAGCAGGGCGTTTTAACGATGGTGGAGTGAGGAGGGGTACAGGTTGTGAGTTCGTAACATGTAATTTAAAACTGTGACAAATCACAACTAAAAATATCATTTACTAAAAACTAACGTTAAAATAAATAACTATTACAGGGAAGCAATAGTTTAGCCTAGGGACGCCACATAACACAAAACGCTGGGCTAGACACCTTCTCGATCATACAGAATGAAGAAAATGCTATAGTGTACTACAAATCTCATCAGTAGTATAACAAGTTTGTTGTACAGACAATATAATAAATTCAGTTCAAAGCTCAGATAAAAAAGTGAGATAAAAAAGGCTTGAAGGAAATGTTCTGCAGTACCATGATAACTGTTATGTATCTATGACTGCATTTCTTGAGTTGCCCTTTGTTGCTTTGAGTAGTCCTTCACTGCCCTCTCCTCTTTTACAGAAGATTGAACAGTTCACCCCAACTTCCAGAAAAGTTCACTTTTATTTGAAGTTTCCTTTTCACTAAGGCCAAAGACATCAGATTTCTTTCTTCTGATCACTGGTTCTTCATCATTTTGAAGAATCTTCCAGCAAATGAGTTACTGGTAGGAACTGAAAATATGTATGATATACGCCTAAACAGTCGGGAAAGGGAGATGTAAGTTGTGGTCTACTGCTTAAAGAAATCTACCTAAATATGACCTTCTTTACATTTATAAGTCTAGCATGTGCACTCTAGATATAACAGAATTCCTTATATAATTAAACTTCATCCAGATTGAGATACAATTTGTTGCTAATCTTTAAAACAGACTGCCATTGCAGACGAACCTTGTTCTATAAGCGAAAAACTTGTAATCAAATTGAATACATTGTTCTCAGAAAGGTAATAGTTTTGAAACAAATAATCAATGTAACGTGACAAGAAAGACTGAGAACAATTTTCAAAACTCAACCCCGATTCTTATATTTCTTTCAAGATTTTACAATCTTTCTTTCCTGATAATTTATCTTCTTTCCCGCTCTACAGCTTACTCTTTAAGGTTCGTTATCTTTTCGTCCGAGTCAACAGAAGTAACGGAGCTGTTTTCCAGTTTTGTAACAACGATTCCATAGAGAGTCAAAATACTCTGCAGAAAACATAGCATTCAGAAAGTGAATGTTGACTCTGCTTACCATCATACTCTCCATTTAATGTCCCAAACTGCCAAATCAATAGGGAACAATCTTCCTGGCCCTTTGAAATAAAATATAACTTGATGGCATGCCAGCAGTATACAATTTCGTCAATTGCAGGAAGTAGCGAGTTCCATGTCATATGAACGTGTCGTTGTATTTCCTTAAACTCTGTCTCTGCCAACTCTGAAAATCCTCTCAGTGACTGATCATTTGATGCAGAGGATCCAGATCACTGTAGATTTTGAGAATTAATGCTTCTATATCATAATGAAATGTTTTAAGACCTCGTTTTACAGTATTATTTATGACATGGCAGATGCAATTAGTTCTCAAAATGGTTGGATTTTCGTTTTTCAGTAAAGCAGAAATCGAATTGCTTTTTTGCTGTAGTTCACTGGAGCGTTATCAGCACTGTATGTGCTTACTTGATTCAGATGAAAGCCTTATATTCTATAATATTCTTTGGTACATGGATAATACTTTTGTGTATTTCTTTGGAGTCTTCTTCAACATTTTTTCAGTTACTATTGGCTGCATTTGTTGCTATAGGTACACTTTTCTTCATAAGAGAGATTCTTCGATGATTTTGCACAGCATACAAACCATACTTACAAGTGTATGAAACTCTAGAATTTTCCAAAACTATTAAAAACTGGGGTAAAAGTTGAGATAATTAACTATAAATTCTAATTTTTTCTAAATATGAAGTTTAAAATGTAACAGCTCATTCATTTTTTCATAAATTAAATACATTCTAGAGTTTCATACACCTGTAAGTATGGTTTACATGGTGTGCAAGATTCATCGAAGAATCTCTCTTACTTATGAAGAAAAGTCTACCTATAGCAACAAATGCAGCCAATAGTAAGTGAGAAAACGATGGAATTTAACACGTAAAAAAATTTGGTTTGTTATGTTTTTGAACTTCCACTGTTATGAGCGTGAATCCTGAATCCTTACTGGGCATGGTGACATAGTTTTATTAATTTATTTGTAAAAGTATAGACAGTGGAAATTAAAATGTCCTGTGGAGCCTCTTCTGCTCCAAGTCGGCCTGTGTGACCTCCTACCCCACTTAAAAATAGAACAATCTCTGACGTATCCGGTGCTTAACACCAACGTACTGAACTGCATAAGAAAGAGTTTTTATCTTTCCTCGGTTTGAAGAATCTGAGGACACAGAAAAATAAAAGGCATTACGAATCTTGCCTATGATTACATCTTGACTGTATTGGCCAAGAACATTTTTCGAGATAGTCGTTGTCTTAATTCTTCCCACACGAAATTGTAGATGAAAGTTTCTTTTGGCAATCCAATGACTCGTAGTTAAGGCCGTGTATTACACTGTGATGAACACATGTAACTTCAGCACGTATCATGGCGTCTTCTTCAGTTCCTCACAAAGAAGGTTATAATTTTTTATTTCTATCACAGTGCTGTTATGCCAGAATGTGTTTTATAAGTCTTCTGATGATCTACTACAGATTTTCTTCGTTCAAATTCGATCGGAAACGTTGTGGAGCGAGTCACACACTTTGCCGTGAAGTCATTTTCTTTCAAATGGTCCAAATGGCTCTAAGGACTATGGGACTTTATATCTGAGGTTATCAGTCCCCTATATTTAGAACTACTTAAACCTAACTAAACTAAGGACATCACTCACATCCATGCCCGAGGCAGGATTCGAACCTGCGACCGTAGCAGCAGCGCGGTTCCGGAGTGAAGCGCCTAGAACCGCTCGGTCACAGCGGCCGGCCGTTTTCTTTCATCAGGCTCGTGAAAAATCTTCATTTTCTAACCAGCTTTTGTTGAAAGCCGATATCTTTTAACTTTCTTCTTCAGAACAGACGAACTTGACGGTCTCTCTTCATCATTACAAGAAGGACGAAACATCTTTTCCATGCATCTATCCTTTCTGATTCTAACTAAAATACTCATACTGGACGAGAAACACTCTGGCAACTGAACTACCCAATATTCCCTAATTTGACAGGAATATGCCTATTTTGAATCATGCGTTGTGACAGGGGGCTGAAATTCATACATCATTCTTTCTCTTACTTGGCACGATTCGCAAATTCGGCGGAAGCCAGGATAAAAGTGTGCCCCGAGTCCCTTTACCGGGTATCCTGGACAGTGTATTAAATTCCAGGACACTCCCACCGAAAAGTGGCCTGGCAGCAACACCAGTTTAGTTCATCCCTACGGGACTGAGTTGTAGTGTTGCGGATCCTTTCGCTGTGCGCCGCAACGGCGGTTATCTGGTCTGCGGCTCTGCGTTCGTCGTTCCGCAAGTGTTCAACAGATACACCGCTGCGCGGGCAGAATCAAATTTCCGCTGGCTCCCTCCTCCCTGCCTGTGTCGTCACGCGGCACTTAGAGAATTGTTCCCCCTCATCCCAGTCCCGCGACGCGGGTATTTCCAGTCCCGTATTTGCTTAACCGCAGAGTCTGGGTCGTGCGTCATACGACGCCGTCGCACTCTGGCGCCCGGTTCGCCAACTTCTCCGGGAAGACTCGCGGAGTTTTTTGTGCGTGCACGGCAGTGTATTTCCGCCGTCCACGCGTGCGGTGCGTGAGAGAGTGTTCTAAGTTTAGTTCTCGGAATGCTTTTAAAATGATTCCGTCAAGTACAGCCAGTGGTGGTAGCGGTGGCGGGAGGCGAAAAACTGAGGTGATATTAACGGAGCGCCGACAGGAGCTCGAAGCAGCCTTGCGTCAGAGAGCACGCAGCACGCCATGCACACACACACACACACACACACACACACACAAACAGACGCGCACGCGGAGAATCCGAGTGTGTGCCCCAGATCTCAGCTTGCGTCAGTATTCAACACGTGACCAGAAAAGACCCACCGATTTGTCTATAATTTCTCATACTGGCGGCGTGCGTGTCACAGCGGAGTATTTTCGGAGTACTCGGAAGAAGCGATTCACTGAGTGAGATGTCGTAGTTGTTCAGCACTGGAACTGGATTCTAACGAAAGATGGAAGGTTAAAGAGTTTGTGGCATCTCTGCGTCAACAGAGCCTGTTTTTGTAGTGTCGAGTGTACCTCAAGAGTGGTGATAGGACCGTTACTGTTTACGAAATACATGAAGGACGTGACAGATAAGAACTCTGAGGCTATACGCAGATGAAGCAGTTTTATTATATTCAAGGAGGTCACGTCATCAAAACAGTTCACAGGGGCTTTAGAACGTTCAACGATTGGTACAAAGGCTAACAACTGACTCTCAACATAAATTTAATTTGACGCACTTAAGTAAACCAAATATATCGACATAAACCACTCAAAAAGTTTGGCACTACTCATATATCTGTGAACGTGTGGTAACTTAGATTCAGTGGGAGCGTGGAGTGAAGAATAAACTTTGTGGAACAATAGAAAACAAATAGGCGATGTATGAAATAGATATGAATATAAAAAAAGAATTTAAGGCAGTATGTTAGAAAGTGCACAGCTTTTTACATCCCTCAAATGAAAATCTGCTCCTGGATGAATTTCAATACTACGTACCGTACATACTGCAATAACGAATACCACAGTGGCCAGTTCAGTTGAAGAGGAATGGACTATGAAAGGGCAGTCACATGGGTTGAGGAGACAGATATAAATGAAAGAAAGTAACTGCGAAGAAACCTTGGGCAACAGAAAAAATAGTTTACTTGATCTATCAAAGAAGGAAGCACAAAAACGCTCAGGAAAGAGACATCAATACAGTCTCCTAACTGGTTTGATGTGATCAACGATGAATTCTTCTCCTGCACTAACCTCTTCATTGCACCCTATCTCCTTAATTATTTGATGGATGTATTCTAATCTCTGTCTCCCTCTATAGGTTTTACCATCTACAGTTTCCTGTAGTACTATGTACATTATTCACTGATGTCTAACACATGTCATCTCATCCTGTTCCTCTTTCTTGTCAGTGTTTCCCATATATTCCTATCTTCATCGATTCTATGGAGAACCTCCTCATTCTTTATCTTTTCAGTCCACCTAATTTTCAACATTTTTCTGTAGCACCACGTCTCAAGCACTTCGAGCCTCTTCTGCTCCAGTTTTCCCACTGTCTCTCATTCACTACCATACAATGCTGTGCCCCAAACTTGCATTCTCACAAATTTCTTCCTCAAATTAAGACCAATTTTTGATACCGTTAGACCTCTCTTACCTGTGCTAGTCTGATTTTTATGCCCTCGTAGTTTCTTCTGACCTGGGTACTATTCTTCCAAGATAGCAGAATTCCTTAAGTTTGGCTGCTTCGAGATCACCAATTTTGACGTTAAGTTTCTCGCTATTGTTCTTCTACTACATCTTATTACCTTTGTCTTTTTCCAGCTTACGCTCAATTCATAATCTGTACTCATTAGACTTTTCATTCCATCCAACACATCCTATAATTTACCTTCACATTCATTGAGGATAGCAGTGTCAACAGCAAGTCTTATCACTGACATCGTTTCACCCTGTGTTTTAATCCCACTCCTGAACCTTAATTTTATTTCCATTATAGCTTCCGTGATGTACAGACTGTACTGTAAGGATGAAACACTTCATCCCTGTCTTACACCCTTTTTAATCAGAGCACTTTATTCTTGGTCTTCCAGTCTTGTTGTTCCCTCTTGGTTCTTGTACACATCGTACAGTCTAATGCAAAATTCATGCAGGCTGAACGAGGATGAGACACCCTATTACTATTTTTCATATTCAAGGCTATTCTTTAATGTTGATTTCATACCGAATACATCGTTTTTGTGAGAGGAAAGGAAGGTATCAACATGAGCAGGCATTGAAGGGAGCATGTACATAGTTAATACATGTGGGATCTTTATGATGGCTCTCCTTTGAATAGTATTTTCTGGATAATAATCATGCAGTTTGGTCATTCAACAGTAAGTCTTATGGTGAACATTTGTGGCTTGAAGCCAGACGCAGAATATCCGGCGTTCCCCAAGGAAGCGTTATAGGCCCTCTATTGTTCCTGATCTATATTACGGACATCGAGGACAATCTGAGTAGCCCTCTTAGATTATTTGCAGATGATGCTGACATTTACCGTCTTGTAAAGTCATCATATGACCAAAATAAATTGCAAAATGATTTAGGTAAGATGTCTGTGTGGTGTGAAAAGTGACAATTGACCCTGAATGAAGAAAAGTGTGAAGTTATTCACATGAGTACTAAAAGAAATCCGCTAAATTTCGATTATGCGAAAAGTCACACAAATCTGAAGGCTGTATTTTCAACTAAATTCTTAGGGATTACAATGCAAATAACCTAAACTGGAAGGATAACATAGATAATGTTGTGGGTAGAGGAGACCAAGGTCTGCGATTCATTGGCAGAACACTTACAAGGTGCGACAGATCTACTAAAGAGGCTGCTTACACTGCCCTTGTCCGCCCTATTCTGGAGTATTGCTGTGCAGTGTGGGATCCGTATCAGGTGGGACTGACGGATGATAGTGAAAAAGTTCAAAGAAGGGCGGCTCGTTTTGTAGTATTGCGAAATAGGGGAGATAGTGTCACAGACATGACACGTGAATTGAAGTGTCAATCATTAAAACAAAGGCGTTTTTCGTTGCGATGGGAGCTTCTCATGAAATTTCAATCACCAGTTTTCTCCCCCGATTGCGAAAACATTCTGTTGGCACCCACCTACATAGGGAGAAATGATCATCACGATAAAATAAGAGAAATCAGGGCTCGCACAGAAAAATTCAAGTGCTCGTTTTTCCCGCGCGGCTTTCGAGAGTGGAACGGTAGAGAGAGAGCTTGAAGGTGGTTCATTAAACCCTCTGCCAGGCACTTAATTGTGAATAGCAGAGTAATCACGTAGATATAGCATTAGGGAAAGGGACAGCTAAAAACAACCTACTGAGGACAGAGTGCTGGTCCCAAGAATTTCTTACAACGGTGAGCAGACAATGCTTTCAGACGAATACGTGAAAGGAACTGCCTACCTGGATCTAGCTGTTAGGCGCCTATACCCACTGTAGGGACAGGGGCATTTAGGTCATCCAGCCAAGGCGTTTTGACCGTTTCATAAATGCTCTTTATGAACAGGGATGGCAGCCAGGCAGCCATAAAAATTGGCGAGTTTCCATATTCACTGTGGACTGGACGCTATCGAGGGAGCCATTGGGTAGAGTCGTCCCTCAGGATGCCAAGTTTTTGGGAAGCCTCAGGTCTTCGAAATAGTTTCCGAATGGAACTCAATATTTATGGTGGGACACAAAAGCACTTCTCTTAGTTTAGCTAAGGCCCCTGGTCGGACATGCTGTAACATTTGGGCTGCCCAGATTATGATCTCTGTGATAAAGTTGTTGTTCACTTTAGGGCTAAATAGAGACTCAAAACATGCTGCGAAAAGTGGCCGTGAAAAAGAAATGTCAGGAGCACAACATCTCCTCTGTGTGTAGGAATTTATGAGTCAGTGATAGCTGCTTCTCCGGATAAGAGAGAAATTTTGTTAACTTTGATTAGAATTGAGAGATGGGTAGTCAGATGTGTATAGGGGAGACATGGAGCTACTGGAGTCTTGTGATTGGCACGAAACCCTTGTGAGTGTGGATACATGACTGCTTTTGTGGAGTTTATTGAGGTTTGATGGAAAGGGAGGAGAGGAGAAACTTAGTCTTCTGATTCATACTCCAGTTTGGAGAGGATTCTAGTCTTGACTCTTCTTATGAGTGGGTATCACTTGGGACACTTGTCCTGCACATGACTTTGCACTAGCATTGGTCTTCACTGAGGAGCCTGTGGGAAGGACTCGGCGGTACTTACAGTTTAGACCTCAGTCATCTTGAACATCTTGCTGTGCCAATGGCAATCTTATTCATGTCAGGTCTGAGAGCAATTGCGATCTATCTAACCGATTGCCACCAACGACTTTGCATATTTTGTGCGTGTGGTAGCGAATTACAGGTCCTGCACATTGCTGATCTGCAGATGTTTGAACTATGACCATCACCTGAGACAGCGTTACACATGGAGAAAAGGGTATAGTGTTGCTGCTACAGCTTGTTAGGGCAAACAGAATCATAGTCTTGCCACTTGTTCTCAGCTGCACCAATGTAGTATAACTTCAGCGTAGAATAAATTCATTGAAGTCTAGTTAGAGTTTGATAATTTCAGATTGCGTTATCCATATTTTGAGCCAGAGTAAACAGTTTAAAACCTTAGTCTTTGCCAATCAAATCACCACTCAGTGAATTGTTTCATCTATATGTGTTCCCAACAGTTATTAATTTATTTGTCATCCTGCGTAACTTGTATTGTTGTCCTATTTTGTGATCAATAAACTTGTGTTATAATTTTTATAAAAGATCAATCCCATGTTGATATATCACCCATCAACAGTTGACTACAGTAATGACAAGGCCACAATTTCATTAAATCATTTCAGCATTCAAGTTCATTTAGATTCTGATAAAAGTGATAACCTCTAATCCAGGCTAACAACAACCACCACAGTCAAGGGGCAAAATGAATTTATCAGACGCATGGGCCAAGCAGTCAAGTGGAAGGCTTACTAGTTAAAGTGATTTCTGCAGGCCATAAACTCACAGTCGCCATTTACCTTTCAAATTTACCTCTTGGAATGTATTGACGGAAATACAAAATCGTAAAATTTGGCAACCAATGGATGAATGTGTGCCTCTGGAGCACAGTTTCATCGTGCAGCTGGGAAGGATAGTAAACAGCGGACATGTCAGTACCAGGGTATACAGTCCTCGCGAATTTCATTCCATGTACTCAGCTGAACAGCAAATATGCCTTGCAGACAAGGGCGTGAACAATATACGATCATGTCAGCATTTGAGAGCGGGAGTGTGGTTGGGCTCAAAGAAGCTGTTTGGAGTAATTGGCGAATCGCTCGGCATTTTAATAGGAGCGAAGCCACTATTTGACAATGTTGGCAGGAAGTGAACTGTGGTCGAACACAGCATTAAGAAGGAAGCTGTGGACCTAGAGAGAAGACAGAATAAGAGGACCGAGCAATCGCCAGAGAGGCAGTCAGAGCCCCGGATTCATCATTATAATCGACCCGACATGCAACTGATTGTTCACTCACCACAAGGACAATTAATAAGTGGCTCACAGAAAGGAAAATGAGTTCAATGCGACCCCCCCCCTTTCCCCTTGAGCTCTGTACACCAACAAGCCCTTCACAGTCGTGTCACGCACATTTGGCTGGAATCTCACTGAATGTAGTAGAATTGTCTTTAGTAACGAGTCCCCCTACGAACTGAGCCCCGATGACCACTGAAGACGTGTCTAGAGGAGATACTCTGGAGAGTGCTGGTATACCAACCTGACTGTTGCCCACCGTATGGCCCTACAACCAAGAGTTATGGTCAGGGGTGCTGTTTCATTTCGTTGTAGGACCCCTTTGGTTGTCATCCATGTCACACTTACAGCACAGCAGTACTTCGATGATATTCTACGCTCGATTTTGTTGTCCTTCATGGCAAGGCATCTTGGGCTTACAATTCAGCAATAAAATGCTCGCCTGCACACAGCTATAGTTTCTACAGCTTGTCTTCGTGTTTGGCAAACCCTGCCTTGGTAAGCAAGGTCGCCGGATCTCTCCCCACTTGAGAACATTTGGTGTATTATTGGCACATCCCTCCAATCAGTCCAGTTTGTGACGATCTAACGCGCCAATTGGACAGAATTTGGCACGATATGCCCTAGGAAGACATCCAGTAGCTCTAGCAGTCATTGCCAAGCCGAATAACTGCTTGCATAAGGGCCAGAGGAGACAAACACATTGTTGGTTTGCTTAGTTTGTGAAACTCTCTCTTTTGCATAAATCATCCAGTTTTTCTGAAACTGTAATCGTTTGTTTATCTGTACATGTGCATCGCATTTCTCGATCTCCGTCCCATTTGGATAATTCCTCTGTGGTGCGTCACTTTTAATGTCTTAAAATGTATATTACCCGTTTTTCCCTATAGCCTACTGCTATTCTTCTTACATTGTCGAGTGCTTTTTCTGGTTCGGCGCACCCGATGCGCTTGTCTTGATTTTTCTTAGCCTTTCTCCCACTATCACGCTCAACGTGGGAACTGCTTCTCTGGTGTCTTTACCCTTCCTAAAATCAAACTGATCGCCACCTTGCTGATCTTCAGTTTTCTTTTCCATTCTTCCGTACATTAGTTTTGTCAGCAGCTTAGATGCATCCCTTTAGGAATAAAATAAACAGGAAGTACAGGGAAGTTAAGGCGAACTGCTGCAGGAATATTATTAAGAAACAGATAGAAAAATGGTTGTTGGGAGGACAGATACAGTACAAAGAGAAGTCAAAACAGCCTACGGTGAAATTAAAAGCGCAAGAGTAAGTTTTAAGACTGACGGAGGAATTCTAGTGTTAAACGCTGAGGAGAGAGCAGGTAGGCGGAAAGAGTATATTAGAGGGGGAGGAAATGTTCGATAACGTTATAGAAGAATAATCTGAAATCGATACGAACGACATAAGTGATAGAAGACTTGCGATAAAATAAGGCGGAACGCATAGACATCATTCCTCCGGTATTTCTGAAATCATTGGGAGAAGTGGTAATCAGATGACTTTTTGGGGTGGTATGTAGACTATGTGAGACTGGAGATATATAATCAGACTTTCGAAAAAAATATCATGCACACAGTCCCTAATATAGCAAGTGCGGGTAAGTGCGGAAAGTAACGAACAATCAGGTCAACAGCTCATGCAGAAAAGTTACTGACAAGAATAATATGCAGAAGGATGGAAAAGGAATTTGGAAACCCATTAGGTGCCGATCACTTTGGTTTTAGGAAAGGCCAGTACACCATCGAGGCTGTTCTGACGTTGATCTTGATAACGGAAGCAAGATGTAAGAAAAATCAAGACACATCCATAGGATCTGTAGAGCTAAAAAATGCGTTCGACAATGTAAAATGGTGCAGGATGTTTGAAATTGTCAGAAAATTAGCTGTAAGGTATAGGGAAAGAGCGATGATATACAGTCTGTACAAGAACCAAAATGGAGCGATAAGAATGGAAGACTAAGGAAGAAGTGCTCGGTTTGAAAAGGGAGTAAGACAGAGATGCAGTCTCCCCCCCCCCCCCCAATCCCCAATGTACATCCTATACATCGAAGAAGCAATGATGGAAATAGAAGAGACTGTTCAGGAACGGTATTAAAATTCAGGGTGAACGAATATCAGGGATAATATTCGCTTGTGATACTGCTATTCCCAGTGGAAGCGTGAACGAAATACAGAACAAATTGAACGAATTGAACACTCTACTGGGCACAGAAAATAGATTGACAAGAAAAGTATCTGGGCTCGAAAAAACGCATTTACACCACAATCTCGAGTGAGATCATTCAAATGTTCCTTATTTCTCCGGTGACATTCGTTTTTCTTCCAAAACCCTGCAGTCGTTCATTACAGGACATTGAGTATGGAAGCCGAATTCAGCCTTTAACTACCGCTTCGCCAGTCGAGACCAGTGGTGGCGGTGTGCGTGAAGTTATTTGTCTAGTGAAGTGTTAGATGGGTCAGCGATTCATAATCAACCCTTCTAATGTATTGCGATTGGCTGAGATGACGTTACGACGAACTCTTCTTCATGAAGATGGTATTTATGTAGAAGATGAATCATTCACATGTATTCTGGTATCTGTTACAGCGCAATAATATTATCACTGGTTAGAAACGGACACTGTTGTGACACTAACACATCATTATGATGCTGGTGATGATAATGATGAACGCGTCACTGGAAGCGATAGTCATATCGCGTGTTCGAGAAGAGCCGATGGAAATAGTGAAAGTGGATTCCAACTTTCTAATGATAAGAAGCTTAAAGTCGAAACTGATGTCGCAGAGTTCAACACACTTTAGAAGATATACAATCATTATCACTTCAGGGGTTTCAACATCTATGAGAAGTTCATGGAAACATACTGTAGACTGAAGGCTAAAAGTACGTGAGCGTTAAAATAACTTTATCTTGGAACTATTCCATTTGGTCCGTGTTTGCACAGAAAAAACAACAATATCGGAATTGTGAGTCTGCCTTGATGTAAAACACCTTGTCATTTGTTTACTTATTTATTCTCCAAACTAGTAGCGGCAACAAATATCATCGTCATCAGTGGGTTCTTTTAATCTAAAAGTATCCAAAGAATCCAAAATCTATGAAAGTATCCAAAGAAAACTATATTTCAAAAAAGGAATAGTAAAAATGTAATAATGTGTTACTGTATTTGTATAACTATGCTATTTTCTGCATGTTTTAGATTTAAAGAACCCACTGATGATGGTGACTTTGTCGCCGAAAATAGTTTGGGAAATAAATACGTAAACAAATATCAAGATGAAACTTCCTGGCAGATTAAAACTGTGTGCCCGACCGAGACTCGAACTCGGGACCTTTGCCTTTAGCGGGCAAGTGCTCTACCATCTGAGCTACCGAATCACGACTCACGCCCGGTACCCACAGCTTTACTTCTGCCAGTATCTCGTCTCCTACCTTCCAAACTTTACAGAAGCTCTGCTGCGAACCTTGCACTCCTGAAAGAAAGGATATTGCGGAGACATGGCTTAGCCACAGCCTGGGGGATGTGACGAGATACTTGCAGAAGTAAAGCTGTGGGTACCGGGCGTGAGTCGTGCTTCGGTAGCTCAGATGGTAGAGCACTTGCTCGTGAAAGGCAAAGGTCCCGAGTTCGAGTCTCGGTCGGGCGCACAGTTTTAATCTGCCAGGAAGTTTCATATCAGCGCACACTCCGCTGCAGAGTGAAAAATCTCATTCTGGAAATATCAAGGTGTTTTGCATCAAGGCAGACTCACAGTTCCGATGTTGTTATAAAAAGCGTTGTTGAACACTGCAGCATATGCCCATACTATAGATACATCCATTATGTCATTCTTAAAGGAGAATGATGACTGCACTATGCTGGTATATACAAGAATTTTACTAAGCCCGGAGGTCCTAAATATTCTGAAATTAATTATTCCTGTATATGTCACAGTGCTTCAACTAGAGATGTATGGATCTGCAAGAAGGAAGATGAATGTGTTAATGCTTGTTACCTCTTCGAGTGGCTTCTGTCTAAAATTGCGTGTAAACTATTTTTAGACATTTATAAGAAACTTAGAGAAAGGCAGTGTGGTTCGAATGCTCTTACTATGATTTCTTTCCTAAACAACTTATACCGCTATTAAGTGATATTTGACATAGATTTCACTGGTCCTCTCAAGTGTTAAAGAGTGATGCACTTATTTCTAAGTATGAATATTGACGTAAGTTTCATGATCTGAATACACAATGTCAAACTGATGGGGCTTCCCCTATTAATCTGCACTGTTACGGTTGGAAAAAGGAACAAATTAAAAAAATGATTTTTCAATGTATTATTTTCTTCTCTTAAAAACCTTAGGATGGGCAGACTGGTAAAACAGGTGGTGAACTGTGGCGGAACTAACATACCCAAGTCTGTATGACCACATACCTCAATGAACACAGCTAACGGTGGGCCTCCACAGCCGACGACCCATGCATGTGCCAATGTTAACACCACGGCATTGGCAACTACGACTGAAATGGACATGTGACCGTTGGCACTGCATGATGGTGCAATGACAGAGCATTGCATGACATGATGAAACCTGATACCTTCTTCATCATGACGATAGAAGGGCGCGAATCCGTCGTCTTCCAGGGATACAGCTCCTTGACGCCTGTACTGCGGGATGGCAAAAGCTGGCAGCTTCACCATTATGCTGTGGGTAACACTGACGTGGTCATCTATGGCTTCAGTCAAGCTTGTGTAAGGCGTCATGATGGCCAAGAAGTGTCGTACACTGATTGTAATCCACATACACCCCTTCATGACGATCATGTCTTCCAATGGCAGTGGCATTTTCCAGTAAGATAGTGCGCTATGTCACAACGCCAGGAGTGTGATGGAGTGATTCGAGGAACACAGTCGCGACTTCCAATTGATGTGCTGGCCTCCCAGCTCGCCAGATCTTAACCCGATCGGAAACGTTTGAGATGAGATTGAATATGGTGTCAGAGCACGTTTCCCCCTCCCTGGAATTTACCAGAATTAGGTGACCTGTGTGTGCAGATGTGGCGACTTACCAAGGCCTCATTGCTTCCATGTCATGACGTGTCGCTGCTGTTATCTGTGCCAATGGCGGACACGCCGGCTATTATTAGGTACTCTTAATGTTGTGACTGATCAGTGTATCTGTTAGTACAGTATCAGGGCACCTGTTCAGCTTTTGGAAAAAAAGCTGTTAGTGAAAACACATAGGATATTAATATCTGAATAATAATGAGGGAGATAGATAGGCTAATACTTAATTTCGAATGTGACATAGTGCTCTTTCTTTTTATTCAGCACACAGAAAGTGGCTGATTTCTGCTGATACTTCATATCGTTTCACTACAGCATATATGAAACCTACACAGTTCGAATAGTGATAGGTGGTGGGAGGGGTTGATTCCTATTGGCCTAGAGAGAGAAGGAGGGAACAGGGGGGACTTGCTTTTCTTGTCCTTTTTAAGTTGTACAATTGGCCTAGATCAATGGGGAAGGTTGACATTGAGTCCGGAGCCAGAACACACACAGTCGATAGGTGACCTCCATTTTCTTGATATTTTTGTGACACAATTGTCCTACAGACGTGGGCGGCGGAAGGTGGGGGGGGGGGTTAATTTGACATGTAAGAGGCATCAGGTTTCATGCTGATCTTGAATGTAATAATACAGAAATTGCCCGAGAGGCATGGGCGACATATCAGGTTATACTGAGACCTTGAACGTGGCACTTTAACCCGCACGCATTCACTACTGACACACACATAAAAACAGTTTCCTCGCCATATCTTCAACGATCAGACCGAGATGGCAAATACTTTTTTCCTAAAATAATCTTCCACATAGTGCTATCGACACAGCGCAGTAAATAAAGCTTCTCCACCTATCTGTCAATTTAGTTACTAAGCCCATAATATTGTGCGAGGCCTAGTCTTTTATTATGGTTCAATTCGATGCGAAAGGGAACCACAGTGAAAATCTATAAATGTTAGCTACGTCTTCTAGCTACTTCTCTACAGAATCGCTGCTGCTGCGACTTCGACATTTTTCGCAGCATTGTACCAACTTTCCAGTAAACTCGTCGCAGAAGGCAGCCAACTGCACTTTTCGCTAATTCTCTACACTGGTCTGCAGCTCGTTATCTGTGACAAAATGTTGTCTTCATAGCCAGCGGTTAATGTGAGCAGAGCTGATATTCAGAGGCAGACAAGTCCGAGCCGGCCGTATGGTGGATGATCAAACACTTCCCGTCGAAAACGCTGCAGGAGCATCATCGTTGCCCCTGCAGTGTGCTGCCGAGAATTGTCATGAAGAAGGAAGTGCATGACTGTTACGTTATTTGGGCTGCCATGAAATAAGGCGGAATCTCTCAGCAGGCACTCATACTCGGTTCGGAAGTGCAAAGAGTGACGTGACGCAATCGACGGGACACATCTCTGAAAAACTTCATCGAATTTTCATTGTGGTTTCGATTTCACAGCCGACCAGACCATAATAAACGAGTCATCCTCGTGCCTTTTCGATAATCGATCTGTTTCGTGATGCTATTATGCAGTCAATGTCTAATGTAGTGTTGGCAGCAGCATTCAGTTGGCACATGTGTTTTTACATGGCTTATTAAAACATTTTGTAAAGTAGCTCAGTAGCATTGCAAATCCACGAATATCATGTCTTTCCTTCTAAAGTGCTGTGTCTACTAAAATACCTTATTAAATCTAATTTAGCAAGTGTTTGCGCTGTACTTCTGTGTCGCAGAATCTTTAACGCACATCTACCTTGCGATAACTTTGTTTTTGTTCTCATTGGATATAAGTGAATCAAAACACCTGCTGCGTCTCGTAAATTCTATTTTTGCGCATTAAAAGTCGATAATAACGATGACCACTGCAAGCGCCTGAAGACCTCAAACAAAATGTGAGAGCTGTTCGTTGGATAAAGACACTGAAACCAAATGTTCCACACGGTCATCTGACGTACGCTGCACTTAATATTGCTTTTTTTTTTTGAGCAATCATCGTTGTACACGTCTGAAACTTAGTTTTTGTTTATCCTAGAGCAATTCACCAGTAAGTAAACATTCAGTGTCTTCTGATAAAAGCGTGCAAGCCGTCTGTTGATGGATTTGCGAATTCGAAACCGACAAGACCTAATTGCAGCGGGTTGGTGCTATCCGGTACAAATGGTTAAAATGGTTCCAAGCACTATGGGACTTAACATCTGAGGTCATCAATCCCCTAGACTTAGAATTACTTAAACCTAACTAACGTACGGACATCACACATATACATGCCCGAGGCAAGATTCGAACCTGCGACCGTAGTAGCAGCACGGTTCCGGACTGAGGCGCCTAGAACCGCTCGGCCACAGCGGCCGGCTATCCGCTGCAAACATTTTTCTTGTATTGTATCTTGTCAGCTTTCCGCCCGACCGTATCGCAGGCCGCCGTGTCGGAGCGGTGTCTGTTCTGCACGATCGTTCTGTCATGAAATTCGCTTCAGTTTCTTTCGTGAGCGTCGTCAGTCCAGGGGGATGACGTAACAGCTTCAACGGAGAACTGTTGGGCTTCCGTGGCCCGTGACAAATGCATCACAACGGAGACAAGGCAGTTGGCGGCCATGAAGTACCTTTTGTTTCCTCAACATGGGACTTAAGTTTATTGTAATATGTTTCCTTTGCTGCTTAAATCATGTACCGAGAGGGGGCAACTTTGCGCTGTAGGAAACAGAGAAGTTGTGCTGACGTAGAAATTAAGTTGGTTGATTAATAAAATGAAAGGTGTGTTAACTGATGGCTACAATATACTTAAGGCGAAGCGAAAACTAAGAAAATGTGCTGGCGGACATGTTGGATGGCTAACTATTAAAGTTGAACACGAGGCTCTTGCTGAATTTGAAAGGCATCTCGTTTGGTGCGAACGCTTTTCGTACAAAGTATTCATGCGTGCTTCGACAGTCACTTGTAGAGTCAAAGATTTACAGTCAACTATATGTGGCCGAACGGTTCTAGGCGCTTCAGTCCGAAACCGCGCTGCTACTACGGTCGCAGGCTTGAATCCTGCCTCGGGCTTGGATGTGTCTGATGTCCTTAGTAAGGTTTAATTGGTTCTAAGTCTAGGGGACTGATGACCTCAGATGTTAGGTCCCATATTGCTTAGAGCCATTTGAACGATTTTGAACTATGTGTCTACTAATGCAATGCGTTCTAGATAGGAACTGCAACATATGTACTGACGGGACCAGCGAACTTTGACAGGTTGCGGCCAGTCAAAATGTTGGGCGGCATAATTTGGTTTGTAAAGCCACGTGGTTACAGTACAAAGGGACACTTCTTCTTATCCTGCTGCCATCGTGACTACCCGTGCCGATGTTCCTCGTAGTGTTGACGTTTTGCCTTTTTATGTAAAGACGGTTGCGTTCAACTAACATAATTCTGGAGTATAGGGAGATTTATGCTGGCATCGCACATTTGGGCCGCATTTATTATTTATTTATTTATTTAACCTGATCTGATTAGGGCCATCAGGCCCTCTCTTACAACGGACCAGAGTTTCACACATACCGCATCTCTTTTACGTCATAGTTACCTAAGAAATAAATATTATTAAAATGATTTGAGTATCTTTACAGACAATGAGAGTAACCAATATTGACTATGAGGTAGTAAAGATAATACTGACAGTACTGCTACTACTGTTGCTGCTGCCACTAATAATGATAACACACTCTAAGACAAAAAAAGACACAGTACGGAGGAATTATCCGAACAGAACGGAAATCGGTAGACGTGATGTACATGTAAGCACAAACAAATTATCACAGTTTCAGAAAAAGTGGATGATTTATTCAAGACAGGCAGGTCGCCGGACCTCTCCCCAATTGAGAACATATGGACCATAATGTGCAGAGCCCTCTAATCAGCTGGGAATTCTTACGATCGAACCGGCCAATTGGACAGAATCTGGAACGATAGCCTTCAGGAGGACATTCAACAACACTATCGACCAAAGGCAAGCCGAATAATTGCTTGCATAAGTGCCAGAGGTGAATCAGTGTTTTATTTACTTGCTCAATATGGGACGCTCTTTCTCTTGAATAAATCATCCAAATTTTCTGGAACTGTCTGTGTATACATCTAAATCACGTCTACCGATGTCTGTCCTAATCGGATAATTTATTTGTGGTGAGTCATTTTTTCTCTTAGAGTGAAATAATAATAACTATTATTATTATAATAACAATAACAATAATGATAATGGGAAATATAAAAAGAATTTATAGGTGTAGAAACAGATTTCTGATGATGTAGCGAGTTTGGGAAAAGGAAATTTAAGAAGACTGGACCAGCTAAGAATACTGGGAAATGAGGAAGCTCTGATTGGAAAGAAAAATATACAGGTATGACGAGTGTGTACAGGGACAATGGTCGTCATCAGTGTTGCTTCAGTAGATACGTCATTAACTGTCTTGTAAAACTGGAGATGTCATTCAGGTCTCTAATATAATGCGGAAAGTAATTCCAGAGATAGGTTCCTGTTACTGAGAAGGAATTAGAGGAAGTGACTGAACGATGAAGTCTTATGGGAACTGCTGTTTCTGCTGCATTATTCAGGCAAGAGCGTTAAGGTCGTCGATAGATATGAGGGCAGTGTACACTGATAGGACAGTAAGGAAGAGGGAGGTTATGTACATCTCTTGGTGTTTTAGAGATTAAAGGGACTAAACTGCATGGTTATCAGTCCAAGTAAATGTCTGTGCCTGTCTGCACGCAGCCAGGATGGTGAAATATGATCAAGGAGTCGAACAGCGCAGATATGTGGAACACAGGCATTCATGACCATATCAGATGCCGTGAGCTTTTCTGAGAAAGACCTTGCAGGATAACATTACTGTAATCCGTAATTGGAAGTTTGAGTTTTATGGGTTAAATACCGTCTTTTACAACTGTAACGAAAGTCTGATTAAGACTAAACGAGTTTCGATTTATTCTAAAGCATCTGCAATGATTACTATAACAATATGGATTATTTCCTTCACACTTTTGTTTACTAATATCATGAACAGTTCGCACGCTTTAACTTACTACTATAAACAGTATTAATTCTTACGGTTATTCAAGGATTTTTTGTTGTTTACATCGTTCTTCCTCATCTTCCACGTGTCTCGTATGTGTTGAATTTTAACACGCCACACTTTCTCTGACACTAAACATATTCACGTTTTCGTGTGTTGTGAAGAATCATTGTCATCTCGCCATTCCGTGTGTTATATTTTGCTATTGCGGGATGCGTTTGTCTTAAATCTGCAAGAGAACTCCCAGTTTCAAAAAGCAGTAATAGAGAAGAAACACATAATATATGACCAGACAGACATCAGCAATCTGACGTTATGCAAACTAATAAAACGTAGAGCACTTAAGTATTCGAAACTGTTGAAAAAGGAGCCGAAAAACAAAGAAGACAACGTGGAAGAGTAAATGTTTGTGCAAGTATCTTTTTCAGGTCAAGAGGGAAGAGGGGTCTATTTTTTGTAGGGCGTGGAGAGATACAGATGTCTTCTTGTTCGCTGCAGTTACGTGCTCAGTCCAGTTTAAATTTTCATCTGTTATTTCTCCTAGCCCCCCCATGAACCATGGACCTTGCCGTTGGTTGGGAGGCCTGCGTGCCTCAGCGATACAGATGGCCGTACCGTAGGTGCAACCACAACGGAGGGGTATCTGTTGAGAGGCCAGACAAACATGTGGTTCCTGAAGAGGGGCAGCAGCCTTTTCAGTAGTTGCAGGGGCAACAGTCTGGATGATTGACTGGTCTGGCCTTGTAACATTAACCAAAACGGCCTTGCTGTGCTGGTACTGCGAACGGCTGAAAGCAAGGGGAAACTACAGCCGTAATTTTTCCCGAGGACATGCAGCTCTACTGTATGATTAAATGATGATGGCGTCCTCTTGGGTAAAATATTCCGGAGGTAAAATAGTCCCCCATTCGGATCTCCGGGCGGGGACTACTCAGGAGGACATCGTTATCAGGAGAAAGAAAACTGGCGTTCTACGGATCGGAGCGTGGAATGTCAGATCCCTTAATCGGGCAGGTAGGTTAGAAAATTTAAAAAGGGAAATGGATAGGTTAAAGTTAGATATAGTGGGAATTAGTGAAGTTCGGTGGCAGGAGGAACAAGACTTTTGGTCAGGTGATTACAGGGTTATAAATACAAAATCAAATAGGGGTAATGCAGGAGTAGGTTTAATAATGAATAAAAAAATAGGAGTGCGGGTTAGCTACTACAAACAGCATAGTGAACGCATTATTGTGGCCAAGATAGACACAAAGCCCATGCCTACTACAGTAGTACAAGTTTATATGCCAACTACCTCTGCAGATGATGAACAAATAGATGAAATGTATGACGAGATAAAAGAAATTATTGAGGTAGTGAAGGGAGACGAAAATTTAATAGTCTTGGGTGACTGGAATTCGTCAGTAGGAAAAGGGAGAGAAGGAAACATAGTAGGTGAATATGGATTGGGGGGAAGGAATGAAAGAGGAAGCCGCCTTGTAGAATTTTGCACAGAGCATAACTTAATCATAGCCAACACTTGGTTCAAGAATCATAAAAGAAGGTTGTATACCTGGAAGAATCCTGGAGATACTAAAAGGTATCAGATAGATTATATAATGGTAAGACAGAGATTTAGGAACCAGGTTTTAAATTGTAAGACATTTCCTGGGGCAGATGTGGATTCTGACCACAATCTATTGGTTATGAACTGCAGATTGAAACTGAAGAAACTGCAAAAAGGTGGGAATTTAAGGAGATGGGACCTGGATAAACTGAAAGAACCAGAGGTTGTACAGAGTTTCAGGGAGAGCATAAGGGAACAATTGACAGAAATGGGGGAAAGAAATACAGTAGAAGAAGAATGGGTAGCTCTGAGGGATGAAGTAGTGAAGGCAGCAGAGGATCAAGTAGGTAAAAAGACGAGGGCTAATAGAAATCCTTGGGTAACAGAAGAAATATTGAATTTAATTGATGAAAGGAGAAAATATAAAAATGCAGTAAATGAAGCAGGCAAAAAGGAATACAAACGTCTCAAAAATGATATCGACAGGAAGTGCAAAATGGCTAAGCAGGGATGGCTAGAGGACAAATGTAAGGATGTAGAGGCTTGTCTCACTAGGGGTAAGATAGATACTGCCTACAGGAAAATTAAAGAGACCTTTGGAGAGAAGAGAACCACTTGTATGAATATCAAGAGCTCAGATGGCAACCCAGTTCTAAGCAAAGAAGGGAAGGCAGAAAGGTGGAAGGAGTATATAGAGGGTTTATACAAGGGCGATGTACTTGAGGACAATATTATGGAAATGGAAGAGGATGTAGATGAAGACGAAATGGGAAATAAGATACTGCGTGAAGAGTTTGGCAGAGCACTGAAAGACCTGAGTGGAAACAAGGCCCCGGGAGTAGACAACATTCCATTTGAACTACTGATGGCCTCGGGAGAGCCAGCCATGACAAAACTCTACCATCTGGTGAGCACGATGTATGAGACAGGCGAAATACCCTCAGACTTCAAGAAGAATATAGTAATTCCAATCCCAAAGAAAGCAGGTGTTGACAGATGTGAAAATTACCGAACTATCAGTTTAATAAGTCACAGCTGCAAAATACTAACGCGAATTCTTTACAGACGAATGGAAAAACTGGTAGAAGCCGACCTCGGGGAAGATCAGTTTGGATTCCGTAGAAATGTTGGAACACGTGAGGCAATACTGACCTTACGACTTATCTTAGAAGAAAGATTAAGAAAAGGCAAACCTACGTTTCTAGCATTTGTAGACTTAGAGAAAGTTTTTGACAATGTTAACTGGAATACTCTCTTTCAAATTCTGAAGGTGGCAAGGGGTAAAATACAGGGAGCGAAAGGCTATTTACAGTATGTACAGAAACCAGATGGCAGTTATAAGAGTCGAGGGGCATGAAAGGGAAGCAGTGGTTGGGAAAGGAGTAAGACAGGGTTGTAGCCTCTCCCCGATGTTATTCAATCTGTATATTGAGCAAGCAGTAAAGGAAACAAAAGAAAAATTCGGAGTAGGTATTAAAATTCATGGAGAAGAAGTAAAAACCTTGAGGTTCGCCGATGACATTGTAATTCTGTCAGAGACAGCAAAGGACTTGGAAGAGCAGTTGAACGCAATGGACAGTGTCTTGAAAGGAGGATATAAGATGAACATCAACAAAAGCAAAACGAGGATAATGGAATGTAGTCAAATTAAGTCGGGTGATGCTGAGGGAATTAGATTAGGAAATGAGACAAAGTAGTAAAGGAGTTTTGCTATTTAGGGAGTAAAATAACCGATGATGGTCGAAGTAGAGAGGATATAAAATGTAGACTGGCAATGGCAAGGAAAGCGTTTCTCAAGAAGAGGAATTTGTTAACATCGAGTATAGATTTAAGTGTCAGGAAGTCGTTTCTGAAAGTATTTGTATGGAGTGTAGCCATGTATGGAAGTGAAACATGGACGATAACTAGTTTGGACAAGAAGAGAATAGAAGCTTTCGAAATGTGGTGCTACAGAAGAATGCTGAAGATAAGGTGGGTAGATCACGTAACTAATGATGAGGTATTGAATAGGATTGGGGAGAAGTTTGTGGCACAACTTGACTAGAAGAAGGGATCGGTTGGTAGGACATGTTTTGAGGCATCAAGGGATCACAAATTTAGCATTGGAGGGCAGTGTGGAGGGTAAAAATCGTAGAGGGAGACCAAGAGATGAATACACTAAGCAGATTCAGAAGGATGTAGGTTGCAGTAGATACTGGGAGATGAAGAAGCTTGCACAGGATAGAGTAGCATGGAGAGCTGCATCAAACCAGTCTCAGGACTGAAGACCACAACAACAACAACATTTCTCCTAGACTCGTTGCTGAACAAGAGAACTTGATATGTGTTCCATTTAGGATGGAATATGGTAGTAATGCTCGATATTTCGGGCTAATGAAGCTAAAAGGGTCTACCAATACCGCTTACGTTTTGGATGGGTTGAACTTTAACGCTATATTTTTCTGTCATATCGATAGCGCGTACAGGTCAATATCGTGCTTCTCGACAGCTACCTTCAGGTTTATTGGGTTTGCACTTGGAGACAACTGGAAATCATAAGTGTGCATGTGGTATTCACAGTAGGAGAAAACTGATGACATATAATTGACATAGGCCTACAATGAAAAAGAGAATAGCACCTACTACCGAATCGTGGGGGACGCCTGGTACAAGCTGCCTCCATTGTGACTTTGTGGTGCCGGGTATGACGCCTTACTGTCGAGATCTCAGGTATTGCAAATGATGTGCAAACTAAGATCATCACAGCGAAGGGATAGCCAACAAAAAATTGAAAGTAAATAAAAATATGTGTTCCTTTTAATTTTGTGATGGGGGGCTCTTATAATCGTAAAAGTGTATTGCTTGCGCTCATTGTGCTCAGTTTCCAGCGGATGTCTGATACGAGTTAAGCCATCATTCATCTCTCAAACCCCGCTTTCCTTAGCGTCAAATGCCTGACACATCATTTGGTAAACAAGCTAAGATTTTCAGAAGAGAGGTTAATGAAACTTTGGCAGATTTTAGCGACTTCCATTTATCGGAAACTGGATTTCTCGTATATCTTATTTCATCCAGATTACGATCGACAATTTTTTCTACTTTTTCTGCCAATGCACGCTCCTGTGCTACTGAAGCTGCAGAAAAGATGATTCCGATGGCCTTATTCTTCAAAGAAATATTGCGTAAAAGTAATGTATTCGAATTTAACATACATAAAAATTATACGATTGTTACACGACTTTCGTTACCTTCCATTTGCCTAACAAACTCAATTGGTTACACTTACAATATATTATTTTTAAAACTGAAATTATGCTTTTTACGTAGACATGAATCGCAACTTTTTCTTTTTTAACATATTTGCTCATTGCGATGTTCGTGCTTATTAACTTAATTATTTCAGTTCTATTCATTTTTTAGGCTTCCCTGCCTTAATCGGTAAAAAAAGAACCCTTATAAAATTATTTTTTTTAGTCTGTCCGTCTGTCCGACTGTTAAAATTCCTTTTTCTCGGGAATAGGTAGAGGTATCAAACTAAAGCTTATGTCACATACTAAGGTCTACGAACTGATGATGACGTGAAAAATTAAGCATCTAAGTCAATTCAGTCAAAAGATACGGCCATTTTCACTCCCAAAGTCTCTCATCAAGACCTGTAGTGTACGTCCCGATGACCTAGAATCACGAAATTGCACAAGAAACAATGTTTCACAGTACAATAAATGGAAAAAATAAAAATTGTTGATTTGTAATAATATCACATTTTACATATACAGAGACGTCCACACACACAAATATATATATATATATATATATATATATATATATATATATATATATATACGTGTGTGTATGTGTGTGTGTGGACGTCTCTTTGTGTGTCCATCCGTTAAGACCTCTTTTCCTGAGGAAACATTTGTGTCAGCTACTAAGGTCTACGGTCCCTTCTCGGGGTAAAAAATTTAAGCTTGTTAGTTAACGCGATCAAAAGATACCGTCATATGTCATATTGTGATACTAGCAAAGTGACTCACTATAACCTATAGCTGAATTGTCTATATACATGTCGAATATTGGTGGTCTAGCGGTGAAGCGTGAGCCTAGAAATGGAGAAGTCGTGGGACAGTATCTCGTTCGGACCAAGGATTCTTCAGAGTTCATTGTAACCTAGATTTTCACTTTTCAGCGATGTGAAGAGTCGCCGGAAACAACACTCGATTCGGGTTCCACGTTAAACTGCCAGTCCCCTTTATCCATTTGGGTAACTGGGATAGGTTCGGGACACGGTAATCGCCGAAGCGTACGGTAGAAAGACTTGTACCACGATATTGAGCCAAACGAAATTTTTGTTGTTCTCAACTATATACATAATTAAGTTTGTACGAATTCCTCACAGTGCGATTCCTACTCACACTTATCCTGTTTTTTTATTATCAGTTAATAAATTATGCTGTAAAATTTTTGTAGTTAATAATAAGTCTTAATAAGCTTTTAATTAGAAAGTTGTTCTGAAATGTTTATTCTTCGTGTTACTCATTACAAAATTTCCGCTGGTAGGGCTTGCACCACAGTTTCAGACTACCGGTCCTAAAGTCGTAAATATAGCTCTGTTTATGACTGAGGTTCATATAGAGTCTTCACAGACTTAAGTTTCAGTCATAAATAAATAAACAATAGGCAGCTGAAAACTTTTATAGTAACGAATGCTTCCTAACGACAATGAATACATGAGGTGTAAATTTACGTTTTTATTTACAGGCGTGCTCCAGAATACTAGAAGAGAGCCTTAACCCACGCACCACCTCACCTGACGCAAAATTTTGAATATGTGATGCGTCTTATTGAGGTCACAATGACTAACACGTTTGCACAGATGAAAAGAGTGACACGCGACTGATAGCTGTGTAGGACAAAACGAAGCCAGTAGAATGACTGATGGTGGTAACAAACGGTATACAGCTGAAAGCACAACAGTATTTCTTGATATCTAAGCAATATGATAAACGTAATTAATGGCAGCTAAGAACAACAAAATTATTCCTCTAAGGTCGTCTGTATTGACTGCGCATAAGTGTGAAGCTCTCGCAGGCAACTAAATATAGCATCGTGTAAACAAACTGGAGTTTCCTTCTCGCAGTGCAGTACTTATTCCGCACTCAATGAAACTCCCAGCCGCGACGGACTCTCTGAAACGAGCCCGCAGAGTTTTATTTATCGGTCGGCTTTTGTTCTCGACGTTCAGAGAGAGAACGGCAGGAAGTCTGCGAGCTTCCAAGTTTAGCCTGCAGTTATTGCAAGTGATAATTACTGAGCGTCAGACGCTCGCCAGGGATTACTTTATTTCCCGACCAGCGATAGTCGGTGGTCGGAGTTTGGAGGCAGTGGGGTGGGGGAGGACAGTTTCCGTTTTAAAAAAAGCAAGGAAAAACAGGAGACTGCTCTCCTTCTGTCGAGTGGGTGGTAAGATTAGACAGAGACAGAACTAGATAGAGAGAGAGAGAAACACAGAGACGGGGAACGAGGAGTGGAGTTTGTCAGAGAAAATAAACGGGAAATGAGGGCAATTTGGTGCATTCTGATGGACTACGCTTAAGGGAATAAAAATGGCGGGCAAAAAAGATGACGACGTCGCACGTCAGAGCCCAAACTTCGACTGTTCTGTTGCTGCCATCAATGAATACAGAGCGGCATACTCTCCTTCACATCGCGATTTCATTTACAGTGAAACATGAATACGAATATCGCCGAGGAAGTAAAGCACCACATGTTTTTCTTTGTCAATTATTTATCGAAAGCAATGATACGTACATACAACAGAGAATGACGCTTCTTCTACACTCCCTGTTTGTAATGACCTTCGCAATCTATGTGGCCTTCCTCCAGCGAGACACAAGGGCGTGAATTCTCTGTTGGTACCACTCCTTGTTCTTTGCATGAAGCCATTTCTGTACTGTGCAAATCACTTTTCAGTCATTCTCAAAATGTCTTCCAGGAATGAACTCCTTTAAAGGCCCAAACAATTGAGAGTCTGAGGGAGCTATATCAGGTTGTAGGATGGACGGGGTAACACACTGTCACTCTATTTAGTGAGGTGTTCCAAAGCTATCAAACTTATGTGAGGCTGAGAGTATCATGTTGGATCAATCACTTGGGTTATTACGGCGCCGAATTCGATGGAGGTGCTTCTTGAGTTTGGTTAATGTGTTCACGTATGTGATGTTTAATGGAAGATTTTGAGGAGAGAGCACTCGACTCTGCCACTTTTAAACCTACAGTATTTTGGCGATACGTTGACGACACTTTTATAGTGTGGCCTCATGGTCTGGACCGTGTCCAAGAATTTTTATGTCACATGAACTCCATACATGAAAACTTAAAGTTTACCATGGAGATAGAGAAAGATGGTTATCTGCCATTTTTAGACGTCCTAGTGCGACGGAAGAGTGATGGCACGCTTGGTCACTCGGTGTACAGAAAGCCCACTCATACAGACCTGTATCTACAAGCTACTAGTTGCCACCATCCAGCACAAACAATGGGCGTTCTCAAAACCTTGATCCAGCGTGCCCACACCATCTCTGACGCCGACAGTCTTCAAGCGGAACTGGAACACCTGCAAAAAGTGTTTCTGAAGAATGGCTTTTCAACTAGGCAAGTAAACAGTGTGATGCAGACCTACAAACGACGGGACAAGGAAGAGGAAGAGGCCTTCAGGTCGACTGCTTATCTACCATTTATTGTGAATATTTCTTCACAGATAGGCAGAATATTGACAAAGTATCAAGTGAGAGTCATCTTTCGCCCTCCTTCCAAAATTTCATCACTGGTGGGATCCGTTAAAGACGACCTGGGCCTGCGTAAATCAGGTGTTTACTAAATTCCGTGTGAATGCGGCAAATCATATATAGGGCAAACAAGACGAACTGTGCAGGAACGCATTGTGGAACACCAACGGCATACTCGCCTTCTCCAACCCACTAAGTCCGCAATCGCCGAACATTGTATTTCCACAGACCATTCCATGAATTACAACGACACAAAAATGTTGGCCCATACATCAAACTTTTGGAGCTCGATTATCAATGAATCTGTGGAAATAAGATTGTCTGACAACGAAACTCTTATCAATCGAGATAGCGGTTATCAGCTAAACTCTGCTTGGAATCATGTTATAGAGAAACATCGTAGTCGACGTAGTTATCTGCATAAAGATGAAAATCGACCTGATATCGATACCCCACGCTTTCACCGTGGGGGGCGCGAGGGGCAGCGCACGGTGTTGTTATGAACGCGCACGCTGAGCAGCGCATGCGCAATGTCACCTCAGTATGGCTTCAAATAGCGGAGCTCAGGGCGTACTCGCTCCCCCCTCCAGTACACCTCTTGCAATATGCTGATGACATCGCATTCCTCGCCCTCGCTCCTACCCTCCAACGGTCCCAACGCCTTCTCCAGAATCACCTTGACCTTTTTGCTGCATGGTGTAACCAGTGGCTCCTGAAACTCAATCCTTCCAAGACCCAGGCAATCATCGTAGGTCATACCACTCGCTCCTTCCGGCTCCTGGATTTCTCCCTTACTGTCTGCGCCCGTCCTGTCCGCCTCACCCCCACCCTCACCTACCTTGACCTCACCATTGACCGTCACCTCACCTGGATCCCTCATCTCCGCTCCATCCAATCCAAAGCCCACAACCGCCTCCGACTCCTCAAACTCCTCTCTGTCCGGACATGGGGGTTGCACTCCTCTACCATCCTCCACACCTATAAATCCTTAATCCGTCCCATCCTCTGTTATGCCAGTCCTGCCTGGATATCTGCCCCCCCCCCCCAAATTCTATAAGTCCCTCCAGATCCTTGAGCGTCATGCACTCCGCCTCGCCTTCCGTATACACCTCCCGTCCCCCACGCGGATCCTCTATGATCTCATTCCTTTCCCCCATCTGCTCCTATTCCTCGAACATATCCACATCCTCTACACCTCCCGCCGCCTTGAACCCCCTCACCCCCTGGTTGCTCCTCTCCTCTCCCATCCCCGCCCCCTGCCACATCTTCACTGTTGTGTCCCCCCTACCCTCCATCTCTACACACTACATCTCCTTTCCCAAGGTGGCTTCTATCAACTCCCCCTCCCGGATGATGCCCTCTCTCCCTCCATTTATCCCTCCTATCTGATCCTCACTCCCCCTCCTTTCCTCTGTCCTTTTCCTAGGCTCTCCCCCCCCCTTCCATCCTCTTTCTTCCCCACCTCCCCTCTCTTTGCCCCCTTCTCTCCGCCGAGTCCTTTTACATTTCCCTCCTCTGCCTCCTCTCATTCCCTCTCGCGTCTGCCCTTCTCCCCCTTTATTTTATTAGTCCTCTCCCTCCTTGGTTCCCCCCCCCCTTTTCGTTTTTTTCCTTCCTCCCTCCTTGTTCTTCCCCCTCCTCAAGGTCCCCCCCCCCCCAACTGCCTTTGGCTCGGGAGTGTCATCTTTGTGCCGCCACTTTCGTGCAGTGTTCTACATTGAGTGTCCTACAGTGAGTGTTTTACAGTGATTGTTTCGTGTTGTGTTTTTTGGGAAGTGTTGCGAACGGCCATCATACTGTCACTGGGTGTGCCTTTTATCTCTTGCAAACAGAAACCAGACTGTCGCCGTGTTTTTTTTAATTGTGTGTGTACTATGTTACTTGTCTGATTCCTGTGTCTTTTATTAACGTTGCCAACTCCTTTTGCTTTCTGTTTTAACTTTCCGCATTTTTCCGCCATTTTACACTTGACGTCACCGTTTTATCGCCTGTTTTTTTTTTGTTTCTTTTCTTCTTCCGTTTCTTAAAATAAAAGTCTGTAGGCTGTAGAGCAGCGTACTAAGCTGCTGCCAGCCCGCCCCCTTCGGGGGAACTGAAAATCAATAAAGGAAAAAAAAAGGAAAGCGTATTCGCCAGCACTATTACAGTGTTACTCACCTGAAGATGGCCAGAAGACACTGCGCGCGAAGTATCGTGGCAGGACGTTACTGATATCCGGCAGTTCTCCCATGTTTTTATTGAACATGATCATGTATGCTTCAGAATTAATGGTACTACGTCTTGGCATGAGGAATGAGCACATCAGCTGTGGATGGCCACTCTGAACGCTGCAAATATTGGGGCTCTGCCAAACCGCCTTCTCTTAACGGCCTCACCCTCTTCTCCCAGCTACTAATCCTACTTCTGTCAACTGCAGATGCTCCATAAACTCCACACAAAAGTTTGCGAATGTTTCCAGCAGATTCTTTCACCTGAGTGAGAAATTCAATGCTGACACGTTGCTTGTAAGTTACATCAGTCATAGACATAATTTTGAAACATTGCTGGTGCTACTCTACCTGTCAGAGGGAACGGAAAGTTTGCTCGCAGCACTCCGAAAACTTCAAATAATGCATACCTGAAGTTTCACATTTGTAATATTCTTGTTGGCTGGGGGAAAAAAAAATGTGATGCATTACTTTCTGGGCGACCTTCGTAGTTACAACATAGGGGGTGTTTAAAAAAATCATCCGATTTCACAAGACTATATGTTGTGTGTTAATGTAGAAACTAGGGGAACATTTTAACGCACAGGACTACAAAGCTTTACTTTCAAAAGAACCATCCAATTTTACATGTCCTCATAAAGAAACGTGGAAGTCGGATGATTGGTAGCTCTGTAAAGCTGAATAGGCGGCAACCTACGGCAGATCTAACGACACAGTACAGTGCTTATGGAGGCACAGATATTTTGGAGCACATCGTTCAGCGCGCATTGTTCAACAAGATGCTCCACGTCAGACAACTCCTGCGTGTTCCCTCATTGACCCAACGACATCGTCAGTTACGATTGCAGTCGGCACGACATCATCGAGTTTGGGCGTGGGTAAATGAAAACGTGTCACAAGGGCGGATGAATCTTTTTTTTATGTAAAACCAGGTTGACTGTCGTACCCACGAACGTCTTCATCCAGGTGAACGATTTTCGAAACATGCGTCGCGACATAGAACGCCGCACGCAGAAATGCGGTTGGAAGCGTCTTGGTGGTCGGTTCCTATTTGAGCTAGGAACATGGGACAAAAGGTTTTGGTTTAACCTGGACCAGCATCCATTTGTGTAGCTACTCGAACATCTGTCTTACTGTAGCTGTGCTGTAGTACATTGAGCAAGGCAAATCGGCCCAGGCAAATTGTTCGAATCGATCAATTCCTTTTGCAAAAGATTTTAAATGTGCTGAAATTACCGCTCAGCTAATGGTACCATTTGCATGTGCACGCAAAAATAGTCGCCTTTAAATAATTCCCGACCGTAGCAAGAGTGATGGTTCAAATCTAGTCCAATGGTGTATCGGACCTTGCTCTAACATAAGTTTCAACCGTTGGAAAAATCTTGCTTCGTTTGGATTTTACGAGCAAAAAACACGTTTTACTGGGAGGCTTTTGAAGCGCATCCAATAATATTTAGCCGTTGTCGAGATACGGTGGTTTAAAGACGACCTAAATGTAGCATGTAAAACTCGTTCTTACGTGAACTCAGTATGGTTCAAATGGCTCTCAGCACTATGGGACTCAACTGCTGTGGTCATAAGTCCCCTAGAACTTAGAACTACTTAAACCTAACTAACCTAAGGACAGCACACAACACCCAGCCATCACGAGGCAGAGAAAATCCCTGACCCCGCCGGGAATCGAACCCGGGAACCCGGGCGTGGGAAGCGAGAACGCTACCGCACGACCACGAGATGCGGGCGAACTCAGTATGCAGAAACAGTTTCAAAGTGAATAAAATATATATAAAAAACCGTCTTAGGATAAAATTGAAAACTAGTTTTCAAAAATGTAGCTTCATTAGGATTTTACTCTCAAATAACACGTTTTTGGTGAGTTTCTTACGTGCACTACTTCTATGTTTGAAACTTGTGCGAATCGGTTGAAATTTTGTAACAACGTAGACAAATACATGATTTGTGAAAGCTTTATCCTTTGCCAAGATATAAGCAACATGACTACAAAGACAATAAGATAAAACCTGTAACAGATCAGTCGTCGTCAGAGACAAGAAAAATTTACATCGCCTGCCAATGTATGGTGACCTAATGTCAAAATTATGGCAGAGTAAAAGTTCAAAACCATAATGAAAAATGCTCCAATTGTAGCCAAAAAAGAGAATATGTCCTGGGGAGAGTTAGGGATATAAAAGTAGGTAACTAAATTTTCTACTTATATGGCAGCTTCAAAGACATTTAAATCAGAACACCTAGAAATACTTGCACTTTTTTACGAGTTAACCCTGCTTCCCTAGCGCAGTGAGCTCCCTTAGACCCACTCGGTGTTACATGTATGGTGACGGGTGTAGCAACAAACAAACTCAAATTTATGTGCTTCGTGAGACTGGGATGCATCTGCAATAGGAAGAATCCGAGAATGGGAGTGATAGGTTATATTACATGAAATGGGTACTAAAGCTAATAAGTAAAAAAAGCGCGAATATATCAAGATGTTTTGATTTAAATGTCTCTGAAGCTGCGAAATAGGTCATAAAGCTAATTCCAATGTCTTACATCCATAACTCTACCCAGGACATATTCGCTTTTTTTTTAGTACGAGCATTTTTCATCCTGATTGTACTGTGAGGGACATTCATCTGGTATTTCGTGGCAGTACAATGACAGCTGTGGAGTGCGTGAAGATCACTTCCGACCACCTACACATCCCATCATGCTTGATATTTTCCCCCAAGGCGATAGCATCTTCCATCAGAATAAATTCCCGTTTCACAAGACCAGAAACGTGATACAGTGGTTTGAGTAGCATGATAATGAGAACATGCTGACGTCTTAGCCAACGAGTTCGCCCGACTGAACACAACGGAAAATACTTGGGATGGTATCGGGTGCCAGGTCCGCACCCCACACTACCGATCAGTAATTAACAGGAATCGAGTGATCCGTGCGCAGACATTAGGTGCCACATGGCGCCGGAAACTTGCGAAGGACTTGTTGAATCCATGCCACGCAGAGTCGCTGCATACCATCCCAGCTGTTGACCAGCCGGCTATTAAGCAGGTGATGGTAACGCTTAGGCTCATTAGTATATGACGCACGATGAATGCAGCGCTGCTGGCCGGCACTAAACCTGTAGTATGGTATAAATATTCACAATTTTCAGTATAAATCTTTCACTCTGCGTGGGAGTCAACGCTGTTTTTGTACATCCCGACAGGTATACCAGAACGGGGCTCTAACCAATACTTTTCTGTAGGCTGTGCTAAGATGTTTTTTCACGATAAGAGTCGTTTTACGAGTGGAAGTCCAGGAAGGTATGCGGAGGAGTTTCTATGAAGTTTGGACAGTACAACACAAGTGCTGGCAAAAATGAAGTCGCGAGTGTGGATTGTGGGTCGTGATTCGATGTCTCAGCATTTAAGTCAAGGCTTCGAGTTCGACTTGATGATTCAAGTTTTAATAATTTTCTTAATTCCGTTCATCATAGCCTGGGATCTTCGAATGTTTTATATCCTATTGTGGGAAATAATGCATATAGACTACCAACCAATGTCTTCTTTTTATCAAGTTGCAAAGCAAATACACTCTAACATAAAAAAATGACACATCACCAAGGAATTATCCGAATGGGACGGAAATCGGTAGAATGATGTACATGTGCAGACAAACAAGTGTTTGCAATTTCAGAGCAACTGTGCGAATTATTCAAGAGAAAGAGCTTCACAAATTGAGCAAGTCAATAACGTGTTGGTCCATCTCTGGCCCTTATGCAGTTAATCGGCTTGGCACTGATCGACAGAGTTGCTGGATATCCTTCTGAAGACTATCACGCCAAATTCTGTCTGACTTGGGCCATAGATCATCAAAATGCCGAGATGGTTGGCGTGCCCTGTCCATAATGCCCCAAAAGTTCTCAATCGGGGAGACATCCGGCGACCTTGCTGGCCAATGTAGGGTTTGGCAAGAACAAAGACAAGCAGTAGAAACTCCCGCCATGTTCGGGCAGGCACTATATATCTGAAATGTAAGCTGATGATGCCTTGCCATGAAGGGTAACAAAACGGAGCGTAGAATGGCGTCGACGTACCGCGGTCCTGTAACGGTGCCGCGGATGACAACCAACTGGGTCAAGCTGTGAAAAGAAATGGCCGAGCCGCATGGTGGGCCCTATGTTGGCGTCCCACCGCTATCAGGGGCGTCTCTAGACACCTCCTCACTAGCCGTGGGGGCTCAGTTCGAAGTGGGACTTATTACTGAAGACAGTTCTACTCCACTGAATGAGATTTCAGGCCGAAGCACAAAGACCATACAGCAATTGCCAACCGCCTTGGTGCAGGAATGGATCTTCATATCAAAAGAGTTCCTTACCAACCTTGTGGCGAGCACTGGAGCACGTTGCACAGCATACATTGTCGTCCGTGGTGATCACAAACCCTATTACGATCCGTGTCCCTCCGTTTGTAATGTTCAGGAAGCCATCATAAATCGCCGTGACGTAAGAGTAATTATTGTCTTAAAAGAGTTATTTGTGTTCGTGTGATCGTGGTTTATTTCAGTTACCTTCTGTACAATACCACAGTAGTTCTTTCCATGTACGGTCCGAGTTGCATCTCTCGACAGTGACACAACATTACAATTTTACTTTCGTCTTTACCTTTTGCACACAACTGGAATTCACCCACCCTGTACTAGCGAAGGAGGCTCTACTTTTGAAGATGATTTGCATACTGAAGGTCGCAGTTACAAGGTGCAATATGGAGTCCTACACAACATCCAAAGTGGGAGGAATATGAACCATCTTGAAATAATGAAAACTAGTAAATATACAGGGTGGTCCATTGATAGTGACCGGGCCAAATATCTCACGAAATAAGCATCAAACGAAAAAACTACAAAGAACGAAACTTGTGTAGCTTGAAGGGGGAAACCACACGGCGCTATGGTTGTCCCGCTAGATGGCGCTGCCATAGGTCAAACGGATATCAACTGCGTTTTTTAAAATAGGAACCACCATTTTTATAACATATTCGTGTAGTACGTAAGGAAATATAAATGTTTTAGTTGGAACACTTTTTTCGCTTTGTGATAGATGGCGCTGTAATATTCACAAACGTATAAGTACGTGGTATCACGTAGCATTCCGCCAGTGCTGACAGTATTTGCTTCGTGATATATCACCCCTGTTAAAATGGGCCGTTTACCAATTGCAGAAAAGCTCGATATCGTGTTGATGATTGGATATTGTGATCAAAACGCCCAACGGGCGTGTGCTGTGTATACTGCTCGGTATCCTGGACGACATCATCCAAACGTCCGGACCGTTCGCCGGATAGTTACGTTCTTTAAGAAAACAGGAAGTGTTCAGCCACATGTGAAACGTCAATCACGACCTGCAACAAATGATGATGCCCAAGTAGGTGTTTAGCTGCTGTCGCGGCTAATCCGCACATCAGTGGTAGACAAATTGCGCGAGAATCGGGAATCTCAAAAACGTCGGTGTTGAGAATGCTACATCAACATCGATTGCACCCGTACCGTATTTCTATGTACCAGGAATTGCATGGCGACGACTTTGAACGTCGTGTACAGTTCTGCCACTAGCCACATGAGAAATTACGGGACGATGACAGATTTTTTGCACGCGTTCTATTTAGCGACGAAGCGTCATTCACCAACAGCGGTAACGTAAACCGGCATAATATACACTGTAGGGCAACGGAAAATCCACGATGGCTGCGACAAGTGGAACATCAGCGACCTTGGTGGGTTAATGTATGTTGCGGCATTATGGGAGGAAGGATAATTGGCCCCCATGTTATCGATGGCAATCTAAATAGTGCAATGTATGCTGATTTCCTACGTAATGTTCTACCGTTGTTACTACAAGATGTTTCACTGCATGACAGAATGGCGATGTACTTCCAACGTGATGGATGTCCGGCACATAGCTCGCGTGCGGTTGAAGCGGTATTTAATAGCATATTTCATGACAGGTGGATTGGTCGTCGAAGCACCAAACCATGGCTCGGACGTTCACCGGATCTGTCGTCCCCGGATTTCTTTCTGTGGGGAAAGTTGAAGGATATTTGCTATCGTGATCCACCGACAACGCCTGACAACATGCGTCAGCGCATTGTCAATGCATGTGCGAACATTACGGAAGGCGAACTACTCGCTGTTGAGAGGAATGTCGTTACACGTATTGCCAAATGCACTGAGGTTGACGGACATCATTTTGGGCATTTATTGCATTAATGTGGTATTTACAGGCAATCACGCTGTAACAGCATGCGTTCTCAGAAATGATAAGTTCACAAAGGTACATGTACGACATTCGAACAACCGAAATAAAATGTTCAAACGTAGCTACGTTCTGTATTTTAATTTAAAAAAAACCAACAGATCTACTAAGGAGACTGCCTACATTACGCTTAAAAAATGGTTCAAATGGCTCTGAGCACTATGGGAGGTCATCAGTCCCCTAAAATTTAATACTACTTAAACCTAACTAGGCTAAGGTCATCACACACAGCCATGCCCCAGGCAGGATTCGAACCTGTGGCCGTAGCGGTCGCGCGGTTCCAGACTGAAGCGCCTATAACCGCTCGGGCATAACGGCCGGCAATTACGCTTATCCGTCCTCTTTTGGAGTATTTCTGCGCGGTGTAGAATTCTTACGAGATAGAATTAACAGAGTACATCGAGAAAGTTCAAAGAAGAGCAGTACGTTTTGTATTATCAAGAAATAGGGAAAAGAGTAACACGTTCACGATACAGGATTTGGGGTGGACACCGTTAAAACAAGGCGTTTCTCGTTGCGAGGGGATATTCTTAAGAAATTTCAATCACCAACTTTCTCTTAATGTGAAAATATTTTGTTGACATAGGGAGAAACGATCATCGTAATAAAATAAGGGATATAAGAGATCGCACGGAAAGATATTCATGTTCGTTTTTTTTTCCGCGTGCTGTTCGAGATATTCAGAGAATTATTGTGAAGGTGGTTCGATGAACGCTCTGCGAGGCACTTGAGTCTGCTTTGCAGAGTATCCCTGTAGATGTAGATGCAGAGATTCGCGAAAACTAACTACTCCAAATTCTGCGACTATAATACGCTCAGAAAGTGTGCTCAGTACTAACGGATAGCGCAGGTAATAGGAATGATTAAAAGGATAATGCAGTTCTTGCTACACACAGCGTGCAGTGCAGCTCATGAGGAGAAGGTGCTCCCTGACCTGCGGACACTTGAAAGGCGAGAAGTGTCCCTTCACACCTTAGTTGGACCTGTGTCTCCATACAGTCGTAATTCATCATTACTACATTTTCTGCCCAGTGTAACGAGGTCAAACGTGTTCCAGGTGTCCAAAAATGTTCCTGCTTCAGGACAATTTTCAGAACGCAGGGGATCTTACCTCAGTCGACACAGTCGACGAGAGACACCAGTGTGGACTGCTTATAGTACTCCGACAGCGGCTTAGCTACAAGCTAAAAGCATTGAAAGTACGGCACTTGGTGTAAGTCTCGAGGAAGCAGGACAGAAATCAAAGTCAGTATGGATTCATGGTAATGGAACGCCAAGGCTAACAACAAGAGGTTCCCAGCGGTGGGATCGACTTTTTGAAAGCATTTATACGGTGAAGGCTAAGGTCCAAGCTTCGCACCCTGCAGCTATTAATTCTGGTGGGCCCTTATCAACGAAAAAATATTTCGGAATTTTGCGAGTTACTTTACAGCTTAAAAAGTAGTTACCAGATTGTTGCAGTATCGTAACGGTTACCGTGCGGTCTTCACACGAACACGGTTGCTTGTTCGTGTTTTGTCAAGTGATTTGAAGTTTTTTATTTTTTAATCTTTATCGAAATGACTTTGATTGTTATTTTTATTCAATTAACCGGTTTAAATGTGTTTTTCATTTCTGTTCATTTGTCACGTCATTCTAATCAGCACATTGGCTGTTTCAATTGCTCTCGTTTTTTCATCTTATCATTATTTTTCCACATGGAATTTAACTGTAGTTATTTATTGATTTAGATTTAATTTATTCCCCTCTATAATCATATTTTCGTCCATGTTACTGCATTCATTATTTTTATTCTTAATTTTATTTGACTTTACTTTCACTTACATGCCCTTCTTTCGTTTAAATCTTCATTTTGTGCATAGAGCAATAAGAATTTTTGTTTTAAATGTTTATATGACGGCTGCCATCCAAAAAATGTACATATTATAACTAAAAAAAACATTTTTGACACCATTGCACGCTCAGTATGAATAGATTATTTCGTCTTTTGGAAATCTAGCGCTGTGAACGCAAGGAAAACGTATAGAAATGTTTCCGTAAGTAAAGGATTAGCAAAGGGACGTGAGCAGAAAACGCCAAACAAGTGAAAAAGGCTCAATGTTGATTTTATTATTAACTGCAGCTTAAATAATTTGTTCAATCTGAGCAACGGAGACGTCGAAGGGATGCTGTACAGATTTCCACTTGACGGCCAAATACGGAAACTTTTCTCCAGCGTAAATCAGTTCCGCATTTACACATTAGCATATCTACTAAGTTTCACTGCAATATGATAATTACAGTCCACACTGGACCTCTGTGAGTAGCTGCATTTTAATTATAACCACCCGGTATTTCGCCAGCCGCGGTGGCCGAGCGGTTCTAGGAGCTTCAGTCTGGAACCACACGGCTGCTGCGGTCACAGGTTCGAATCCTGCCTCTGGCATGGATGTGTGTGTTGTCCTTGGGTTAGTTAGGTTTAAGTAGTTCTAAGTCTAGGGGACTGATGACCTCAGATGTTAAGTCCCATAGTGCTTAGAGCCATTTTTGAACCACCTGGTATTTCGTCTGACTTCATTCCAATACCACCAGCGGTTAAAACAGATACTACACTCACAGGAGTCGGACGAATGGGCCACAACTATGCAACTGTCGGAGCCTCCGTCAAAGGCATTGGTTCCCGCACAACACTGGATAAAGCACTCGTTTCGTACGAGAGACATCCTTTAGTCTGCGTAAGCGTGTGGTACACCAATCTCAAAAATCTCTGCCTCGGTGAAAGGTCGTTTGAAAGTGAATATTTCCATGAACGAAGGGTGTTTATGATTTGAGTGTTATTGGTGTAATAAAAATTTCGTGTGTTTCAAGGGCCTGATGCCCGACTTTCAGTTGGCACCACAGTGGCGAGTTGTGTGTCCCTAATCTACCCACGTAATCCTACTTGCGAATGCGGATCTTAAGTTTAATGTGGAATCCAAACCACCTCACTTCCTGGCGAAACTTCACTTCATTGATAGCTCATGAATAGGTTGTAGGCAGATTAAAAACATCTGTAGTTCCGGATTCTAACCCGAGAACTTTCGGTTTCTAATTTACACAGGTGCATTGCTCCTTTTTGGGGTTGCGTACTTCAGTCGGTGGGCACGGAATGCTTATAGGATCAGTTTGTTGTCCATCTGTCGGTCTGTCTGTCTCTCTGTCTGTTCTACCAAGATTCTTCTTTCTCAGGAACGGGCAACGCTGTCAAATACTAAGATATACGGTCCCTTGGCAGTGTAGATGATTTAAGCTTCTAAATGAATACAATACGTCATGCAGTCCACATGACATAAACTTCATGTGTTTCCTTCCTCATGGAAATTCTCGACCGCACTCTGTAGGGGCAATGAAAATGTTCCTTCAGCGTTTTCGATGGGTCGATCACCCACAATACAGCACGTAATTGGCTAACCACCGAGTTTCATCTCTGCTTACATGAACCGCTGATTGTGAAGAGAACATTTTGGCACGAGTTGTAGACCCGCACAGAGAACAGGCAGAAAGGTATTGGAAAGTTGGTTCAATACTACGACGAATGTCTAATCCGGAGCAGCGACTATGTAGAGAAGCAGCTAGAAGGTGTAACTAATTGTTGCAAGTAAAACATTTTAGAATGAAATTTTCACTCTGCAGTAGCGTGTGCACCGATATGAAACTTCCTGGCAGATTAAAACTGTGCGCCGAATCGAGACTCGAAATCCGGACCTTTACCTTTCGCAGGCAAGTGCTCTACTGGTTTTTTATTTTTTTTAAAGTAAAGCCACTTTTTTACTTTTTTAATATTCTTATTTTTTTTAAACGTATAGATCAGGGGGCAGAGTGAGCACGGGTCGTGCTTGGAGGCCTAACTACTGTGTCCCCGTCTCCTGACAGGATAAGGGAGAGACAGCGGGAAGGAAACATTTACATTTATATAATTCTTTTTTTATTTAAGTTTAACGTCCCAAGAAAAAAATCACTTACGAAAAAAAGGAAAAGAAATATAGGGCCGAAGTGACATCCTCGTCACTTCACTGGGAGTAATATCTTACCCCGCGAAACTATGTAGACCTGGGACTCCCGAATGCTTTGGGCGGTCATGAAATGTGTTGCCTAGAAAGTTCGCAAATTGCATTTTGTATTCAGAGTGACGTCGGATGATTTGTGTTGTCCTAGTAGATGATGCCAATAGCCCATGCCCGAGCACGTGGTGCGATGCGTGTCCTCCAATCTAGCGGATTGTTGACGTTTTCTGTGAAGGGAAAAAGACAGCTTCTGGGAAAAATAAAGCGTCCGTCGTGATCGTGGAGTCGTTGGGGCTTCGGAGGAGGGCCATGATGCGTTGCGTCAGCCGCCACACATTCTTTGCCTCACCGCACTGCAGAGAATGTTCGTCGGTGTCCTGCACGCCACATATAAGGCACAGCGGGGAATCTACCACGTGAATATCGTACAATCGTCGGCGAGTGATTAATGTTACCAAGACGATCTCACTGCCGTGGCGAGGAGAGGCGTATGGACAGCTCGCTCGCCAAATCTGTCGCCAATCCATCGTTGTGTATTTAAGCTCGACAACATTGCTGCCATGATGACGCCTCAAGTATCGATATATTTCACTGGTAGTGGGGATCCTTGTAGAATGTGTCTGTAACTGAACATAACTAAAATCAACGAAGGATCGCGCGAAGTGAGACAAATAAAGCGATGTGGTGCCCACCGACACCGGCGGTTCAAAGGACGTGTGAAGAAGCACGTCCAGGATCGCCGACGTGATTGTTGCCGTTGGTTTCATGACCGTAGCGTCGCTCGCAGGCATAGAGCTAGACCACATTCGTGAGATTAAGTCATCCAGAACGGTGTGGGAGAATTAAAGTCTCGTATCTGACATAGTTTCCAAAGGCCGCCATTAACCTGTCAGCAATACCATGTGGCATTGGTAGTACCTGCGCCTGGTGCGGCAGTCGCGAGGGCAGATGAACATTAGTATATCTCACCCTTTGGACCAGGTCGTGGGTTCGGAGGGAATTGTTACGTATGTGCAGTCGGACGTGCTGGAGCAGACGTCGGTAGCTCGCCGCCGCTGATTGCCGTGGCGATCGGGTGCACAATACTCCTAAGCATCGCAAGATGACCACCGTCGTAAACGGACTGTGCAGGGCGTCCAGCCCCCGTCCGATGTGAACAATCTTCGTTTTATTCATGTTGATCCTACCATCCGCCACTACTCGGTACGTAATAAGAAGGGCAACCACCTTACGTACTTAGTTCTCCGACTGGACGAGTAGCATCAAATCGTCGGCATATGCACGGCACGTGAAGGAGCTCTCACGGAGTCGCACACCTGTAACATTCCTACTAAGGGGTTGCATCAGTGGTTGGAGCGCTACTGCAAACAGCACCATCGACAAGGGACATTCTTATCTGAGCTGAAAACACGAATCGTTCTTATCTCCCACCGTCGAAAGAGCACCGTGAAGGAGGCGCATGAGGACGGTAATAAAATCCTGAGGTATCATCATGCGTCGCATGGTCGTGTCAAGGAAATCATGGTTGAACATGTCAAAGGCACGATCGAAAGCCACTGATAAGAACGCCGCTAGCATGCGGCAAGCTTCCGTCAGGGAAATGATGTTCCGGTATTCGCCTAGGATAGAATGTATATCGCTCCGAATCTGTAGGCAAGACTGGTCTGGTGGTAATGTCTTGGATATTACATTCTTGAGTCTTGCCGCCACCATTCGCGCAAAGATCTTGTAGTCAGTACTGAGCATCGTGGGCGGTCGAAATTGATGGGCGCTGACACTCCCTGCCGATTTCGGTATTGGTATAAGCAGTCCCGCCATGAATTGCGGCGGGACGTCCGTGTCAGGGCTCAAGAACTCATTATATATCAACACCCATTGTGACATCATTAAATCAGCCAATTCGAGATAAATTTGGAGTGTCAGCCCTTCTGGCCCGCGGGATTTATGCACCGCAACGTTCGTGAACGCCCGCCGTAAGTCATCCTCCGTTAGGAGTTCCAATAACACTCTGAATCCCGACCATCCACCCCCATTTGCATCTGTCGCAAAATTTCTTCTCCTGTCCGACAGTCCGTCGGCGTCCCAGTGAAATGGAGGTGGTAATGCTCCAGAAACCTAATGCTCCAGAAACCTAGCAGCAATGTCCTGTTGTGACGTCAAGGACCCAACATCACCATCATGGAGCACTGTGACCAAGGATAGGCGATTACGCGCATGTCCCCTGGACACATGATGCATGCAAATATGTCCTCCATCGACGTTGTCCAAGCACCGAGCACGGATCGAAAGTCTCTCCAATCGACGTTTCGTGATCGATAAAACGCACGTCTGAATGCGATGGACTTCCGCTTGACCCTCGGGCGATGGGGCCCTGGAGTGCAGCTCACGGGGCACCATGTAGGAATAATCAACTGTATCTCGGAACCAAATCGCTTTTTCCTTGCCATACGCTATGAGAGCTCTTCGTGTCGCCGGTTTTGCACTTAACAACCACCATGAAAGAACCGTACGGTGCATCTGCAGCCGGCGATAGCATGTCTGCCATGTTTCTTCGATCCGCTGGCGACATTCGCGATCCACCAATATGGATGAATTAAGTTTCCACAAACTACGACTCCACCAGACTCGCTGCCGTGGGAGGGTTAACGTGCATAAATATGCAAAGTGATCCGTAAAAGCTGTGGGCCAACGTTCAGCAGCCAACACGTGATCTCTTAATCCGTCAGAAACATAAATCCGATCCAGCCTGGTCGCCGAGTGGCTAGTATAAAATGCGTAGCCCTCTCGCTGCCCACGGATCTTTTCCCACGTGTCCATTAGCGCCATGTCTTGGCAGATCGTGTGCAATGCGTAGCAGGAGCTGAAATTAGGGGTTTGATTCTTCGGTGTGAGAACACAGTTAAAATCCTTTTTACCGAGATGTGGTCATATCTCCCATGGAATAGGGGCGCAATCTCCTCCGAGTAGAATCGCACATGGGCCCGTCGATTGTCAGGTCCGGAGAGAGCATAGATATTGGCAATACGAACGCCGTTCAAGGTCACCGCCTAACCCCGAGACGAAGGGAGGTAATCGAGGTCACACACCGGAATCCCTTCCCGGACTAATATCGCTGTGCCACGTCCTACGTCTTGCGCCGGCGCTAGGTAAGTGTTGTAACCACACGCACGTCGGCAAAGGCAGCACTGCTGGTTTCCTGCACCAGCAGAGTATCCACGTCTGTGGTGTAAATCATGTCCCGGAAATGTTGCTTCTTTGCAAGCGATCGTGCGGTGTTAATGTTCACTGTTCCCACCTTACATGCTTGGTCCGTTGTCGTTGTCATGCTCGTCTCATGTCATTGTGAACTCCAAAGGTATTAGTCCACCATTCGTGCTCAGAGGGGAGCCCGCCAACGCGATACCCACCGGTGTTTTCGTTCTGTGGTCTGCATCCTATGAGTGAGTCGTCATCAAGTGCGGGTGCCAATTCCTGTATCTCTTCGGCCGGTTCTGTCCAGTGGCATTCGTCGTCGGTCCCAGAAACGCCCTCTGCTGCATTTCGATGTGGCTGCCGGTTCAAATGGCTCTGAGCACTATGGGACTTAACAGCTGAGGCCATCAGTCCCCTAGAACTCAGAACTACTTAAACCTAACTAACCTAAGGACATCACACACATCCATGCCCGATGCAGGATTCGAACCTGCGACCGTAGCGGTCGCGCGGTTCCAGACTGTAGCGCCTAGAACTGCTCGCCACTCCGACCGGCTGTGGCTGCCGGGACATTGTCACTGACTCCTCCGTCGGCAGTACCTGGTCAGACGGTGTCAATGAAGAGTGAGCGTCTGAAAGGCAGGAAATACTGTCACCGTCTAAAGGAATTCTTTCAGCGTCCTCTAAAGACCCTTGTTCCCTGTGAGACGTTTCTTCGGCTCGAATAACTTCCGTGTCCCCTAGGTTACGGGAGGACGTTTTACCCGAACTATCGCGACGCTTTTTGCAGCGCTTCGGTGATCATTGTTAGCGCGCCCTGCCCTCTGCCGCCGTCGGCGACGCCTCACTCTGCCCCCACTGTCTCGACCTCCACTTCCACGCCGCGTGCTACATGCGAGGGTGCGGAAGGGTCCTCCTCCGTGACACCTCTAAGCTCCCCTAACTCGATTTGCTGTTGCATCAATACGTCGGTATTACGCTCCGAACTCGGCAACACCCCCCGGCGTGCTACCGACACGTACGTCATCGGCAATTGCGTGGTAACTTCCACTGTGACGCTTCTCCATGTGGCAGTTGCATGACGCAGCGTTGTATGCACTCCTATCGGATATGTACCTCTTCACCACAGCCAGAACATGTACGTGGCTGGCCATCGCAATAGCTCGACATCTTCCAATATATAAATATGAAGGGATATGTTTGTTAAGTCGGTCCGCACTTTTTGGACACCGGTTATCTCGCCCAGTATTCAGACATATGACTGAGTACCATTCCATATCGTCGCAGCGATTCAATAACTATCGATTCTGGTATCTCAAACGATAATTCAAACTGTAAGTAGGCTGTTTAGGTTTTTATGTTGGTAACGCCATGTAGCGCTCTGTATGAAAATCACTGGCTGTGCTGTGTGCAGTCTGTTTGCATTGTTGGAACATTGTTATTGTAGTGTTGGGCAGTTGGATGTGAACAGCGCGTAGCGTTGCGCAGTAGGAGGTGAGCCGCCAGCAGTGGTGGATGTGGTGTGAGAGATGGCGGAGTTTTGAGAGCGGATGATCTGGACGTGTGTCCATCAGAGAAAGTACATTTGTAAGACTGGATGTCATGAACTGCTATATATATTATGACTTTTGAACACTATAAAGGTAAATACATTGTCTGTTCTCTATCAAAATCTTTCATTTGCTAACTATGCCTGTCAGTAGTTAGTGCCTTCAGTAGTTTGAATCTTTTATTTAGCTGGCAGTAGTGGCGCTCGCTGTATTGCAGTAGTTCGAGTAACGAAGATTTTTGGTGAGGTAAGTGATTCATGAAAGGTATAGGTTATTGTTAGTCAGGGCCATTCTTTTGTAGGGATTTTTGAAAGTCAGATTGCGTTACGCTAAAAATATTGTTTGTCAGTTTAGTGATGATCCGAATAAGTAAAGAGCGAAATGTCTGAGTACGTTCAGTTTGCTTAGCTGTTTGAAAACCAAATGATGTAAGAGGTTTACCAGCACAATCATTCATAAATTTTTCTAAGGGGTCGTTTCAAAACATCCGAATGACCCTCAGTCCAAAGCCTGAAGGAGCTACTGTCACATCGCTGATGTGGCCGTCAGTGTGTCGAAATTTAAATCCTCTTTGAGAAGCGGGGTTAGTTCTTTCATCAGTCATCTCGACGTACATTATACTGCTTACAATGGAATTAAATCTGTAGCAGGTAAACGATCTTCTTCCCTGAAAAACCGCTCTGTTTCTAAAGCCTTGTGTCTAGCATATTCGTTGTCAAACGTAAACTGGAGCGTAGTCTTTCTAAAATTATGTGCCATGGAGATCTAGTCAAACAACAACACGCGCGAGTATCAGCGGTGTACACACTGCCTCTTCCACGTGCGCCCGCGGCCGGGACAACAGGTCCATGTCGCTCCACTGCCTAATGCAAACTGACTGAGCTGCCAAACCATGACTCACGACCCGCCCTCATAACTTTAACTCCGCCACTACCTCGTCTCCTACCTTGCAAACTTCAAAGAAGTTCTCCAGCGAAACTTGCAGAACTAGCACTCCTGGAAGAAAGGATATTGCGGAGAAATTTTCACTCTGGTTCAAAATGGTTCAAATGGCTCTCAGCACTATGGGACTCAACTGCTGGGGTCATTAGTCCCCTAGAACTTAGAACTAGTTAAACCTAACTAACCTAAGGACATCACAAACATCCATGCCCGAGGCAGGATACGAACCTGCGACCGTAGCGGTCTTGCGGTTCCAGACTGCAGCGCCTTTAACCGCACGGCCACTTCGGCCGGCTTTTCACTCTGCCAGGAAGTTTTATATCAGCGCACACTCCACTGCAGAGTGAAAATTTTATCCAGAAAACATCCCCTAGGCTGTGGCTAAGCCATGTTCCGCAATATCCTTTCTTCCAGGAGTGCTATTTCTACAAGTTTCGCAGGAGTGCTTCTGTGAAATTTGGAAGGTAAGAGACGAGGTACCGACGGAATTAAAGCTGTGAGGATGGGTAGTGAGTCGTGCTTGCGTAGCTCACCCGGTAGAGCACTTGCCCGTGAAAGGCAAAGGTCCCGAATTCGAGGCTCGGTCCGGCGCACAGTTCTAATCTGCTGCAAGTTTCAAAACATTTTTGATTTTGACGGTGGTTTCCATTTCTCGACAGATCGGGCCTTTCTTTCTGAATAGCCCTCGTACATAATTCAGTTTGTACAGAACACTCAGTGCGAGAGTCCTGCTACCTCTTGTTCGTTTTTTACGTTTTCGTTTTTTTTTTCCTTTCGCTCTCCAGTTTTGCCTTCATCGGCGAGCTCCTGCGCTATATTTAACAAAAAGAAAATGTATTGTCTCTTCTATTTAGCCAAAATACCTGCTACTGTCTGCCTCCATAGCTCAGGGGATAGAGTCTTTGTCTGTGCTATTCGGAAGACCCGTGTTCGATTACCGGCATTGCCAAGGAGTTTTCCTTGGTTGGAGGACTGATACGGGGTACACTCAGCCTGGTGATGCTGACTGAAGAGTTACTTAAGTGGAAAGTAGCGGCTGCAGGGTCATGAAAGCCACTAACGGCCGGGAGAGCTGTGTACTTAGCCATGCCCATCATCTGGATGACGCCTGTGGCAGAGAATGATGCGTCTGTCGATCATCCCAAATGGCCCGTCTGCTCCAGAACGCGGAGGAAAATGTAAAAGGAAGGGAAATATGTATTGAGTACTTGTGGTAAGGTCTTATAGGACCAAACTACTGAGGTCATCGGTCCCTAAGCTTACACACTACAGGCTTTCGACACCGTTCCTCACAAACGTCTTCTAAACGAACAGCGTGCGTATGGAATATCGCCTCAGTTGTGCGACTCGATTCGTGATTTCCTGTCAGAAAGGTCACAGTTCGTAGTAATAGAGTACAACAGAAGTAATATCCGTCGTTCCCCAAGGAAGTGTTTATAGGCCCTCTATATACCGTCTTGTAAAGTCATCAGATGACCAAAACGAATTACAAAATGATTTAGATACGATGTCTGTGTGGTGCGAAAAGTGACAGTTGACCCTGAATAAAGAAAAGTGTGAAGTTATTCACATGAGTACTAAAAGAAATCAGCTAAATTTCGATTACGCGATAAGTCACACAAATCTGATGGCTGTAAATACAATTAAATCCTTAGGCTTTACAATTACAGATACCCTAATTGGAACGATCGCAGCCGGCCGGGGTGGCCGAGCGGTTCTAGGCGCTTCAGTCTGGAACCGCGCGACTGCTACGGTCTCAGGTTCGAATCCTGCCTCGGGCACGGATGTGTGTGATGTCCTTAGGTTAGTTAGGTTTAAGTAGTTCTAAGTTCTAGGGGACTGATGACCTCAGAAGTTAAGTCCCATAGTGCTCAGAGCCATTTTTGGACGATCACATAGATAATGTTGTGGGTAGAGCAAACCAAAGACTGCGATTTGTTGGCAGAACACTTAGAAGGTGCACTACTAAAGAGATTGCTTACACCACGCTTGTCCGCCCGATTCTGGAGTATTGATGTGCGGTGTGGGATCCGCACCAGATGGACTGACGGATGACATCGAAAAAGTACAAAGAACGGCAGCTCGTTTTGTATTATCGCGAAGTAGGGGAGATAGTGCTACAGACATGATACGTGAATGGGATTGGCAATCATTAAAACAAAGGCGTTTTTCGTTGCAATGGGATCTTCTCACGAAATTTCAATCACCAGTTTTCTCCTCCGATTGCGAAAACATTCTGTTGGCACCCACCTACATAGGCAGAAATGATCGTCGCGATAAAATAAGAGAAATCAGGGCTCGCACAGAAAAATTTAAGCGCTCGTTTTTTCCCGCGCGCCGTTAGAGAGTAGAACGGTAGAGAGACAGCGTGAAGGTGGTTCATTCAACACTCTGCCAGGCACTTTATTGTGAATAGCAGAGTAATCACGTAGATGTAGATGTAGAAGCTAACTTACGCTAAGGACAACACACACACCCATACCCGAGGGAGGACTCGAACCTCCGACGGGGGGAGCCGCCCGAATCGTGACAAGACGCCCTAGAATCGTGCGGCTACCCAGCGCGGCAAAGTTTATGTCCTGTTGGAGAGATGAGATGCAACTAAACATTAGAAGAACGGGTACTGTGCCACTATCAGTGGCGTAGCGTGGTTGTAAAGGTTGGGGAGACTCTGCAGTTATTATAGAGAGACAAAGTAGTACATTAAACAATAATTTAAACAAATGAAACAAAATGCATCAAATAAAACAACAACAGCTACTACTACTACTACTACTACTACTACTACTACCACCGCCACTAATAATAATGATAATAATAATAACTAACTTGTACAAGAAGCGATGACAAATTTGTCGAACCCCAGCATCAAGAGAAGAAGCATTTGTATTTTCTTGTAAACAAGTGCAATGCGCCTGTCTTTTCTTTCCACGAATAAGTCTATAACTCGTCTACAAAGATCTGATCACTGGATAGCTCTCCAGGTAGTGTCTTTTCTATGGCTAATGTGCTCAAAAACGACAGCCGGATGTTGGACATTGAATTTATTAAATAATTCTTCACTCGATGTGCATTTTCAACTTCTCGCGGCGTAATGAATAATTCTTCACTCGTTTAAGAGCACTCATGCTTCGTTCACTGCTTGCTGTAGTTGCGGGTAGGGTCTAAACCAAACGCAGGAACTTCGAAGTTTCGTCATAAACGGAGTCTAAATCATTGTTGACAATGTGCTTGAAGAGGATTCTTGGAGATAAGTGTTTTTTCTCATCAGCGTTTATGTTACACAGTTCATTTTCAAGTTGTTCTTGTTTGAAAAAAGAATACTGTTCTAATAATTGAAGCAGTTTCAACTTTGGGAATTCTTTTTGGTAGTTCTGGAAACACTTTTCGTTCAAAAGTTCAACAAACTGAATTTGGGGAAACCTTCTTTCCATCTGAACAATTTGCAAATCCAGTGTATCGTAAGTTAGTGCGCTGAGAGATGTCTTTTGACTGTCACAGAATGATAAGTTGCCAATCAAACACAAGCTGCGTTTAATGCATTCATCAACGAATGTTTCCGTTCTTAATTGTCGTAAGTTTCTCAAAACAGTTCTTATTTCGTCGTGGCAAGCAGTTATACTGACAGATTTTGACTGCACAGCACGGCTCAAAGATTCTGGGTCCCACTGAAAGTCTGTATCATCAAATACATAATTTAAAACACTATATAGCCCTGAGAAACGACTAGATGTTCTTGAAACTGCCATGGAACGAAAGTTCCAGCGAGTGTTGCTTGCAGGTTGCAGTTCGTTTTGATGATTTGCTGAAAAACGAATGGAATGCAGTAAGATCACTTCCAAACATGCGTAATTGTCGAATGATTTTGGAGGCATGTAACAGTACCAAATTCAGTTGGTGTGTGTAACAATGAATAAACAGCGAATAGGGACAGAACTGCTTCAACAATTGTTGTAATCCTCTTTCTCTGTCCGCCATTATTGAAGCGCCATCATATGTTTGACTAACCACTTTTCCTTCCACATTCCATTCTTTCAATACTGCATAAAAAATGCCGGCCGGTATGGTCGAGCGGTTCTACGCGCTTCAGTCTGGAACCGCGCGACCGCTACGGTCGCAGGTTCGAATCCTGCCTCGGGCATGAATGTGTGTGTATGTCCTTAGGTTCGTTAGGTTTAAGTAGTTCTAAGGTCTAGGGGACTGATGACCTCAGATGTTAAGTGCCATAGTGCTCAGAGCCATTTGAACCATTCTTTGCATGAATTATGTTTGACAAACCTTCAGCAGTTTTATCTCCAGAAGCATCGTAAAATCCAGCGAATCATTCCTCAATTTCGTCTGCAATACAGTACCTGAATATTATACTTATTTGACTCTTGCATGACACGTCTAACGTTTCATCAGCTGGAATCGAAATGAAATTGCAGTTCTGAATTTCAGATTTTATTTTGTCATTAACTGCCAAAGTTATCATTTCTATTACATCATTCTGTATATCTGGGGAAGTTCCTTTAAAGGTTGAAGATGATGACAGATGGTCTCGGATTAACTGCTCTCCTTGAGCTAACAATTCCAGATAGTTACCTTTGTTGCTGGAGGATTCGTCTTCTCGATGGCCGCAAAAGGCTAGTTCTTTTTTACAAAGAAATACAATTGCCTGAATAAGACGAGCCAATACTCTCCTGCTGAATGCAACTTGTTTGTTGTATTTTATTGCTGTCAGACGAGTGGCTTCAGAAAGGGCGTGCTCAGTTCTACTTTTGCCCAATAACTGAAATGATTCTTTGTTCTGCAGGTGAAGTTTTGATATATGATGCTTTTGTGCTTTCCTGTCAAAGTTCTTTATTGTACAAATGCCCTCACTGCATCATTCCTTTTCACCACCTAACAGAAGACATATATAACAATATAATCTGTTATTAACTGCATTCGCAGTCAGCCAAGCATACTTTTCGTACCAGCCTGTCTGAAACGTGCGTTTTTGTTTGGCTTCACTTAAAACTACACTGAGTATAGGAGTGGGTCGTTTGTCCTTCTATTCGCACTTTTTTTCGTACGTTAATGTAGAAAAAGGCGTTTTTAATAAAAATTCTATAAAGTGTTCAGTTGCTGGCTCACTCATGTTGGCGACACAACGAAAATATGCACTAAAATCACACAAGAATGACTATGAACACAAACCGCGCGACTGTTCACTTCCGTGTTAAAAGCCAGCATACAAGCGGCAGAGACTAGTCTCGGTAACTGCTAGCAAGTGCAGCACACCGGCGTTCGTGGAAGAGGGAAAGTGGAGGGGAGCCGAGAACGGTCAGGGCAGCCAGGTAAGGGAAGGGAGGCAGAGACTGAGAGCAGTCGAGTCTCAAGCAGGCAAACACACCAATACTCAGGGTGAGCCGCGCGGGCTACAAAACTGGTGTCTACACACATTTAGTGCTCTTAGTAGAAAGCTGCAAAATACTAACGCGAATTCTTTACAGACGAATGGAAAAACTGGTAGAAGCCGACCTCGGGGAAGATCAGTTTGGATTCCGTAGAAATGTTGGAACACGTGAGGCAATACTGACCTTACGACTTACCTTAGAAGAAAGATTAAGGAAAGGCAAACCTACGTTTCTAGCATTTGTAGACTTAGAGAAAGCTTTTGACAATGTTGACTGGAATACTCTCTTTCAAATTCTGAAGGTGGCAGGGGTCAAATACAGGGAGCGAAAGGCTATTTACAATTTGTACAGAAACCAGATGGCAGTTATAAGAGTCGAGGGGCATGAAAGGGAAGCAGTGGTTGGGAAAGGAGTGAGACAGGGTTGTAGCCTCTCCCCGATGTTATTCAATCTGTATATTGAGCAAGCAGTAAAGGAAACAAAAGAAAAATTCGGAGTAGGTATTAAAATTCATGGAGAAGAAGTAAAAACTTTGAGGTTCGCCGATGACATTGTAATTCTGTCAGAGACAGCAAAGGACTTGGAAGAGCAGTTGAACGGAATGGATAGTGTCTTGAAAGGAGGATATAAGATGAACATCAACAAAAGCAAAACGAGGATAATGGAATGTAGTCAAATTAAGTCGGGTGATGCTGAGGGAATTAGATTAGGAAATGAGACACTTAAAGTAGTAAAGGAGTTTTGCTATTTAGGGAGTAAAATAACCGATGATGGTCGAAGTAGAGAGGATATAAAATGTAGACTGGCAATGGCAAGGAAAGCGTTTCTCAAGAAGAGGAATTTGTTAACATCGAATATAGATTTAGGTGTCAGGAAGTCGTTTCTGAAAGTATTTGTATGGAGTGTAGCCATGTATGGAAGTGAGACATGGACGATAACTAGTTTGGACAAGAAGAGAATAGAAGCTTTCGAAATGTGGTGCTACAGAAGAATGCTGAAGATAAGGTGGGTAGATCACGTAACTAATGAGGAGGTATTGAACAGGATTGGGGAGAAGAGAAGTTTGTGGCACAACTTGACTAGAAGAAGGGATCGGTTGGTAGGACATGTTCTGAGGCATCGAGGGATCACAAATTTAGCATTGGAGGGCAGCGTGGAGGGTAAAAATCGTAGAGGGAGACCAAGAGATCAATACACTAAGCAGATTCAGAAGGATGTAGGTTGCAGTAGGTACTGGGAGATGAAGAAGCTTGCACAGGATAGAGTAGCATGGAGAGCTGCATCAAACCAGTCTCAGGACTGAAGACCACAACAACAACAACAGTAGAAAGTTGTTCATATTTTTGTTATGAATTACTATTGCATCTTTTTTAAGCACGAATACAGGGGAGACTAAGTCTCAAAGTCTTCCCTCACGCTACGCCACTGGTCACTATACCGGTTATTGCTATAGTGTGGTCTGTCGTGCATCGAGCTGGTCTCGGGGCAGCAGCAGAGGGGTCGTATTTCGCACCTGGGTGCACGTTGCTGAAACAGGACGGCGAGAATTGTGGACGGCAGCTGTTGCGGGCACAGTGATTAATCGCCTCTGGGATGGCGCGACGTCAAATTCTGACGCTGGGCGCACGCTGCCGGGCACCGGGCGCCGTGACGGTCGGTGGGCGTCGCGCCAATGATTGTGACGGCGCAGAAGCTGACGTGCAGCTCTGTGACACACGGCTTTACTGCGGCAATAAAGATTACTTTTCTGAATGGCGAAGCCCGTGACGTTTGCTGCGGATCGTGGGTGGATCGATGTTGTTTTTCTGGTTACAGGCCAAAGTCGAGATTGACGTAGCTCTTCGTTCTAGTCTATCTCATGCAAAGCATTTCATCTTTGCGTAACTACTGAAACCTACATGTATTTGAACTTACTAATTTTACTCAAGTCTTAGTCTCCCTCTTCTCCCTCTGCCGTCTGTCCGCCCCCCCCCCCCCCTATCTCCCCTCAGCCTCCCCACGCAACTTCTTCCCATATTTTCCACCCAGTTAGGTTAACTACTTCTTCCTTAGACATTCGATCTACACGTCTGAACTTCAGCATTTCATATAGCACCGCATTTCAAAAGCTTCTATTCTCTTCTCCTCTGAATCGTTTATCGTCCTCATTTCATTCCAGACAAATACCTCCAGAAAATACTCCCTAACATTCAAATTTTTGTTCGATGTCTAAAAAATTCCGCTTTTCCTGAAATGCATCTGCTGCTATTACCAAATAGCAAAACTCATCTGCTACGTTTAGTGCCTCATTTATTAATCACATTCCCTCAGCACCACCTGATTTATTTCGACTACATTCCATTACCTTTGTTTTACTTTTGTTGATGTTTAGAGCAGTTGAACGGAATGGAGAGTGTCCTGAAAGGAGGATATAAGATGAACATCAACAAAAGCAAAACGAGGATAATGGAATGTAGTCGAATTAAGTCGGGTGATGCTGAGGGAATTAGATTAGGAAATGAGACAAAGTAGTAAAGGAGTTTTGCTATTTGGGGAGCAAAATAACTGATGATGGTCGAAGTAGAGGGGATATAAAATGTAAACTGCAATGGCAAGGAAAACGTTTCTGAAGAAGAGAAATTTGTTAACATCGAGTATAGATTTAAGTGTCAGGAAGTGGTTATTGAAAGTATTTGTATGGAGTGTAGCCATGTATAGAAGTGAAACATGGACGATAAATAGTTTGGACAAGAAGTGAATAGAAGTTTTCGAAATGTGGTGCTACAGAAAAATGCTGAAGATTAGATGGGTAGATCACATAACTAATGAGCAGGTATTGAACAGAATTGGGGAGAAGAGGAGTTTGTGGCACAACTTGACAAGAAGAGCGACCGGTTGTTAGGACATGTTCTGAGGCATCAAGGGATCAGAAATTTAGCATTGGAGGACAACGTGGAGGGTAAAAATCGTAGAGGGAGACCAAGAGATGAATGCACTAAGCAGATTGAGAAGGATGTAGTTTGCAGTAAGTACTGGGAGATGAAGAAGTTTGCACAGGATAGAGTAGCATGGAGAGCTGCATCAAACCAGTCTCAGGACTGAAGACCACAACAACAAAAACAACATCTCATAACCTATTTTCACGACACTGTCCATTCCGCTCAAACAGTCTTCCAACTCCTCTGCCATCCGTGGACAGAATTACAATGTTATTGGTAAATGTCAAAGTTTTCATTCCTTCTCCGTGACTTGCAATAGTGTTTCCAAATTGCTCCTTGGTTTCCTCTAAATAGCACAGCATTTTAAAAAGCTGCATGTCTGTTGGTAAGTGTGTTCCTTCTAACAGTTCTGTTAAACATACACGCGAGTGTCGTGCAGTCATAAAACTATTTTCTGTTTGTCTTGTGCAAACGAATAACAATTACTGGCCTTCGGATCTGAATTTTTTTTTTTTTTTTTTTTTTTTTTTGTTGACCGACATGTTTCATCCAGTTCCTCAAAGCACCTGTCATCTACAGAACAATCACAAAGTTCCATTAGCCCCTACAGCATGTCCACATATTCGAAGATGATCTCATTGTATTACTGTAGGATAATGGCAGAGGGCAATTTTCAAGTAGTGTAACTATTATTTATTATTTATTGCAGAGTGCCTCTGTGTACACCATTGTTTTCGTAACAGAATATGATTCTTCTCCATGAACGATGTGAGATTTTGCTCAACATCGCTGGTGTGATGCCAGTAAACACACGTCGAGCAGCATCCTTAAGTTAGTCAGCTGTCTCGTAACGTGTGACAGCAATATTCTGTTTATTGAGCCCTAGTAAAGCACTGTCGCCAGATGACAGATCAGGACATCGGGATGGCCACTCCAAAGGCGCAGGCAAATGGACAAAACCACGTCCAATCTATTTATCAGAAAATAATTAATTGAGATATTCTGTGACGGTAATAGCATAATGGGGTGACATTCCATCCTGCCGGAACCATATACAACCGACAAGTCCACGATCTCGCAAATGTGGAATAAACTGATCGTATAACATGGTGACACACGCAGTTTCATTCACGGCAAAGAAATATGGACCTGTCAAGCTGGTTGTAAACATTGCAACCCTGATCATGAGATGTAGTGGGTTTCGTTCAAGATCTTCATAAAAAGATCTTCAGAAATAATTGTATCTCGAGTCTGCATTGCGATATACTGCACACTCGTTCGATAAAAACACTTTCCCCCTATGAAAGAAAAGTTGTAAAGACATCGGGCATCCGTCCGCATGCCTGAAGACGTTTTTGTATCTCATTATCATTTAATGCGTTTACAAATGAAGATTTAAACCCCCTTTACTTCAAATCATTATTCATCTATTTTTCTAATGTCGAGTACGGTATGGACTTTCCCATTCCCATGAACGCTTACGAAGGGACGTTTTCGCCGAACGTTTGAGAGACGCTGCAGCTTTCACATACGTTTCCAGTCTTGTTGGTCGTTCTGAGCAGGTCTTATCTTTCGTGCAACCAGTTGTAAAGAGATTTTTTTCCTACGGTAATACCGTTGGTTTTGGTCGGGAAGGGTTTTGAAACCTTACAGCGAAATCACGATGAATAACTCTCATTGATTTTCCTGTATAGGGTCATTCGTGAGCCCACGTCTTTACTGCGATCCGTGCCTCCGTGGTGCCTGTGTACTCAACAGCCACGATTTAGATGTATATCAGCACTTACAACAGTAATAAAAAGTAATTAATTGACATCTATATAATCAATATATATTACAAAAGTAAGAAACTGAGGAACAAGTCCAAGTGACAATCACTGTGAGGGTAAAAACCACCTATTTATGAAAAGGGGGGAGAGATAGGTGAAAAAGAATGGTGTGATAGCCCTCTGTATTCCATCCGTGAAGAATATTCCGGTTTTTACCTCAAGGGCGTGCTTTTGAAGGTATAAGGGCTGAGAAGTTTCGCCTTCTCGAAATTTCTAGAACATTTCAGAACACTCGTGAGTATTCGAGAACATTCCACAACTTTCTATAGTATTCGAGAGCATTCGACAATATTCAAGAATGTTCAGGGATGTTCCACAATGATCCGGAGTGTTCTGGAATGTTCGGGAATTGTCCGGAACATCCGGAAAGATTCCAGAATGTTCGGGAACATCCCGGAACATCCTAGATCACTGTGGAACATTCCAGAACACTCTCGAATATTGTGGAATGTTCTGGGACATTGAGAACCGCTCGAAGGCTTTTCGGTATGTTCTGGTTTTCGCCACTGGTGTGGTTACCCATCGATAGCTGTATATAAAGCAAGACAGACAAAAGGAGGAACCGAAAAAGTAGTGCAGTAAATGAGTAAAAATGAAGTGTGAGTAATCAAAGTGGTACAGTGACTGAATATAAATCTAAAATAAAGTGTGTAAAGTGTACTTTTTAGTGTATTTGATAATAAAAAGTTGATTTGATTTATATTTCAGACAATACCCAAGCGCAAAAGAGGAGGAGTATCCACATGTACTGTGTTATGGGTGTGTGTAATTTCTCCATCTCCTCCCAAACCACTGGAGCGATTTGAATCAAACTTGGTACACGTTTACCTTAATACCAGGTGACAGTCACTGTGAGTGTTGGAACCACCTACCTGAGAAAGGGGTGGGAGGGGCGGAGGAAAAGGTGCGTAACCCGTGACAGGTCAATTCCCAGACTTTATACATCCAGTATTTGAGAACGAGAACGCTTAGCGACATGCATGATTTCAAATCTTTACAGATTTTTTTGTGGCTGATAACAAAATAATGAAAGGAAAAAGTTCATCACTCATTATTTCACCGCTGTTCATGCAGCAAAGGTACCGCATTAGGCATGGCGCTATAATTTATTAATTCTTTACTACTGACTGTATGCACGACTCGTTTTACAGACTGTATGCACATATATCACTGAATGTACCCAAAATTATATCGTTGCAATACACGTAGTTCAGGACATATGACGTCATAAACGATGAGATCCTTGAAAAAATACCGCATCATGCATGACGTTTAAATTTATGTCGTTGTCCAGCATGCTGTAAACAATCAGGTGAGTGAAAAACTGCTGCATTGTGCATGACGTTTAAAATTATTTCTTTGTTGCTACTAACTGCATTCGCAGTATATTTTCCAGATAGTACCCGCATATGCCGCTGAATGTTCCTATAAAATTATATCATTGTACAACACATAGTTCAGGAGATAGGAAATTATAAACATTATGCACAAGGCCAGGCGCTGCGTGGTAAGGGCGTAGATAAATACCCGGACAATGCCATATTTCTCCTCTAGTACATAATAATAATAATAATAATAATAAATAGGGCTAATGGGGCTTTGTGCTCACCTTGTACAACGAAAATTATTGTTATAGTAATTATTTTATTAAACAGATGGTCTTTTAAAATAGTTCCCAGATTCAAGAAGAGTACATCTACTAGAAGCACAGGCTTAATTTCAGCTTACCTATTGAATTATACAGTCTCCATTTTCAAAATAATTATCCGATTTTAAAAGGGTATAACTTTTGCACGTAAGCACATGGAACCTTGGGGGGCCTAGGACCTAGTTTTCATTTAAGTTTCACAAATGTTCAATTTGCCCTCCACCGGACGCACAACAAACGTCCAGACAACAATTAAACTCGTTCCACGCTTTTTGAGAGGATATCAGGAGTGACTGCATTGCCTGCTGCTGCCATGAGGTGTTGCAGTTCACCCATAATTGTTGGAGCGGAGTCTTTCACAAACATCCACAAAAAGTCACAAATCTTAAGATCAGGCTACTTCAAAGGCCAGTTGTGCAGTGAGGGGTCTGTACACCCATCAGGGCCGATTCATCGTTCAGTCAGCTAGCTGTTAAGTACTCTTACTTGCAGGCGTCAATGAGTTGCTGCTCTGCCCTATTGGCAAATGAAATTTTTGGGAAGTTCTCGCAGTTTTGGTGAAAGCCGTTTCTCCACCATAGCCAGGGTACGTCATTACAGTAGCCCACTTTTCCACAAGAAAGAAAGTCAGTGATTCTTTTCTTTGCAAGTGGTGCAAAACGCATGAAATGTTGGAGCGTGCATCTCGTGCTTGACCATAGCCTGTGGCTGCCGTGTTCCCCATATTCTTACTTTATGGTGGCTCATTTTTGCACTTACATGAGGCGTGGCCTCATCACAGAATGCTAAACATGAAAGTATATTGGTATTCTCCATCTCTAAGCTCAAAATGAATTCGTAAAAAGGAATTCACAAAACTGTACATGTCGTTGTTATTACCACCACGAAGGGCTTGAAGCAAAGGAGAATCCTGTAGGAGTGAAACCAAGCCGTCTGCGTGTTAGGATCGATTTCTACCGCCCACGAAACGTCTCTGCTTGCCGTTCCCAAGCGAAAGGTTGGTCAGCGTCTCCCTAGGGGGCACCGAGTCCCTCGAAGAGATCACTTAACTGCAAGTGCGCTCCTTCAGGGCCTTAGTATTCGCCTGCTATTTGGAAGAGTAACTGAACTCGCTCAGCTTGGACGGAGGTCCGATTAATCGTGTTATCGGTCCTATGGAAGTGGTCTGCATATGTCGGTTGAAGAATTATTGCTTCCCTCTGCCTTCGTGTTCGCGGGTTTGCGTCTCCGGAGTCGGTGTGTTGTACGTTTCCGCTGCCTGGTTGTGGGCGAAGTGCTGTCGATATTTACTTACAATCAAACGCAGGTGCTGGGAGAAAATATTGAGCACCTTTGTTATGAGTAGCTAAAGGGTCAAAAAAGGCTGTTGGCATTTGTGAAATCCATTTTTCATTGAGAGAAATTCAGTTTGGGTTCCGCTGCTTAGCTTTGGACAGTTACAGGTATAGTTGTCTTTGGCATCTATCTGTATCGACATTCCACGTTAATAATGAAAGCCCGAATTATTTTAAGCCTTCTTGTAAAAAGCAAACGAAAATTGTATTTTGATGTTGATTGTTTTGTGGAAGTCTCATTTCTGTATTTATTTATTTATTATTTTTAAACATGTGGTTTCGTGTCACGGCCCATGTGTCAACACCGCCGATCGTTATGCATTATTTGCTTTCCTTCAAACTGCTAGAGCAATAATAAGAGCGTAGGTTCCGCGGCCGGTGTCATAGTGATTAAAATTCTTCTCGGTATTATGCCGCGTCATTGGTAAACATTAACAACAATAATAAACTAAAACCGATGTTTCGGTCGAATAGCAACGGCCTTCCTCAGGAAGTTTTTAGCAATTACGTCGCATAATACCCAGAAGAATTTTAATCACTATGCTAGAGCAATGTTTTTTTAGATTTAAGATTACTGCGCCGATGTATGCAAACTTGTATTATTTAGTTAAAGTCATAAGAGCCTTGTAAGATCTGAACTAGCTGAAGCTGGTAGCCTTGTGTTAATGCGCAATTTGTAATCAAATGCAACTGTTTTCGGCTCTTTTATTAGTTATTGTGAGGAAACTTGTGAACTCGTTAACACTGGAGTCTCTTGCTAGTTATCGTATCTGTACGTCATGGTACGAGCTTTAAATATTTGGTAAATGTCGTTCTCTTGTGAGGAGGTGGCCTAGTTCAGACCTTCTCCTCACATTTGTAACCAATTTCCATACTTGATTTCCATACGAGATTCTTCTTGCTTCATTTACTTACCGATTCGCTTTCTATTAGTTGATTTTTCTCCTGCATTCCAAGGTGATTACGTTAGTAATTAGAGTGTAGCTTGTAGCAATGTTGCTAACCCATCTCTAGTACTTAATTTAACATTTCGTAATTTTTCTCCTTAATTTATCTGATCTTGGGGCTACAGGAACTCCTTTCCACTCGGAGCGAGCTACAGGTGAAGCTCTCACATGATTTCGAAGATCCAGTCGTCACTCAAAGTGCGATTTTTGTGGAAGTAGACCACGAAAACAGCCAGGCGAACCTTTCACCGCTAATCCTACCGGTTCCTGGACAACAGGACGGAGGGTGCTCGAAGGAGCGTCCAATGCTTTCAATAGCAGAAAGGGAGACCAGGAGTGGTAGGGATGAGAATTCTGCCTGTTAGTAAACTATCGGTGCAGTCTTCAGCTAGCCGCGTGCCGATATCCCGTTGCGTTCCGTCTCCAGACGCCGTACCGCAAGGTAAACATATGGCCGCACGCGCATCTATAAAATCTGTTAACTCTGCCTTCCCATGGGAATGTAGGACGAAGCTCACACCAAAATTTCCATAATTTCCTAAAAGCGAGTCCGGCCATGGGAACGTGGCTACACTCTATTCTCGTTTCCGAAAACAAGAAGCTCACTGACGGATACATTATTTAACTTGTTGGTGGGAGCGAGTGAGCTGACTTCCGGATCCCTCACTGGAGGAGCACTTAGGTTCTTCCTGTGATTGGCTGTAAAGATTGTGCCAAGTGCATTTCCTACGTCTGTTCAAAAATGGTTCAAATGGCCCTGAGCACTATGGGACTTAACTGCTGAGGTCATCAGTCCCCTAGAACTTAGAACTACTTAAACGTAACTAACCTAAGGACATCACACACATCCATGCCCGAGGCAGGATTCGAACTTGCGACTGTAGCGGTCGCGCGGTTCCAGACTGCAGCGCCTAGAACCGCTCGGCCACTCCGGCCTGCGGACTTACTCTGTACCTAGAGATTTTTCCACACCATGGATCGGTAATCTCAAGACGCTGAGGCCCGCGGCTCGCAGTCACAACACTCTGGCCCTTCTCAGGCGCATCGAACAGCCACTCCCGGGTTCGATTCCCGGCGGGGTCAGGGATTTTCTCTGCCTCGTGATAACTGGGTGTTGTGTGACGTCCTGAGGCTAGTTAGGTTTAAGTAGTTCTAAGTTCTAGGGGACTGATGACCACAGATGTTAAGTCCCATAGTGCTCAGAGCCATTTTGAACAGCCACTGCGTGCGAACCGCGGCAACCCATCAGCGCGATTAAGGTCGCAGTTGCGATGCGCTCATCAAACTTCGGAAATTGCGACTGAGCAAAGGGAGAGAAGTTCATTTCCGACTCTACACCTCAGCTTGTGTATCAATATGCTGAACACGCTTCAAGTACTTGTAGGCATGTGTTTTACAGTTTAATTTTCTGGTTTCAGGGGGATATTCTTCCTTATTCAGATAATCACTCACGTTTAGATTTGTTGTTGAGCTGATTCACAGGAATTCTTACATCTTGTGATAATTTTTCTAATCCTTCCATTATTTCCTAATCTGTTGTGCGCTCTGTTCAGATTCATTGAGACCTGGCACCAAGGAAGCTGTCGAACTGCACGCCTCACCGGACACCAGCGGCAAGGCGAGGAAAAGTACACTACCGTAACATAAACTAAGCTCCAGCGCAGGTAACTGGGGCGTTAGCGGACACTGGGCAGGAAATATAGCACTGATCGAATTTCACAAATAATAACATATAGAATGCAAAAATTCATAATAAGAAGTGGAAGAAGGCTAAGTAGGTTCGCCATCGCCAAACATTCCACTCGCTGCTCTTCATCTCGGCGACACTGCGAGCAACAACATGCGAGCAAATGGCGAGATGTCACAATGGTGGAGGTTTCACTACTTGAATTAAGGTCCACTCAAATTAAATTTCCTGGGTCCGGTTGGCAACGAGGTTGTACCCCTCGCGACTACAGCCCTTCCATACAGCAGTGCATGCATGCCGCCAGTGGTCCCGGCGTGTTCTCGAGCTGTGCGCACCTGGCTGCTCGTCCGTCCCCAACCGAACTGCCGACTCCCTGTAGTTTTTCTTATTATTATACCATGGTTTGATTTCAGGGTTTGTGACCTTTTTGTGGTTGCGCACCAGTTCAACTATAAAATTCATTTTCTATTTTATTCTGTTTAAGGAAAGCTGTTGTAAACTTTTTCTTAATTTCACCGTTAGCGAATTTTGCTTTATTCCTTATGAGTAACTCTTATATTTACCTGATCAAACCCTTTGATTCAATAAGTAATAAGGTAACTTATCTGAGTACTCAGCTATTCGAACCATGAGTAACAAAAAAATGGTTCAAATGGCTCTGAGCACTATGGGACTCAACTGCTGAGGTCATAAGTCCCCTAGAACTTTGAACTACTTAAACCTAACTAACCTAAGGACATCACACACATCCATGCCCGAGGCAGGATTCGAACCTGCGGCCGTAGCGGTCGCGCGGTTCCAGACTGTAGCGCCTAGAACCGCTCGGCCACTCCGGCCGGCTCATGAGTAACAGGCGAGGCCCCTAGTAGGTTCAGGAACTTACTTTATAGCGTTTCCAGTATGCGCAGAAGTTTGTTTTTCAACTAGCCTATTTACTTCATAAGAGTAACCTATCATTTTCTATGTCTAGAGTGATAGAATTAGCATTAAATCTGATTTTCATACCCAAGGAGCATCTCTTGAGCTACAGACTGTGCTCACGGCACACCCGGCTTCTGAAATTTCTCATGATTGGAATTTATTAACGATTTTATAGTGGTTCTTATATCGCCTATTGAGATTTGTTTTTTGTTAATCGCAAAATGCCATTCAAGGAAAAATTATTAAGCTTTTACCATTCTCAGATCTTGGCTCCCTACCCCTTTAGCAACACAAATGTTGTTGTAAAGCAAGCCAGACATGAGGAGTAGATTTATTCTCGGCTGGCACGGCGAGTGAACTTCTACGGACTACGTGCAAAACACATGAACAACCAAAGTCTTGAAACTGGTGGTGCCATCGTCAAGCGCATTGAGCTCTGTGTGGCGCAGAGCCGGAATCTCGACGGAGAACACTCCACGCAGCTGTACTGGGCTGCGCCTATCGTTTTTGTTATGTTATCCCCACGTCGCTTCGACTCACACTGGGTAATGGTCAGCCCCAATATTACTACACATGGGAGTGAGGGCGCTTCTGTCGCATTATCGTGAGTATTTGTCGATATTCCATGAGGACACGCTGAACCACTAGATAGTACAGGGTGATCAAAAAGTCAGCATAAAATTTAAAACTTAATAACCCACGGAATAATCTAGATAGAGAGGTAAAAATTGACACGCATGCTTGGAATGACATTGGGTTTTATTAGAACAGAAAAAAACAAAGTTCACAAAATGTCCGACAGATGGCGCTGGACAGCAAAACCGCTACCATGACGGGTGAGAGGTACGCCGATATGTTACAGAATCGCATCATCCCCAGCCTGGCTGAAAAATACCTGCTGGAACGTACGATGTTTATACAGGATGGCGCTCCACCCCATATTGCTAGACGCGTGAAAGATCTCTTGCGCGCATCGTTTGGTGATGATCGTGTGCTCAGCCGCCACTTTCGTCATGTTTGCTCTCCCAGGTCCCCAGACCTCAGTCCGTGCGATTATTGGCTCTGGGGTTACCTGAAGTAGCAAGTGTATCGTGATCGACCGACATCTCTAGGGATGTTGAAAGACAACATCCGACGCCAGTGCCTCACCATAACTCCGGACATGCTGTTCACAACATTATTCCTCGACTACAGCTATTGTTGAGGAATGACGGTGGACATATTGAGCATTTCCTGTAAAGAACATCATCTTTGCTTTGTCTTACTTTGTTATGCTAATTATTGCTATTCTGATCAGATGAAGCGCCATCTGTCGGACATTTTTTGAACATTTGTATTTTTTTGGTTCTAATAAAACCCCATATCATTCCAAGCATGTCTGTCAATTTTTACCCCTCTATCTACATTATTCCGTGATTTATTCAGTTTTCAAACTTATACTGACTTTTTGATCACCCGGTATATGCACTTAAGTCTTGAAATCAGTTTAGTCACCATTTTACTTGTTTACTGTATTGTCTCAGCATGTTTCCGATAACGGCCACAGGAAGCAAGCGTAGTAATATCATGGTCAGGTAGTAACGAAAGAGAGAACGAGCGTGCTAAATGCATCAGGGAGGCCTCTACCGGCAACAAAATGAACTTCTAGCTCCAAGCTCACATTTAGTTCCGGTTCATAAGTTAGAATGTAAGCGAAGTTTATATCTTCATTGTTGATTTTTAAAAGTTTAAATATAGAAAAAAATATAAAGAAAAATCTAAAAATCTTTTACAAATTCATTGTAACAATATTTTGACGTAAAACTCGATCGTATACAACACTTTTCCTATCAAGTGCAAAAATTAGTAAAACTGTCGATGAACCCATTCCTGAACAAATAATACCGAAGTGTATGAATTAGACAACAATACCGGGCGTTTCCTATTGAATCGCCACAAAGTACCTTAGCCATTCCAACCTAATTTCGAGAAAACTAATAAAAACCTAATTTCACTTAAACCATTCTTTCTTTCCTCTTGCAAAAAGTCAGTCATGCAGATACTGTTGTGAATGACAGGGTTCTTCACACACTGTGAAAAATTAAAGTTGTTCACATACATAAAGGAAGTGTAAACTTCAGTGACTCAGGTCTTTTTAGTACTTTTCGTGATTTTCTACAGTCGTAACTCCTTTTTCTTTTAACAAGTGCTTCAAGAGTGGCTTTGATAGTGAACAGTGATTAGAAATATACTGCGGAGGTACACTGGCGCTGTAAGTAAAGCACACAATACTACTGATAAGAAAGTGGGTTTCCTTACCTTTTACAGCACTTTTATGACAAGTTTCAAACGAAAGACAAGTCTTCTTGTGAAACTGCGACCACCAATTCTTGAAATCCAGTATATCTCTGACATCATTATCTGTCACAACAAATTTTTGGCCTTTTCTGGAAATTATGTGCTTTGTTAGTTCGTGTATAGCATAGAACGTGTCATGCTTTGTATGTTCTCTTTTGATTGTGGTGAAATCCCTGTTACAAGGGAGGATGTCCCCTGACAGGGAGAAAGTGCTCAGTTTTCTCAAATCGGTTACAGTCAGTCAGTGCCAACAACATCTCGATCCAACATGACTTTTGTTCTATCGTCCACAGTTGTCGGGAAAAGGTGTAACCGAGTGACTGACGGAGGAACCTCTCCTGAAACTTCACAGAGAAAACTGCATACTTCGTTGGGTCCTTGTTTTATATTGCCTGCGTGATACATCTACATATGTAAATTACTTGTTTAATGTAATGAATAGCCGGCCGAAGTGGCCGTGCGGTTAAAGGCGCTGCAGTCTGGAACCGCAAGACCGCTACGGTCGCAGGTTCGAATCCTGCCTCGGGCATGGATGTTTGTGATGTCCTTAGGTTAGTTAGGTTTAACTAGTTCTAAGTTCTAGGGGACTAATGACCTCAGCAGTTGAGTCCCATAGTGCTCAGAGCCATTTGAACCATTTGTAATGAATAGAAAATATATGACCTGTCAACTACCGCAGATAAAATATATCCTGGAGAGGAATCCGTGGAATTTGGACATTTTGCGTGTAGTCAAAACTAATAGCTACTCCGTCGATCTCGCGTGTTCTTTTAGCTTCTTCTGTAAGCTTACTATAAAATTTTTGGCCCTCCTCTTGTGAAACATTAGCTCTCCAGTAGTAGTTTGCCTTGCAATATCGTTAAGGTGAGGGCTTCTCATTTTTGTATCCATCTCTTCACAGGTGCAGCAGCACTTGTCTTAGAGCATCCGAAATGCAAATTGAAATTTTCCTTGGAAAATGTTGCATAAGGTGACCTTTATTTGAGGATGTTTCTCGTTGAATTATACATCACTGCAATGTTAAGTAGGACATGTAAATATTTTATTTCCTTGGCAGCATAATTATTTATTTTTAGTGGCAAACATTCAATGTGTTGCCGGACAGCTCGTCTTGTTTCCGCTGGAAGGGCTCCCTAGATATGGCAGAATAGCTTCAGACAGTGACTGAAGTCTGCATAGTACATAACATTATATCCACTGCATCTTTACGACCAGCATTAAAGATGCCCCTACCCTTCCGCAACCCGTCAGAATGCTTAACTCCGTTTTGGATATTTCCTGACTAAGACCCTTTTAGCCTGTCGCGATTCAATTATTCTTTCATGTCACCTCCTTCTCATTCCCACCCACCCCCACCGGCCTGCGTCCGTGGTGCCGGTTCATGTCTTGAGCATCGATTTGCCTCGATGACGGCGTTTCTGGACAAGACCGACGGCCTGGTGTAATAGGAAACGTGGTTCATCCGACCAGACAACATGTTTCCATTGATTCGCTGTCCAACCTCGATGATACAATGCCCACTGCAGTCGTAACTGCTGACATCGTTGAGTCAACACAGAAACACGTAGGCGTCGACTGGTGCAGAGCCCCATGTTCACCACCGAGCGAGGTGGCGCAGTGGTTAAACACTGGACTCGCATTCGGGAGGACGACGGTTCAATCCCGCGTCCGGCCATCCTGATTTAGGTTTTCCGTGATTTCCCTAAATCGCTCCAGACAAATGCCGGGATGGTTCCTTTCAAAGGGCACGGCCGACTTCCTTCCCCGTCCTTCCCTAACCCGATGAGACCGATGACCTCGCTGTCTGGTCTCCTTCCCCAAAACAACCCAACAACCCCAACCCCATGATCACCAATGTGTACTCTGAAACACCTGTGCCTGCACCGGCACTGTGCTCTGTGGTCGGGCCTGCCACAGATAGCCGCTTATCATATTTTACAGGCCTGGGAAGTCTCCGACGTCGACGTTCAGTGATGAGGCGTGGACAGCCAATACCTTTCTGCGTATTCGTCCTATCACCAACCTTAGCCACTTTCCATAAATGGTCACGATGCAAAACCCATGTTTGTAGAACGTTATAACCTAAATCAAAAAATTAATTGTGAGACAGACAAATCCTTAAGACCCAAACTAAATTACTGTATGGTAGAGGAAATGTTAAAACTCTAGCTGAGGATCCTAATGGGGGAAATTGCATAATACCACAGATGAAAATATTAAAGGTGCTAACAAAAACAAGATTTGAATGAGCCTATTCATTTATTCGAACAAAGCACAAGTACGGAAATGAATACATCTCTCTACTCGGCTGGTCAGAGTGGAAATGTGCCATAAAACCTAACAGTAGCTGCAGTCTGCCAGTCAGCTGCCCAGCGACGCAACTTTCACCCTGACAACGCTTCTCTATGTACCCATGGGGTGCTCCGGCTCTGTTTCAGTGAACACCGTTGTCCTAGCTGCTTATAAAGATCTGATTTTTCTGCCAGATCCGGAATTCCCTGTCCTGATTCCACAGTGCATGTAATTCCCAAGTTCTCTGAGAAAATCAAAGAAAAGACCCGTCACCAGGTTGAATGTGAGAATTCTAATTAAGACGAGAAGTCACCCAGCAGTCACTACAATCGTATTTACTCTTCAAAGCTATTGTGTTAGATCCTACCTCCCCATTTTCCTTTAGTTGAATTAATTATCATATTAAATGAAAACAGATAAGCTAAATGGCTTGCACTTTTCAACGACAGTGGCACATGAAGAGATGACCATCTTTACCGTTTCATATATGCTCTTTCTCATGAGCCCTTTGTTTAATTTGCTTATGTGAGTGGATCTTACAATGTTCTTCGTTCGTCTCTGTTCCGTTTATACACAGCGTGTTTACAATTAAACTTTCACTACTTCAGAGGGCCCCCATGAAAAACAAGTGACCGTAGGACAATGAAACTGTGTGGAAACATTTGTGATAGGTGGGAGAGAAATAACGAATAAACCATTGGAAGAAACACGTTTTAATTTCCACATGTGCGGGTAACATTTGTTAACTGCGTCCTATGTTTATATTCCAGGTTACAAAAGCTGCTCAGTGTGATGATCATCTGCATCCACGGCAGCCTTGTACAACACTAGAGTCTGTTCTACTGCTGCCTCCAACATCTCAGCTGGGATGTTCGTTACCTCCCTCCCTATGCTCATCTTCAACCTCCAACATGTGTTAGTGTCCCGTTCATAAACCCTGTAATTCAGGCCAGAAACCATTGTTAATGTCGGTGACTACGCAGTTTGGAACGATCGGTCAATGGTTCAGTTTTCTCCAAATGTGTTACGGAGTAACCTAGTGACATCATGAGCAGTGTGAGGTGGAGCTCCATTGTGAGTCGAAACACTAAAGTACCTCTCTCCCGTAGAGGAGGTATCACATATTGATGAAGCAGATCACAATAACGTGTGCCGTTCACGCAGCATGTCCATGGTCCTTGGGGTCCGGGTTCACACACTGTCTGCAGCATACTCAGCCATGTCAACAGCAACTTCTTCAACAATTTTTGGCGCAATTGGGCGTCGATCTCTCCCAGGAGCAATTCCCAAATGGCCAGTTAATTCGAACGCCCTAATCATGTTGTTTACCCCGCTGCGGAAAAAGGACCTCTCCGTGTTCCTTTAATGCGTCTATACTCACCAAAATCAGCTTTATGAGTAAAGCCTTGCTCACCTTGTTCAGACCCATGTCGACAGTCTGCAACAATAAAGCAAACGGATGATTGTATTTCCCCTAACGGCAAATCATGACACTAACACCGCTAACGACGCATTGTCTGAATATCATTCCTATAAAGCTGTAAAGCTGGGTACCCATACGGTAAATAGTTTTCTGTCTACACTAACTCAAGCAGAGAAAGTGTAATTACAACCACTTTCTACTTTAATGTTTTTAATTTCAGATATAAAGCTAGTAAAATATTAATTTCAGACGGTTGCTGAGTGAGCGGAGAAGAGCGTCAAGTGGGATAAAATTCGTTTATTAATCATTTTATATAAAAAAAAAAGGTTTGACATAATCGGTAAAGGATGTTCCGGGGAATGCAGAAACTGGGGAACTGACGTGCGTATGCAGTGAATATGCAGGAATCCGTAACCCGACATTGTTTTGCAGAAACACGAAAATAATCAAATGATTTAGCCAGTCTTTGCATTGCATCCGTTTTGAAGTAACGTGTTTGTAGTTAGGCCTATTACAGTTAACATTCTTATTTTAAAAGACTCTACGAAGTTTAATTTTAGGAGGCGCAGTATCACCAATACTATTTCAAAAATATATTGTGTTTCGTTCTCAGCAGTCCATTGATTCTTCTACAGAGTGAACTGAACCGAAAATATTTCTGTTTGGTCCACTAATTGAGTACAGGGTACAGTTTTTTTTATTAATTAGTGCATGGAACTCAGACATTTATTTCTACAATTATAGGTACGCGATTACTGTGTAATTCACACAATGCATGGCAGAGGGTTTTTTGAACCACCTGCAATTTACTTCTCTACCGTTTCACTCTCAAACAGCACGTGGGAGAAACGAACACTCAAATATTTCTGTACGAGCTCTGATTTCTCATATTTTATTACTATGCTCATTTCTCCCTACGTAGGTCGGCGACAGTAAAATATTTTCACATTCAGGGGAGGAAGTTGGTGGTTGAAATTTCTTAACAAGAACTCCCCGCAACGAAAAACACTATTGTTTTTATGATTGCCACATGAGCTCGCTTATCACACCATGACACTACCTTCCTTACTTCGCAATAATACGAAACGAGCTGAACTTCTTTGAATTTTTGATGTCCTTCGTCAATCCTATCTGATAAGAATCCCGTACCGCACAGTAAAATTCTAGCACTTGACGGACAAGTATAGTGTAGTCAGTGTTTTTAGTAGACCTGTTGCATTTTCTAAGAGTTCTGCAAATAAAACGCAGTCTTCGGTTCACCTTCCCCAAAACATTATCTGTGCGATCGTTTCATTTTAATTTGTTCGAGAATTGTAATTCCACAGTATTTAGTTGAACTGGAAACCTAAATATCTGCGATTTATCGTGTAATGGAAATTTAACGTATTTCTTATCGTTCATGTGAATGACCTGTCTCTTCTCCATATACAGAGACAATGACCACATTTTGCACCCTACAGATATTTTTCTAAATCATTATGCAACCGGTTTTGTTCTTCTGGTGACTTTACTATACGGTAAATGACAATGGGCTGTAACACTTCCTAGGAGAATGCCGTGTATCACTTCTGGTTTACTCGATGATTTTCCATCGATTATTACGAACTGTGACCTATCTGACAGGCAATCACGAATCCAGTCGCTCAACTGAAGCGATACTCCGTAGCCAGGCAATCTCATTGGAAATTTCCTGCGAGGAACGGTGCGAAAAACCTTCTGAAAATGTAGAAATGTAGGGTCAGTTTGGGATCCTCTGTCAATAGCATTCATTATTTCGTGAGAATAAAGAGCTAGTTGTGTTTCGCAAGAACGATGTTTTATGAATCCGTGCTGACTGTGACAGCAGATCGTTTTCTTGAGGTAATTCACGGTGTTCGAACACAGTATATATTTCAAAATCATACTGCAAATCGCCATCAGTGATAGGGGCTGTAATTCATCGTATTATTCCAGCTTCCTTTCTTGAGTATTGGTTTGACCTGTGCAACTATCCAGTATTTAGGTCCGGATCTTTCGTCTAGCCAGCAGTTGTTTGTGATTGATAAATATGGAGCTATGGCATCAGCATACTCTGAAAGGAGCCTAATCGGTATACAATCTAGACTGGTGGCTTTGCCTTTGTTGAATGATTTAAGTTACTGCGCTACAGTGAGGATATCTGCTTCTAAGTTACTCTGGTTGCAGCTATTCTTGACTCGAATTCTGCTATATTTACTTCGTTTTCTTTGGTGGAGGAATTTCGGAGAACTCCGCTTAATAACTCCATTTTACTGACGCTGTCATTGGTAACATTACCATTGGTATCAAGCGGTGAGGTTGATTGCGCCTTGCCGCTGGTTTTCTTTACATACCACCGGAATCTCTTTGGATTTTCTGCCATACTTCGAAACAGAGTTTCGTTGTGGAAGCCCTTAAAAACATCTCGTGTTTGCAAAACGACTGTTCACATTGGTGTGTAAAGGGTATGAGTCTAGCGATATACTATCTGACTTCCGGAAAAATATCATCCACGTAATTCCAAAGATTGCAAGGGCCGACAAGTTTAAAAACTATCGCACAATCAGGATAACAGCTCATGCAATCAAGTTGCTGAGAGGAATAATATACAGAAGAATAGAAAGGAAAATTGACGATTAGTTTGGCTTTAGGAAAGGTAAAGGCATCGGAGAAGCAGTTCTGACGTCGCATTTGATAATGGAAGAAAGGTTAAAGACAGATCAAACACATTCATAGGATCTATCGTCTTGGAAAAGCGTTCGACAATGTCATATGGTCAAGATGTTCGAAATTCTGACAAAAATAGAGGTAAGCTATAGGGAAAGACTTGTAATATAAAACATGCACAAGTGTCAAGTGGAACTGATAACAGTGGAAGACGAAGAACGAAGTGGTCGGACTAAACGTGTGTAAGACAGGGAGGTAGTCTTTCGCCGCTACTGTTCAATCTATACGTCGAAGAAGCAATTATGGAAATAAAAGAAAGGTTCAGGATTGGAATTAAAATTCAAGGTGAAAAGATATCAATGATAAGATTAGCTGATGACATTGCTAAAAGTGAAGAAGAATTACAGGATCTGCTCGATGGAATGAACAGTCTAATGAGTGCAGAATGTTGATTGAGAGTAAATCGAAGAAAGACGAAAGTAATGAGAAGTAGCAGAAATGAGAACAGCGAGCAACTTAACATCAGGACTGATGGTCACGAAGTAGATGAAGTTAAGGAATTCTGCTACCTAGACAGCAAAATATCCAATGACGGACGGAGCAACGAGGACATCAGAATTGGTCTAGTACTGGCAAAAAAAGCATTCCTGGCCAAGGGAATTCTACTAGTATCAATGATGGGCCTTAATTTCAGGAAGACATTTCTGAGAATTTACGTCTGGAGCACAGCATTGTATGACAGTGAATATGGACTAGAATGAAATTTTCACTTTACAGCATGGTGTGCGCTGATATGAAACTTCCTGGCAGATTAAAACTGTGTGCCGGAACGAGATAGGAGACGAGGTACTGGCGGAATTAAAGCTGTGAGGACGGGGCGTGAGTCGTGCTTGGGTGCTCCGTCGGTAGAGCACTTGCCCGCGAAAGGCAAAGATCCTGAGTTCGAGTCTCGGTCCGGCACACAGTTTTAATCTGCTAGGAAGTTTCAAATATGGACTGTTGGAAAGCCGGAAAAAAATAGAATCGAAGCACTTGATATGTGGTGCTACAGAAGAATGTTGTTGTTGTTGTTGTTATGGTCTTCAGTCCTGAGACTGGTTTGATGCAGCTCTCCATGCTACTCTATCCTGTGCAAGCTTCTTCATCTCCCAGTACCTACTGCAACCTACATCCTTCTGAATCTGTTTAGTGTATTCATCTCTTGGTCTCCCGCTACGATTTTTACCCTCCACGCTGCCCTCCAATACTAAATTGGTGATCCCTTGATGCCTCAGAACATGTCCTACCAACCGATCCCTTCTTCTTGTCAAGTTGTGCCACAAACACCTCTTCTCCCCAATTCTATTCAATACCTCCTCATTAGTTATGTGATCTACCGATCTAATCTTCAGCATTTTTCTGTAGCACTACATTTCGAAAGCTTCTATTCTCTTCTTGTCCAAACTATTTATCGTCCACGTTTCACTTCCATATATGGCTACACTCCATACAAATACTTTCAGAAGCGACTTCCTGACACTTAAATCTATACTCGATGTTAACAAATTTCTCTTCTTCAGAAACGCTTCCCTTGCTATTGCCAGTCTACATTTTATATCCTCTCTACTTCGACTATCATCAGTTATTTTGCTCCCCAAATAGCAAAACTCCTTTACTACTTTAAGTGTCTCATTTCCTAGTGTAATTCCCTCAGAATCATCGGACTTAATTCGACTACATTCCATTATCCTCGTTTTGCTTTTGTTGATGTTCATCTTATATCCTCCTTTCGAGACACTGTCCATTCCGTTCAACTGCTATTCCAAGTCCTTTGCTGTCTCTGACAGAATGACAATGTCATCGGCGAACCTCAAAGTTTTTATTTCTTCTCCATGGATTTTAAGACGTACTACGAATTTTTCTTTTGTTTCCTTTACTGCTTGCTCAATATACAGATTGAATAACATCGGGGAGAGGCTACAACCCTGTCTTACTCCCTTCTTAACCACTGCTTCCCTTTCATGTCCCTCGACTCTTATAACTGCCATCTGGTTTCTGTACAAATTGTAAATAGCCTTTCGCTCCCTGTATTTTACCCCTGCCACCTTTAGAATTTGAAAGAGAGTATTCCAGTCAACATTGTCAAAAGCTTTCTCTAAGTCTACAAATGCTAGAAACGTAGGTTTGCCTTTCCTTAATCTTTCTTGTAAGATAAGTCGTAAGGTCAGTATTGCCTCACGTGTTCCAGTATTTCTACGGAATCCAAACTGATCTTCCCCGAGGTCGGCTTCTACTAGTTTTTCCATTCGTCTGTAAAGAATTCGCGTTAGTATTTTGCAGCTGTGGCTTATTAAACTGATTGTTCGGTAATTTTCACATCTGTCAACACCTGCTTTCTTTGGGATTGGAATTATTATATTCTTCTTGAAGTCTGAGGGTATTTCGCCTGTTTCATACATCTTGCTCACCAGATGGTAGAGTTTTATCAGGACTGGCTCTCCCAAGGCCGTCAGTAGTTCCAATGGAATGTTGTCTACTCCGGGGGCCTTGTTTCGACTCAGGTCTTTCAGTGCTCTGTCAAACTCTTCACGCAGTATCATATCTCCCATTTCATCTTCATCTACAACCTCTTCCATTTCCGTAATATTGTCCTCAAGTGCATCGCCCTTGTATAGACCCTCTATATACTCCTTCCACCTTTCTGCTTACAGAAGAATACTACAAAGAAAATTGATTAGGTAAGGAATGAGGAAATACTTGGTGAATCGGTGAGGAATATATGGAAAACACTGACAAGAAGAAGGGAAAGGATGATAGGACATCTGTTAAGACAACACGGAATAGCTTCCATGGTACTAGAGGGAGCTATGGAGAGCAAACACTGTAAGGGAGGACAGAGATTGGAATATATCCAGCAAATAATTGAGGACGTAGGTTTGCACGTGTTATTGTGAGAGGAAGAAATTGGCACAGGAGAGGAATTCGTGGCGGACCGCATCAAACTGACAACTGAAAAGAAAAGAAAGAAATACGATGGAACCGACGGTCCGTAGACGCGCCCCTGAGGAACACACCGACCTTCCGCAGTGCACTCTGTGGTAGCCAGCGAGGCTGCGGCGCGGCACGGCGTGACCCGCCAGACTGCTGCCGGGTTGCTAGCCGCGTGGCAGGCTGAGTGACGCACGCCAGCCGACAGCCCATAGCCCGCGGTGCGCCTAAATAAACCATGCGCCGGGCCGGCGGCGGGCGCCCGAGGTCAGCATACACGCGACCACCTATCGATTCCGGCGAGCGTCGACCGCCCCGCGGGCTCGCAGACTAAACTCGCCCGTCCCGGGACACACCCCGGCCTGCGTCACTGACAACACTGTCACTGAGTCATTAGGCGCATCCATGTTTAACAGTGCAGTGTTCCAGCAACCGGTGCCGGTCTTTGGCCTCGTAAGGCAAATATTTGGTGGGCGTACCTTGAATTCTGCTCTACCAGCTCAGTTCTATTAGTGCCAGCAATTTGAAGAGTGGAAGTCCCTGTAAGGGGGAGGACTTTTTTGATGACGTGATAGAAGAAGAAATGGATTTCGAAAGACGTAGGGAATCCAGCACTAGGGTCAGAATTTGAGAGGGCTGTGGAGGACATGAAATCAAATAACGCAACAGGGATGAACAACACTCCGTCGGAAACGAAGTAACAATTGGTGGACTGGGAAACAAACGACTATTCAAGCTGGTGTGTATAGACTCCAGTGAGAGAGTTGAGAAGAAGAGGTTAAAATGGTTTGGATATGTAAAGAGAATGGCAGATGGAAGAATACCAGAACGAACGAGGGAGGCCAAGTTTGAGGACAAGAGGGAAAGAAAGAGACGAAGAACAAGATGGACTGACTCAAAATGACAAATTTTAGAAGATGGAATCTGGCCTCGAAGAAAACAGTTGTAGAAGAAGAACTGTGCAAAAACAAAGGAAAGTGGAGAAGTACCATTAATGTCCCAACCTGGTCAAATGCTGGATAAAGGGGCAATGAAAATGGTGATATCATAGACTCTATGAGACTGGAGCCATACCGCCAGACGTTCAGAAAGATATAAGAAGAACTGTGCAAAGAGAGAGGAAAGTGGAGAAGTACCATTAATGTTCCAACCTCGCCAGATGCTGGATAAAGGAGTAATGAAGAAAATGATGATAAAATAGACACTATGAGACTGGAGTCATACCACCAGAGATTCAGAAAGATATAATCTACACAATTCTAAAGATAGAATGCTGAGAAATTGGAAGGAAGTATCTGTTTTACTTGGTAAAAACTTTCTAGAGCCAAGACCGCATAATTATTTATTTTATTTGTTGGTATTTATTGAATCTATGCACTGCAATTTCTTCTTTGTTGGTACCTAGGGTACATGTTACCCCTCCCCCCCTCTACCCCACCCATACTTCAATGCTTCATTATTTCTAAAATTGGATTGTATGTGAAGTTCGGTGATTGCTGTTGTATGATGCCTGCGCACTGCTCCCCCCCCCCATCGCCACCCCTCCCCTCTTCCCCCTCCCTTCCTTCCACCTTCCTTCCTTTCCCTGCTGGGCCTGTGCGCTGCAGGGTTTCAGGCTCCTGTGCGCCTGTCGCGTTTGTAGCGTGCAGGCACCACAACAACACCGAAGTAAATTGGTAACCTCCCCAAAAACCTTGTTTCTGTATGAAATTTAGTCCAAATTTACCTTCCACTCTATAAAAGTCTACGTATTACCAAAACTATGTACCCACAACCTGTTATTCAACTTAAACGCCTATGCTAGCCTCTGACTAAACAGAACCTAATTTGGACTGAACTGTAACTGGTCCAAATGCAACTTAAAAAAAGACCTTGAAGGGTCGATGATTGCCATCGACGAGGCTGTGGAGCAGGCGGTTACAGACTTCTTCATGAAGCAAGACACGGTGTTTTGCCAAATGGGTATCTTCAACCCACTGCGTCGGTCGAATAATTGCCTCAGCCCTGACGACGATTTTGCCTGATTGGCATACTGATTCTGGACTTCATGGCCTTCGAATGAAAACTTTCTGTTCGCCCCTTATACAATATAGACAGGAACCAGGAGGTTAAATAAGATTGGACGACCAAGAACGAAGTACTCAGTTGAAAATGGATTTTAAAAAAGTGATCAATCTTTCAACCCTATAATTCAATCTGTGCATCGAAGTAATAATGACGGAAATGAAAGATTAAGGAATAGTTTTAACTTCAGGGTGAAAGTATATAATGATAAGATTCGCAGATGGCATTACTGTCCTCAGTTAACATAAAGACGAATTACAGGCCTTTTTGTACATTCAACCTACTGAAGCGGATGCGTGACTGCTGCTGATGAATAACTCATAGAAAAAGGATATCAATAGTCGTAATTCTTCCTACAACATGTTTTTTTTATTTAGACAACAAGTTTCGACACTTCATTAGCGTCATCATCAAGCCCCTAACATAAAAAATCAATCAATATTCAGTATAGTGTAAGTCTGGCATAAACTATTAATGATATTAAAACGACAAAGTGACTTCAATAAAGGGATGTTAAAACATACAGGGTGTTACAAAAAGGTACGGCCAAACTTTCAGGAAACATTCATCACACACGAAGAAAGATAATATGTTATGTGGACATGAGTCCGGAAACGCTTACTTTCCATGTTAGAGCTCATTTTATTACTTCTCTTCAAATCACATTAATCATGGAATGGAAACACACAGCAACAGAACGTACCAGCATGACTTCACTTTGTTACAGGAAATGTTCAAAATGTCCTCCGTTAGCGAGGATACATGCATCCACCCTCCGTCGCATGGAATCCCTGATGCGCTGATGCAGCCCTGGAGAATGGCGTATTGTATCACACCCGTTCACAATACGAGCACGAAGAGTCTCTACATTTGGTACCGGGGTTGCGTAGACAAGAGCTTTCAAATGCCCCCATAAATGAAAGTCAAGAGGTCAGGAGAGCGTGGAGGCCACGGAATTGGTCCGCCTCTACCAATCCATCGGTCACCGAATCTGTTGAGAAGCGTACGAACACTTCGACTGAAATGTGCAGGAGCTCCATCGTGCATGAACCACATGTTGTGTCGTACTTGTAGAGGCACATGTTCTAGCAGCACAGGTAGAGTATCCTGTATGAATATGATAACGTGCTCCACTGAGCGTACATACTGACGAAACTAAAATGAGCTCTAACACGGAAATTAAGCGTCTCCGGACACTTGTCCACTTAACATCTTTTCTTTATTTGTGTGTGAGGAATGTTTCCTGAAAGTTTGGCCGTATCTTTTTGTAACACCCTGTATACAAGACATACATTAACAGATATTTAGAGTTAACTGTGTAAGTGACCTACAATAATATAAACATACAAATACTGGTTGACATTAATAAAAATGTAAGAAAATTATAATTAAAATGAGGAAGGTAATATACAAAAGCATACGTTTTAAGCTACTTACAATACCTTCATAGATTACTTGTCTTAAAATGTCACTTTCAGTACTGAGTGATACCAAAAAGCTGATACTGGCTTCTGGCATGGAGACTCGAAGCCTGTTTTTCTACTATTCGAATTGACCTCTCTCCTCTCCCATTTGTGACCACAACTGACAGATCCATTCTTAAAGTGACTTCGATATTAGCGAAACAATCTTTTGAAAGTAATTTACTGTGTGGCACAACAACACTAATTTCAAACGAACTTTGAAAGGACTGTGATTGTGTCAGACAGTAAATAATTTTCAAAATAAAAAATTCCTCCCTCACTCCAGTTATTCTTAGATGTCGGTGTTTCCAAAACAACCTTTGACGTTTTATGTATCCTGATATCATTAAACAACACATGGAAAATACAGGATTTCCGCAAAACCGAACTCACTTCCCACTGCCAAAAATTGTCAACTTTGGAGCCATTCCTTTGACATGGCGCTACTGGGAAATTGAAGCAAGGAAATGAGGGGTTAGAAAATATCGGGTTTTAGAGATGAATGCTGGCTTAATTCGTCGCAGCTACCCAATGAAAAATTCAACCGAATTATTCCACACAGAGTATTACGATACGGCTGAAACAAGGACTCAGTTACCTGGTCCCATCTGCAGGTTGCTTATCTTACCGTTTCCAGAGGCAACAAGAATTTGACTTTCAGTATTTCCGTTTTGACCAAATTTAAAATTTAGAATGCTGTCATAATTTAGGTGTAATCTTGCGTTGAAGCTTTAACATCATTAGTCAATTATTAAAGTCAGAAACTTTGTCTGTTGAAGCACTGTAACTCATGGTGCGCAAATTACCCACGATATATTCACCCAGTATTTGAGAAAGAGAGCACATAGCGCCTTCCAGCAAATTTTACACATAAATATTCATTATTTGTTTGTTACTAACTCTATTTGCAACAGATTTTGCAAACGGTATGCACATATGCAACTGAATATAATTGTGAAATTGTATCGTTGTACGACTCATAGTTCAGGAGATGTGACTTCATAAAGATTTGGTATGCGTGGAAAACCAGCTTCTCTTTAAACGGAGCTATTTTGGGTAACGGTGTTAGATTCCTTAAGAAATCGGTCATATGGGAGGGGGCGGTTATTCGTTCAGCCTATGTCTTCTGCGATTACAGAGAAGTGTGCACCATAGGACTGCATAAATATATTTTTTTTATTTTAAGCTATCTAAGTACCCAGCGTTGTCCAGGTGTATACAAGGTGTACATTAAGTCCGGGAACACTTTCAATTATTTATTGCACAAGAATCAAAAATTGTACAGATATCATATATATGTTATTTTGAAGAGAAACCCTGAAAGTTTTTTTTCCATGTGTACCGCCACAGCATAGTTTGGTAATTTGCTGATAGTCAGCACTAGTCCCAAACAAGGAGAGTTCAGGTGCGGAGCGAGCTTTCTGTGTGTTGGAGTTCGACAAAAACGAGTGTGCTACAGCTGTTCAACGGACGATTAGAACCTAGTACGGTAAGAAGCCACTAACAAGGAAGGCCATTTACCACTGGCACAAAAAATTCGTTAAGACCGGTTGCTTGTTCCCGGCAAAGAGAAGTGTTTGTGTGAGTGAAGTGAATTGGAGTGTGTACGAGAGAGACATTCAGAAGGAGTCTGCTTGGTCACTCATGGTTTGCATATCGAATGTCTGTAAAAAAGACTTTCAGGGTTTCTCTTCAAAATGCAATACGTATGACATCTGTACAGTATTTAGTTCTTGTGCAATAAATAATTGAAAGTGTTCTCAGACAGTATGTACACCCTGTATTTATTCCAGTTCTGTTAGTCCGTCTCCTCCTTCCCCCTCTCTCTCTATCCATCTCCCCCACCTTCTTCTGTGTCCATCTTCTTCTCTCGTTTCTGTCTGTCCACAGCCCCCTCGGGTCTATCTTCTCCTGCCCCCTTCTCTCTCCATCAGCTACTCACCCCTCTCCTGCTCCTTCCCCCTCTGTCCATCTCCCCCTCCCCCTCTAACTCCTCCTGCCCTACGTATTTCCTTCTGGCTCCCCCTCCCCTTCTATTTTTCCATCTTTTTCTCCTTCTTTCCTCTGTCCATCTCCTCGTCATCCTACTTCCCCTTTCCGTCCATCTCCTCCTCTTCCATTTCTCTGTGAATTTCCTCCTCCCCTTCCCATATCCACCTCCTCCTCTCATATCTGTGTCCATGTCCTCCTCTCTCTCTGTCTCTCTGTCTCTTCCTCCCCCTTCTCTCTCCACAGTATCACCCCCACCACAGTAGAAAGTTGCTGGTTCGTACCCCCACAGTATTTCTTTCCAGGCAGTCATTAATATGTGCTCCAAGTTTGTTTGAAATCGATGGACAGCTTTAGGAGTTCTTTACCCACAGCTTTCCCACGTAGGGCCAGCTGGAGTGGCCATGCGGTTCTAGGCGCTACAGTCTGGAACCGCGAGACTGCTACGGTCGCAGGTTCGAATCCTGCCTCGGGCGTGAATGTGTGTGATGTTCTTAGGCTAGTTAGGTTTAAGTAGTTCTAAGTTCTAGGGGACTCATGACCTCAGAAGTTGAGTCCCATAGTGCTCAGAGCCATTTGCCCACATAGGCACGTGGCACATATATTTCAGATATATTTAATATACTCCACACATATTTATACACATACATCACCTGTATCTGTAACGAATTTCGCACTTTCGTTTACCCACAGCTCTATGTTTATGACTTGGTATCTCCTGAACTCTGTTTAGTACAGTGATATAATTTTGTAGATATATTCAGGGTTTTACGTGTATATTGTCTACGAAACGTGTTGCCAATAGAATTCATTGCAAATAAGTAATAAATTTAAACGTCATGGGTGGTGCGGCAGTTTTTCAACTACATCATTTCTCTTGAACTACATGTATTATAATGACCTAATTTTGTAGGTACATTCCTCGGGAAATGTGGATACTGTATGCGAAACGTGTTGGGAACAGAATTAGCAGCAAGGAAATAACAAATTTAAACGTTATACATAACACATTAGTTTTTTGCTCAAACGGTATTTTAATGTAATATCTCCTGAACTACGTGTTGTAAAATGTTATAACGATGTGGGTACATTCATTGGTGTAAGCGAATACTGTCTGTAAAATGTATCGATAACACAATAAGCAGTAAAGATGTAATAAATTAACACGTCATTCCTGGTGTGGCAGTTTTACTGCATGAACGGCAAAAATGTAGAAAGCGATTAACTTTTTCGCTTTCATCATTTTGTGTAGCCTGTCAACGAGAAAAAGTTCCGTAAAAGTTTGAAATGATGTGTAACGTTTATTGCAAGCCACTAAGCGTTCTCGTTCTCATATACTGCTTATTCACCTCCATCCATTTGCTACGTGGGTGGCTCTTACCCTCACAGCGATGATTTCCTGTCATCATTTGTACAAGTTCGCTTGAAATCGGTTAGTGGTTTAGGAGGAGATGTGGAACATTCATACATACACAGGACATCAGCTTTTATGTGCACGAATCTATGTGGCTGCAGCCCAGATGGCCTGCGAGTAAATACGGCCCTTGTTGACGTCGAGCATCTGAAGTGGTGAGAGTGAAACGGCCGACCGCCAATGGAATGCCCGAGAGGAGTGGCTGGTAATCGTTTTCGGGCGAACCCACTCCAGCGCGTCGCTGGTGAACTCTGCCTCGCGGCCGGCGGCCCGCAAACAGCTCCCGGCCGGCATTAATCAATGACGCACGCCGGCGACGCGGAGTGGATGCGAGAGCAACAGGCGCTGCGAGCTGCGAGCTGCTAGCTGCTCCGCGGGCTGCCGCGCTGACGCAATCACGTGCCACTTTAGCCGCCACCAGAACCCTGCCGCGGAGAGGTGGAGGGGGCAGAGGGTGGGGGGGGAGGGGTCGACTACGGCTTCTGCCGGGTGGCGTGCACTCAGTTCTCCCGCATTCCACTCCAAACCCTGTGTCAAGACTCTGCAAATCAGAGTGCTGTGTTGCACACTCTCCAGCACCTCTGTTCTCTTCCAGTGTGGGAAAAGCTTTTAAACACAATCTGAGGGCATTCGTTCAAAGATTTAACTCTGTGACTTCTTGATGAGTTAACAAGTCATGCTACACTGCTTCGCAGGTGCTGTTGACGAGTTTAACCACTACCTCTCGATTTTTCTTGAACACTCTTGACGAGTTTTTTTGTATCATTCGGCCTGTCTCTGATAGACAACAGAAAGTACAAATATGACATGAAGGCAAAGAGTATCTTCCAGATTAAAAAAAAAAAAAAAAGAACTAGCTATGGCGTTCCTCAGGGTTCCGTGTTAGGCCCGTTGTTGTGCTTGGTGTACATAAACTATTTGCCAAACCATCTGACAGTTGCAGAAACGGTGATGTTCGCTCATGACACCAGCATTTTTATAAAAGGATACACTGAGGATGTGTGTCTCTAGGACAATAAATGAGACAGGAAAATGGTTTAGTGATAATGCTTTGATCATAAATATGGATAAAACGGTATTGATGAATTTCAGTAATATTAAAAGTAAAGCCAGAAGAAGAGTAAAAGCTGAGTTAGGGAACTATGTTATTGCACGAGCTCCATACACAAAATTCCTTGGTATATGGGTGGATGAGCACTTGAGATGGGAAAAACATCTAGAAGTTTTGAGTAAAAAATTAAGTAAATGCTGCTGTGTGCTAAGAATACTTCGGGAATGCTGCAACACTGAGTCATTGCTGTGTGCCTATTATGCTTATATGAAAGTTTGCTTAGATATGGCGTGATCTTCTGGGGAAATACAGGTACAGCAAAACAAGCTTTCAAATTTCAAAAAGGGCTTTTAGAATAATGAACGGGGTTCCCTGCAGAGTGTCATGCAGGGAAATATTTAAAGAATTTAAAATAATGACTCTTCCTAGCTTATACATCTATGAATGTGTATGCTTTCTGAAAACTCACCAGGAATTTACAACATTAAATAATCATATTCATAACCATGAAAGAAGGAACAGTGATGATTTTCACACAGGCACCCACAAAGGAGCACTCTGCGAAAAAAGTGTAAAGTACTAGCACAAATACTTTTAAGTGCATTGCCTTCTACAATAAAGAAAATTAAAGAATTTCATAAATTCAAGGCAGAACTTAAACAATTTTTACTAACACGTAGTTTTTTTAGCATTGAAGAATATCTGAATATGGAAAAGTAATATTATTTATATATACTGATATAAAATATTTGCATATATTATCCAAGTTTTTGAAACAAATTAAAGATAAGAAACTATATTGTAATCAAGTAATTACTTATTTAATGTATGATCATTACAGCTACATTTTATATTTACATTTACATGGATACTCTGCAATTCACATTTGAGTCCCTGGAAGAGGGTTCATTGAATCACTTTCTCAATTCTCTATTATACCAATTCCGTATACCGCACATAAAAAACTGAACACCCATATCTTTCTGTGCGAGCTGTGATTTCCATTATTTTATCATGGTAACCGTTTCTCCCTGTGTAGGTCGGTGTCAACAAAATATTTTCGCATTCCGGGGAGAAAGTTGGTGATTGATATTTCGTAAGAAGATTCCTCTGCAACGAAAAACGCCTTTGTTATAATGATGTCCATCCCAAATCCTGTATCATTTCAGTGACACTTTCTCCCCTATTTCACGATAATACAAAACGTGCTGTCCTTCTTTGAACTTTTTCAATGTGCTCGTGTAGGTACATGTATGAAACGTCCCCTTAGAAAAATTATACATGACTGTGCTTAAACTGATACACAAAATTTTTTAGCGCAACGCGATCTGACTTTCAATAATCCCTGCAAAAGAATGGCCCTGACTAACATTAACCTATACCTTTCACAAATCACTTACCTCACAAAAATCTTCGTTACTCGAACTACGGCAATACAGCGAGCGCCACTACTGCCAGCTAAATAAAAGATTCAAACTACTGAAGGCACTAACTACTGATAGTCATAGTTAGCAAATGAAAGATTTTGATAGAGAACAAACAATGCATTTACCTTAAAAGTGTTCAAAAGTCATAATATATATAGCAGTTCATGACATCCATTCTTACAAATGTACTGTTTCTGATGGACACACGTCCAGATCATCCGCTCTCAAAAATCCGCCATCTCTCTTCCCCACATCCACCACTGCTGGCGGCTCACCTCCAACTGCGCAACGCTACGCACTGTTAACAGCCAACAGCCCAACACTACAATGGCAGACAACAATACAAACTAGCCACAGACTGCACACAGCACAGCCAGTGATTTTCATACAGAGCGCTACGTGGCGTTGCCAATAAGAAAACCTAAAAAGCCTACTTACACATGGTGGAAGACCCCGCGGATATGGTAAAGTTAAAATTTATCAACAAATGAAACAGCGATAACGACAGAATCAAAGACCGACTTTAAGTGGCGGCAAAGACATTAGCTACGAATGTGCAGTAAAGCGTAGACAAATGACCATAAAACATCATTCACTTTTTTGTACATGATTTTGTTTCACTCTCTCGTATTTAGAAGTTTTGTTAAGCTGCTCTGCTCGGAGTATGATGGGCTACGAGTGTTTTGTACCATATGTGTTTATGAATAAGAGAAGACTTAATAACAGTATTAAGTAATTTTATTAAAATGAATTAGAGCCAAGTTAAGGAGAATTCATTCATATTTTGTATCATCTTAAGAGGCACTGGTGTTCCCTGGAGTTGGCTGCCACCATCTACAAAAGAAATGGAGGAAAAGAAGTCTACGGTCTTATTTTCGTAAAATTAACAGAAGGAGAAGCTTTCATAAGACGAGAAATATAGTTAAAATATATATGGTGATGGACACAGAAAAAAGAAACGACGCAAGGTAAAGTGAATGAACAATAGCACAATTTCATACATGTAGAAACATTTCATACTAATGCAATTGTACTAATATTCTCTTTTCATTGCAAGCGAAAGGACAGTCACCAATCAAATTTCCTTCATTCATTCCTTTAATTACATTTTTTATTTATTATAATACAACTGGCGACCTAAGTGCCGCCGGCCGGGGTGACCGAGCGGTTCTAGGCGCTACAGTCTGGAACCGTGCGACCGCTACGGTCGCAGGTTCGAATCCTGCCTCGGGCATGGATGTCTGTGATGTCCTTAGGTTAGTTACGTTTAAGTAGTTCTAAGTTCTAAGGGACTGATGACCTCAGAAATTAGTTCCATACTGCTCAGAGCCATTTGAACCATTTGAACCTAAGTGCCACGACTTCAGGACACCAGATATAAGTAGGGTTTGTTAACTATTGTTATAGTAAGAAATTTCTACGACATTGTTATTAGTCATAAAAACTAATTGTCAGTATTTTCTGCTTGCATGAATCACCACGGGGAGCAAGTAAAGCAAAAAGTCAAAAATTGAGGAGAAATTTTGGAAAGAAATAAGAGTTGTCCCAGGTTACATAAAATTTTCCATAGTAAGCTGTTTTGTTCAGCGCAGCAAAGGTAGGGCGGCTACGCAAGTTGCTTGCATGGTTGCGCCTCTTTTGATGTAAATAGAAACCTATTCCTCATTATTCTCTTCCTTCGATTTTACTGTGGAAAATTCACAGGAATTTTCCAGTGTGATACGCGTTGTCAGTAAAACATCAAATTTGAAACACAATAGTTTGCGTGTGATCGTAGACGTAAAACAGGCTTTGACGTCGCGTAAATTACAATTATCAACTAAATCTTTATATTAATGCACAGTTCTCTATATATGTCACTCTTTCTTAATTACATACACAGTCCAGTCACATTAATGTGACCACCTCCTATGTTCGATTTCAACGTGCAGTAACCACTCACAGACGGCACGTGGCAGCACTAGCAGTGAAGGGTACATAAAGGGTGTCAAGTGTAGGGGTGGGGCGGGGGGAGGACGTGGTTAACAGTGCGGTCGTTTTTGTAATGTGAAAGCGGAGCGATTTATCTGATGCCCAAAAGGGCTTTATAATTGGCTTTCAACCCAAGGATGGAAGCATTTCTTAAGCGGCTAAGTTGGTAAACAGTAGGCGTGCCGACGTGGTTAAAGTATACCGTAGAACCGTAGATGGCAAGTAGACGCATTAGACAATAATGACGCAGCACTCGCTTCAACCTGTAGCGTTATAGTATCTTTCCTTTTGCTTGTGTCTTATTTTTAGAATAATTTTCCTGTGTGGCGTCGCACTTTAGCCTAATGAACTCAACAGGTAAATTGACAGTTTTTTAAATTAAGAGGCCAGCGACATTGGTAATATTAATCTCTGCCAGGATCAGCGCCCGCCGGAGTGGCCGAACGGTTCTAGGCGCTACAGTCTGGAACGCGTGACTGCTACGGTCGCAGGTTAGAATCCTGCCTCGGGCATGGATGTTTGTGATGTCCTTTGGTTAGTTAGGTTTAAGTAGTTCTAACTTCTAGGGGACTGATGACCTCAGAAGTTAGCCGGCCGAAGTGGCCGTGCGGTTCTAGGCGTTGCAGTCTGGAACCGCGAGACCGTTACGGTCGCAGGTTCGAATCCTGCCTCGGGCATGGATGTGTGTGATGTCCTTAGGTTAGTTAGGTTTCACTAGTTCTAAGTTCTAGGGGACTAATGACCTTAGAAGTTGAGTCCCATAGTGCTCAGAGCCGTTAAAACCATTTTTGAACCTCAGAAGTTTAGTCCCATAGTGCTCAGAGCCATTTGAACTGGTGTGGTTTCTCGATTTGATTACGTCTATTTTATCACTGTCTGCTAGATAAAACGAAATAGGCTTTTCTAATATTGCAGCAGTTGTAACATACACCAAATAAACGTGACTAGTTTGGCACAAACGGTCATTTATATCTACCTCATTTATGTAAATAACAGGGCAGAATATAATTCACGAAGTACCAGTATCAAGTGCTTATTAGGCTTACTATGAGCAAAAAATTTTATGTTAGGAAATAATTTCAGATTTCATTCATATGCCGCAGTTTCTCAAGCATGAGATCGAAAAGTAGAATTAGTAGGGGATTTTTATATAAATTTGGAACCGTCATATTCTTCCATATAATTTGTGTCATGAACCTGTTTCTTCTCCTTCCTCTTTCTAACAATCAATCTCTTCATCACTAATTCTGTAACTATTCATGCCATTTTATAAAACTTATTCTCTGGTTAACTTCACTAACCCTGCCAGAATCACTGGTTTAATTATCCTGCGTTTATTTTCCGGTTAGGCGTTCAGTGTTCGTACAACGGTTTTCCGTGCTATTCCGAGAATAGAATTTAAGCGGTTGCTAAACGGAGGCCGGCCGCTGTGGCCGAGCGGTTCTAGGCGCTTCAGTCCGAAACCGCGCTGCTGCTGCTGCCTTCACAGGTTCGAACCCTGCCTCGGGCATGGATGTGTGTGATGCCCTTAGGTTAGATAGGGTAAGTAGTTCTAAGTCTGGGGAACTGATGACCTCAGATGTTAAGTTCCATAGTGCTTAGAGCCATTTGAAAAAATTGAGCTAAACGGAAGCTGTACAACTGGCCCTTAGTAGTGCAGCGAACTGGCAAAAACTTTCTGTCAGACTTTCATTTTCTCGAATACACAGAGACATCACGTACACTATGCACGCATTCAAAAATCAACTTATGTCCTCAAAAATGTTCAAAAACCAAAAGTCATACGAATAATCGACAGACCAAAGTGCGCCGGATGCAAGGCGCTTTGTGAGTCAAGGTCTTTTCTTCAAGAATGTGAATTTGGTGCCCCCGGAAATTGCCGCCCGGTTGCCCCCAGTCCCCCTCCCCCTAATCCAGGCCTGGCCATGATGCGAAGTTCGTATGTTTCGCGAAATGAAGAAGAAACAGTACAGATTATTATTTATTTATTCGTCCGTAGACCATTTGGTACAGTAATATCGGATATGTATGCTTTTTTCTTTCTCTCTTTCTGTTTTTACAAAAACAAGTAAATTTCATTTAAACTCGCAATGTCGTTGATCTTATTTGTTTATGAATGGACTTACATCTTATTAAGGCGGGCCAAGGAACTTCTACTGAATGCTGCACTTCACTTCCGAGTGGCACAGACATATGAGACTACTTTTCAACACAGACATCAGGTCTCCGTGAACAAGGGTCGGAACGTCCTGAGAGATGTCATGAGCCCCCTCTCATATTTCTATCTTACGATTTTCCTCTCTAATTGCATACGGTGAAAAGTTGCTATTCCTTCACACGCGGACTTCCCACGCAGCGTGTCTCGTCACCCGGGTGGTCCGGTGACAGGCGGGCTCTGCTGATCTTGAAAGGGTAAGCCGACGGGTGAGAGGGAGTCGAGTGAATGCTTTCCAGACGCCGACAGGGGCCTGAAGTAGTGGCTGGGCTAGAGGTTCCGTTACTTCACAGAAACTTAGCGAAAACACTTTCTAGCGGGCTACCAGCGAGGCGTAGGAATGACTTGTGTACCCAGGCAGTTGTGGCGGGCAAATTCCCGCGCTTTCTGCAAAATCGTAACTGTGATTGGCTTGCTCAGGGCATAGCTCCGTGACGTAGCAAAATCAGCGCAGAAATTGGCACCAAGAGTCTCCATTGGCGGAATGGTAGTGCTCCGGCAATAGGGTGGAATTTTCCGCCGGTTTTCGAGTTGCTGATTGGAATGGTTAACCACGGCCACTGTCATGGGGGCGGGAATGTTCTGTGTTCGGTTTGTACGGGTGCTCTTGTGGGGTAGTCGGCTAGAGCCTTTCGGTCGGAGTAGGTTACAAGACAGAGCTCTCGCTGCTCTGGACAGCCTGCCTTCTGTTGGCTGTCTAATATACTTTTATTTGATTGTAACTGTTTAACGAAGTTGCTGAAGTTTTGACTTCAACGTAACTTTCCGAGTACAGTTGGCAATTGAGCGTTCTGCGTACAAGGGGCCTATGTTGTCTGTCTTGGGCAGTTTTGGCTAAAGTTGACTGTATCGGAGTTACTGTGTGACTTCGCTTGTGAAAATCAATCACTGTACCGTCAGTGATTGTGTTGCGAGCCTTTTTCGTCTCCCTCAGAGGCGCATTTGTATTGATAGAAAGTCTTTAGTCTGGAACAACAAGACCAGGACAATTTGTTTTGGGCTATACTCGCGACATTATCATCACCACGACGGGACGTCGAAGCAACCAGCCATCGCTTCCAGTACGCCAGATCGTGTCCTTGCAGCTAAGAAGACAGCTTGGTAATGTACGTCCACAGCACCGCAAAGCAGGCATTTTTGCTAGGCGATAATCAGAGCTCAGCAGAGCGCGCCTGTTCGTCTTTTCTAACTTTGTTTTGTCTTGGGTGTTCATTGTCTGAGTTCTCACTACTGTAGCAGCAATAAATGTTGGGTTGGCTGTGTGTTTCTCTTAAGATTTGGGTTGCAAGGAATTGGCTCCACATACCACTTTGTCATAAATGTCACAATCTAGTTTAGGGACAACTTCACCTTCATAGCATTTATTTGAGTATCCAATTTGAGCCAATTTGATGTATTGTAAATGTTTCATGTGTTATGTTTATTATTTTGAGTTTAGTAATAATAAATCAAATTGTTATTTTGGACAGAATTTTCATTCTGTTAATCGGTAGAGCAACCCTTTCATTTCTCACTATGTTACTGAAACTTTCCTTTATTTAATTAATGTCTATCAAATTAAATTATTGCAGGTGCCAAACTCTTTTCTACTCCACTTGCAGGGTCGATTACAGTCAGTTCGCGTTTCTTCTTAATCCATGTGCAGCAGCAAAAGTAGGAGTTAGAAAAGTGGGGGCTTAGAGAATCATTTCCATATAAAGATTCGAGAAGAATTTAGTGTTAAATACACTGCTAGCCCCGGCACCTCGCAGTCCTACCAGTCGTTCAGATCCCCGTCAATAGAAATCGGCTACTTGCTCACACAGCCATTCGAGAACCGCTGTGTGCACGTCGTCATCGTTGGAAAATCTCTTCTCCCCGAATGTTCTTCCAGCTCGCCGAAGAGAAGGAAATCGCGTGATGCAATATCTTCTCGATCAGCGTCGCCCACGCCGATGCGGCTTGGTCTAATTTGTTGCAACCATTCCACTACGGCTCGAAGTAACACTATATTTTGGCTCATAAATAGCCAGAATCCCACAGCGAATCTGTGTGCAATTTAAAGGTTTTGCCCACTAGACTCGTACTGTCCTGCGTGTATCAATCTTTCAAATTTTTTGCTCTTGTATTTTTTCCATGTTTGCAGTTAAATTATTGGATATAGGTTCCGCCTTTTACGCAAAACATTGTTTTCCTTTGTTACCCAAACATGTTTCGGCACCTCTCTACCATCATCAGTTGGTTTTGTTTATTGAACAATTGTAAACAGTGAACATATTTTAGGTTATAACTGATCTAACAAAATGAGGCTTAAAGACAATTTTTGTTCCTTTTTGATCTTACCTTGATTTTACATTCTATGCTTTTGCAGTACCTTCTTTATGGTGTCCCGCACCGACAGCTTGTCATCTGCAAACAAAACGATGTAAACATACATTTCGTCAACGAATTAACACATCCGTTGATTTTTAAAGACGTGATTTGGTGTGGCAAAATGTTTGCGTATATATTTGTTATTATTCCCGTTTTGTTAAGACTGATCCTCCTGTCGCGTTCTGAGAGCACTGCACACACTTATTAAACGTTCTTTATGTAATTTAGGTTTTATAAACACCTTTTCACTTCGCAAAATGCGATGTACATGTTGTTGTTATGTCCCCTAACTCTGTCGGCAGGAGACTGATGACCTCAGATATTAAGTCCTATAGTGCTTAGAGCCATTTGAACCCTGTCGGTATTCAATTGTTCCCGAGTGAGTCCGGCGGTGGAATTTGAATTTTTTTTACTTCTCTCTCTCTCTCTCTCTCTCTCTCTCTCTCTCTGTGTGTGTGTGTGTGTGTGTGTGTGTGTGTGTGTGTAAGCTCCTTTAGCTGTTTCTGTTGCCTTTCCTGTACAGTTCCTTTAATGTGTTAAATAACGTGCCTTTACAAACTGCAGTGTATTTGTTTAAAACCTGTTGGCTTTCTACTGTTGTCTTCTGCATGTGGAAATTTTCTTCTTTTGTTAATTTGTGGTGTAGGCTGTGACTGGATTTCAATTATTTTTAAATCATCTGCTATTACAGTTGAATGATCGTTGTGGGCTATTATGTGGTCAGCATATGTGCTGTGGGTGCTGATATTTTTTAGGGTCCTGAGGTGTTCTCAGTATCTTGTTTTGAAGTTCCTTCATGTTTGTCCTATGTGCACCGATTGGCAAGTGCGGCATGTGGGATCACATAGTACAGAGAATAAAAGCAAAGCAGTCTGGGATGTTATAAAAAAGGAAAAAAGGAAACGGGAAGTGGCAAACAAACGCAGAATAACATACTGCTAAGGGAGGGAGATAAAGTAATAAATGATCCACAGCACTTAGCAAACTATGTAAACGAGCATTTTTCAAGTATTGCAGAGAAGTTACAGCAAAAATTCCCCCAAACAAATACAACACCTGTAAATAATTTTGCACAAAATACAATGATGTTACTTCCGACCACAGAGAATGAAGTCAGTAAAACAATTCAAAAACTAAAAAATTAAAAGTCAGTAGGCTTAGATAAAGTATCAATGTGTGTACTGAAACAATGCATAGGGATTATACAAGGCCCCTTAACAAATATAATAAATGAATCCTTCACATCAGGGACATTTCCAGAGCTGTTAAAACAGGCAAGAGTTCTACCTTTGCTTAAGAAAGGCAATGCAGAAGACATAGAAAATTACCGGCCCATTTCCCTGCTGTCACCGTTCTCAAGAATAATAGAAGCAATTATGAAACACAGATTAATGAATTACCTGAATAAATACAATCTTTTAAGCGAATCACAGTTTGGTTTCCTAAGTGGCAAAAAATACGAAGTCAGCCATAATAGAATTCACAAAAGTTGTACTTGATGCTCTTGATAAAGATGAGTGTGTCATAGGCATATTTTTTGATCTTTCTAAAGAAAAGAGCCATAAGAATAATAACCAAAAGTACTAGTAGAGCTCATTGTAATGATCTGTTCAGAACCTGGGAATTTTAACTGCTCCTTGTCAATACATTTACCAGTCAGTTGTACACATAAAAAATAACATTAGTAATTACTGCACAAACAGCTCTGTGCATGACCATGCAACAAGAGATAGACTCAACTTACATTTACCAAGAAAAAATAAACATAAAACTCTAAGGCGCTGCAGTCACGGACTGTGGGGCTGGTCCCGGCGGAGGTTCGAGTCCTCCCTCGGGCATGGGTGTGTGTGTTTGTCCTTAGGATAATTTGGGTTAAGTAGTGTGTAAGCTTAGGGACTGATGACCTTAGCCGTTAAGTCCCATAAGATTTCACACACACTTTTGAACAAACATAAAACTCAAAACAGCATTTTATACCAAAGAATAAAACTATATAATAAATTACCAAAAGAAATGAAAGAAATTGCAAAAATACACTTATTTAAAAAGGCAGCTAAAAAGTATCTGTTATGCAATACATTTTATACATTGAAGGATTACTTAGCTAAAACAGAGTAGGGGTTTGATAAAAAGTGTTATACAAATAAATAATAATAATAATGATAATTATAAAATATCCAACTTTCCACGTAACACCTTCACTTTATGTTTTTTTCCTTCTTTTTTTCCTTTCTAGAAATTCTTACCCCTAAGCTATGCATGGCACAATACTAGCAACTCTTCCTCTTTCTGAGCTCAACATCTTACTATTATGGAGGGTTGCTGCCACAGTTTTTCAGGATAGCAAATGGGAAGTTGCGGTACAGAAAATGACCCTGAGATCACCAGTGTGTGTGTGTGTGTGTGTGTGTGTGTGTGTGTGTAGTGAGTGAAGTGTTATAAAACAAAGTGTGTATAGTGTGTGCAGTGACTGATAGTGAGATATGAGTGTACACTGTGGCATTACATTATTTAATATTTGTAAAAAAAGTATTGTATACCAGGAGTAAATGTAATGATTGTCTCTAACTAGAAGTCTGTAAATATATATGTAGACGAATTAGCTTATTTTAAATTGATCTAAATTTGTAAATACTTTGACATGTCCTATATCCTTGTAAAAATAAATCTATGGATGAATAAAGCTACTACTACTACTACTGATCTGTTGAATTTATTTGTGGGCATCTCCTGTTTCTGAGTTTTTCTATGTTGTGTTGTCTGCCCGGTGCCCTATTTGTAGTCCCTGTCTATTCAATATGTTGCCTGTTCTGTGGACAATTTTGTTATTGTAGGTGAGTATGTGCCACTTTGTTTTGTGTGTCTGTTGTTGCACTGTTGTGTTACAAGCTGTCGTACCACCCAATGGAACACAAACAAACAAGATTCAGATTCATGCCCGACAGACTGAACAGAACACCCATAAGCGAACAGAATTACACACAGCAGCTAAAAACAATAAAACAAATAGCAGAGGAAAATGGTTACAAGCCTCATATGATGGAGAAATTAAACCAACAAATTTGTAAACGGAAAAGGAACGAATGCACCACGCACAGAAAACCTTACACTACGCTGAACAACACAACACACAAACAATGACCAGACATGAGACACAACAGTGCAACGACTCACACACTAAACAAAATGGCACATACTCTATAATAACAAAACTGCCCACAGAATAGGCAACACATTGAATAAACAGGGACTTCAAAGAGGACTCAGGGCAGAGAATACAACACAGAAAAAACTCAAAACACAGAAGATACCCGCAGATAAATTCAACAGATCAGGAATATATGCAATCACATGCAACACTTGCCAATCGGTACACATAGTACAAAAATGCAGGAACTTTAAAATAAGATACACCTCGGAGCCGTAAAAAATAACAGCAGCCTTAGCTCAATTGAGACCATCTAATAGCGCATAACCAGCATTCAACTGTAATAGCGACAGATTTGAAAATACTGAAATCCAGTCACAGCCTGTACCAAAAAATAACAAAAGATTCTTCCACATACAAAAGGCACTAGCAGAAGGCAAACAGGTTTCAAACGAATACTCTACACACTGTAAAGGAACGTTATTTAACCCATTAAAGGAACTGTACGGGAAAGGCACCAGAAACAGCTGAAGGAGCTTACACACACATATACATGGAGAGAGAGACAGGAAAAAGAGAAATAAAAGTAAATAAAATTCAAATTCTGCGTCAGACTCACTCGGGAACAAATGAACGCCGACGGGTTAGGACACATAACAACAACATGTACAATGCGTTATGCGAAGTGAATAAGCGTTTATAAAACCAAAATTACACAAAGACCGTTTAATATGAATATGCAGTGCTCTCAGAACGCCAAAGAAGAAGTATCAGTCACAACAAAATATGAGTAAAAACAAATATGTACCCATACATTTTGAAACAACACATCACGTCTTTACAATTCAAAGATGTGTTAACTCGATGGTAAAATTCACATTTACATCGTTTGGTTTGCAGATGACCAGCTGTCAGTGCAGGACACCACACAGATTGTCCTGAAAAAACATATAATGCAAAATCCAGGTAAGATAGAAAAGAACAAAAATTGTCTTTAGGCCTCATTTTGTTAGATCAGCTATAACCTAAAATATGTTCACTTTTTACAGTTGTTCGGTACACAAAACCGACTGATGATGGCACAGAAGTGCCGAAACACGTATGTGTTGCAAAAAGAAAAAAAAGGCTGTGTTCTATATAAAAGGCGGAACCTATATCGAATAATGTCTTGCGTACTTCAACTTTTGAAACATGTCCCCAGTTATTGCGCCATTTCACTCCCACACTGTGGTACACATGTTATCCGTACCGCAACAGATATGTATCTTCAGAAAAACCGGAACGAGCGCTTTCTTCTGACAGCGCGCCACTATCGTTTGCGCAATGGTCTTAGCGCGGGACGACATGTGTAACTTACTTTTTGCAGTCCTTACTTAAGTTCAGACCCCGAGAATTAACTTTCCCAATTATTTTCAGCTCCATCTTCCAGAGATCAGCGGCATTACTTCCCGACCACATACGCTGACGACTTACTGAAGTGATAGTCCTGCAAGTTTCGCAGGAGAACGTGAAGTTTAGAAGGTAGCAGATGAGGTACTCGTGGAAGTAGGACTGTGAGGAGAGGTTGTGAGTCGGCTTTGGGTAGCTGAATTAGCAGAGCACTTGACCGTGAAAGGCAAGAGTCCGATTTAGAGTATCGGTCCGGCACACGGGTTTTATCTGCCAGGAAATTTCAAACATGATGGTCTAGTCTCCATATTCGTCAGACATGACCTAATTGACTTTCTTTTGTCAAAGCTAAAGAAATCTACAAAGGTCCGTCGCTCTACAAGTATAGGTCAAATTAAAAACGCATCGCTGAGAGAGCTAAAAGCTATCCAAGAGCCCGAGTTCCAGAAGTGTTTCGGTGACTGTAAAAAGCGTTGGCATAAGTGTATAATATCTTATGGGGACTGTTTTGAAGGGGTAATGTCGATGTAGACGAATAAATAAAATTATTTCCAAAAAAAACAAGAATTCCCTTTATTTCCTTGAACACATCTCATATCTGTAGTGTCATTTTGTCCCAGTTGCATCATAATGAGACAACTGTTACCTAACAGACATCTGTCGCTAATATAGTTTGTATTGAAACAGTGCGATTGATTCATATAGATGGCGCCTACACATCTCGCTCATTTTCAGTAATCGCGTTTTAGCCATTACTTCGCTACAGTATTGTACGATCTCAAAGACCGGCTAGCAGATGCTAAAGCAAATACACTACTTGACCGAAGGCCTCTAATTTTTCCGAATAGTGCCAACGAGCCGACAAGGAGACGTGACGATAAAAAAAATGGAGGAGACGTGTAGTTTAATTGTCCTCTAGTCAATACTTTCGCTGCTCCGGAATTTTGGTTGGCACAGTCTGCTGTGGGAACAAAAAATTTAAGTCTTCTGTGGCCGATTAACAATATGACGTGGGTTTGTAGTTCTTGTACCTATAGACAGCTACATTCTGTTGCTCTAAGTTAAACCCTCGTGTAAACAAACGTATGCTTCACCACTTATCATCGGCTGAATGGGTCAGGCATCTGGAAATTTGCAAATTTGTGGTAAGGTCTTATGGGACCAAACTGCTGAGGTCATCGGTCCCTAAGCTTACACACTACTTAACCTAACTTACGCTATGGACACCACAAACACCCATACCTGAGGGAGGACTCGAACCTAAATGGCTCTGAGCACTATGGGACTCAACATCTTAGGTCATAAGTCCCCTAGAACTTAGAACTACTTAAACCTAACTAACCTAAGGATATCACACACACCCATGCCCGAGGCAGGATTCGAACCTGCGACCGTAGCAGTCCCGCGGTTCCGGACTGCAGCGCCAGAACCGCTAGACCACCGCGGTTGGCGGACTCGAACCTCCAACGGGGTGAGCCGCGCGAACCGTGACAATACGCCCAAGACCGCGCGGCTACCCCGCGCGGCCACTCATCTGGTGTCATAAGATCATTGGAGGTAGGCCTTATTATGTGTTAAGCGTTTTGATGTAGCAACGAGTTTGCAGCATAGTTGAAGCAAGAATGGTTTTGCTAAATCTGATAAGATGATTTTTAGTGGACATTTTAAAGCTGTTGGAAAGAAGACTACTGTGACTTGATGCTTTTTAAGGGGACCTGCTAGTGAAAAAGACCAAAATGTGAAAAAATGTTTCTCCTCTCTAGAAAAGAGCATTACGTGTCAATAACAAAAATGTATAAATTATGGACTTTTTTATTTTCCATTTGTTCGTAAATTTAGTTTGAATATAAAGTTGCAAAAGTGCCATGGCCCACTGTCATTTTAGAGTGCCTCAGAATAGGTGATGTATGTTTCTTTTGCATGCGTTTTTAAGCTTGTAGATATTGATAGTAAACGCAGGTATATTCTAGAAGGTTCTGTCTGCTGGAACCTAAGTGCAGGTGTGGATTAGCTGTACCAAAGAACATGATATATATATATTTGTTTACTTCTTGCTTTCGGAATTTGAAACACATGTGCTTCATAGTTTCCGTTCTGCTGTGTTTTTTTATTTCAGTTAATGTGTTAGGAATGTTGACAGTAAAGAAATTTAACACCAAATGGAGATTTCAAGCGGCTGGTCTCGGCCGAGGTTCGAGTCATCTCTCGGGCATAGGTGTGTGTGTTTGTCCTTAGGATAATTTAGGTTAAGTAGTGTGTAAGCTTAGGGTCTGATGACCTTAGCAATTAAGTCCCATAAGATTTCACACACATTTTAACATTTTTTTGCGACTTCGAGGCAACCAGTTCAAAGCAACATCTAATAATACGTATCATTTGGTCCAGCGATCACCTACAGGAATTGAATGTACAGGCACAAAATACATTCACAAGCATTCCTTACTGTTATTAGCAATTAAGCCTAAAGAAAGGGATCTGGCAAATACAAGTCCGCGTAGGAGATATCTCGGTTGTCTTTCACAGAATGCCAACGGTAACTTCAACAGCCGCATAGGGGATCGAATACAACTGTATTCGTCGGGCAGACAGTGCTGAAGACAGGTGTAATGGATGCAGAAAAAGCTTTCAATGACGGTGCAGTTTGTAGAACTCATGTTCTGAAGAAAACAGATACGAAGTCTGGAAGGAATATGGTTCCAGCTGTAGTTGCTATTGATTGGCTGTGAGTAAGCGAATCAGAAGTTACGACAAAGGAGGATAGGATAAATAAAAGAATGAAGATAAAAATGGTGGAGGGTAAAGATCCAGGCGACCAACAGGAATATGGATCTTGAATGTTCTAAAGCTGTATAGTGGTAAGCTAATGAATTCATAAATCTGCTTTTGCGATTCACCGAAAATGTGAGTTTTTATCACTCAGGTACACTTTTCTTCTAAATGATAGCTAAATTCACCAAAACTGACAAATAAAATTAGAATGACCTTCTCTGTCTCCCTTGCCTACTATTTTAATAGAATTCTAAAATATGATGATGATCTAAATTCTTAAATATATTTATCGTAGTGAAATAAATTTAGTATATTTTTCACTGATTAGCATCAGAAGAAGAAACTGGAGACATAAGATACTTCCCTGGATGTAGCCTGACTGCTTTTCTAAGCTGTGCAGTCTGTGGTACCAAAGAAAATTGTACCGCATTTAAACAGTGCTCTGTTTTTTAGCCTTTTATAAATATTATTACCATCGTCACAACATAATCTGATTTTCTGAGAAATGCTTTGACTAATAATGCTAACTGTTTGTATGCATAGTGAGGTACCTCTGCTTTACAGGTCAGTACACTGTGAGGGGGAAGAGAATGTAAAAAATGTAGCCCTTTGAGGGACGAGTCCACTTAATATTGCCATAGAAACGCTTCGCAAAAATATCCGAGGAATGTGCTGAGATGGAAAGGCAGGGTCGCCAGATACCGCCATTGCTGTGCAAACATAGACAACTGCGGCTCCAACCCAGTCTTCGTCGTAGCATCAAACATTTTTCGTTCACACAAAATCTGTTCAGCTGGTCCACTGCTGGACGAATATATAGAAACAGCGACCAAAAATCCAATATTTTTTATCTACTATGAACTTAAATGACCCATCTTTGCGTCACATCATAAAATATTTGTTTATTTATTGCTCATTTAGCCTGACCAGATTAAGGCGTTAAGACACTCTACACCGGACTAGGAACAACACATATCATTACTCATACATACACTTAAAATAATGCACATACATTTACAATAATAGTAACTGGCTTTAAAAATAATAAGAAGAAAGGGTATTAAAATAACAATAATGTTTATTAGTTTACCATATTTGAAGCTGTTTTTAGTATCGTCAGAAACAGGAGCGATAGTCAAAGAGGAGAAGACTGAAAACGACAGTGACGATAGCTGTCAAGAAAGAAGATACTTTCAGTGCAGAATTGTGTGACAAGGGAGATAGGTTTGTTGGGGGAGGAGACCAAACAGATCATCGGTCCCATCGCATTAGGGAAGGAAGACGACCGGACCTATTCAAGGGAACTATCCCGGCACTTGCCAGAAGCGATTTACGGAAATCACGGAAAATCTTGTGAGGTAACGGGCGAGTTGTGGAGCCCTCAAATATTATATGTTCGGAGTTGGGGCGGCCTCACAGGACGCTCGGTGGGCACGGAGCCGCTCGGCAGGCCGAACACGTGATAACGGACGCTGGCCGAAGCAAGAGGGGTCCGGCGGCCGCGTGCCTGGGAATTCCATGTTGACACTGTGACTAGGACGGTGATTTGTGTCGATGAAGGAGATTTCTATCCCGGGATTGCCAGAGATGGCGGACTTTGTGAAACCTTAATGGCAGACATTTCACAATTAATAGTAGCCAGAGGAATCGTGATACCTCAAAAAGAAACATGTACATTAGCATTATTTGCACGACGATTCTGATGGTGTAATCAGATTTTTAATATCTTTATTAGTTTAAAGTTTAGTATCTGACTAAATTAGACAAGTAACACCCAGCAGCGAATTTCCAAAATGTAAACGCTTCATCCGATTTCGTCGATCGACGTGTCTTTTGAAAGCTATTAGTGTAAACCTAAATTGTTATAAATTACAGACATGTAACTTGAATAGTACATGAGTTATAGGAGGTCAAAGTGGCTCATTATATCGATCGCGTTAGGCTCAAAAATGGCTCAAATGGCTCTGAGCACTATGGGACTCAACATCTGAGGTCATCAGTCCCCTAGAACTTAGAACTACTTAAACTTAACTAACCTAAGGACGTCACACATATCCATGCCCGAATCAGGATTCGAACCTGCGATCGTAGCGGTCCGGCGGTTCCAGACTGAAGCGCCTAGAACCGCTCGGCCAGTCCGGCCGGCTCGCGTTAGGTCATACGTTCTCCACAGTTACACGAAAAAACGGTAGCAGCATGCTTATAAATATACTTATTCATCTATGTCTTTGTTTATATCCGATATTTACTCTACATAAAGAAATTGGTTAAATATTTACTGTGTTTTAGAAAGCACAGAGACATTAGGCTACTGGCCTACCTTTTGTTGCATTCCTTTAATATATGCAGGAGGATCTGCAGCGAATTGACGCATGGTGCAGGGAATGGCAATTGAATCTGAATGTAGACAAGTGTAATGTGCTGCGAATACACAGAAAGAAAGATCCCTTATCATTTAGCTACAATATAGCAGGTCAGCAACTGGAAGCAGTTAATTCCATAAATTATCTGCGAGTACGCATTAGGAGTGATTTCAAATGGAGTGATCATATGAAGTTGATCGTCGGTAAAGCAGATGCCAGACTGAGATTCATTGGAAGAGTCCTAAGGAAATGGATCCCAAAAAAAAGGAAGTAGGTTACAGTACGCTTGTTCGCCCACTACTTGAATACTGCTCACCGGTGTGGGATCTGTACCAGATAGGGTTGATAGAAGATCCAACGGAGAGCAGCGCGCTTCGTTACAGAATCATTTAGAAATCGCGAAAGCGTTACGGAGATGATAGATAAACTCCAGTGGAAGACTCTGCAAGAGAGACGCTCAGTAGATCGGTACGGGCTTTTGTCAAAGTTTCGAGAACATACCTTCACCGAGGAGTCAAGCAGTATATTGCTCCCTCCTACGTATAGCTCGCGAAGAGACCATGAGGATAAAATCAAAGAGATTGGAGCCCACACAGAAGCATACCGACAATCCTTCTTTCCACGAACAATACGAGACTGGAATAGAAGGGAGAACCGCTAGAGGAACTCAAGGTACCCTCGGCCACACACCGTCAGGTGGCTTGCGGATTATGGATGTAGATGTAGATATGTTTATTTAATTTGTTTATGTATCTAATAATGTGTGTTAGAGCGTATTTATGGTCCATCCGTAGGAATATTTATTTAATTTCAAGTTATTTAAATGCAAATGCAGTATTTCGAATGTGTTGCATTATGTTTGTGTGGGTGCATTGGCTTGAAGACATGGCGAGAGCGCTCTAGCCAATCACAGCGCTAGTGAATGGGGAGACTAAGTGAGTTCCGGAGAGGGCACGAGATATGGGCAGTGCGGCAGTTCGAGGCAGTATAGGACAGCACACGGAAAGTGCTGGACATGAAGGCGCGACAGGAGTCGGCGGAGAGACTTGGAGAGTGTGGAGCGGTTTGCGCATGGTCGCGGCAGATAGAAATATTTTGGAGTGTCGACTTGTGCACTTGTGAGATTTCCGTGGCTTCTACAGTGAAGACGTAGTGTGCGTTTAGAAGTGAATATCTCCATAGCTATGTTGTCGTTCATAGCTAATTACGTGCAGTAGGAATCTATTGTTTCCCTGTTATTCAACTTATATTTCATTTAATTGCTGGACCATTGACACCAGTAAGTGTTTGGTAGAAATATACCGCATTCTCAAAAGTACTTCTACTATTGTAGTCATCATTTAAAGTCTTTAAGATAGTACCTGCAGATTTCATTTAATAGCAATCTTTCATTTATAAGTTATATGTTACATTCATAATTCACAATTCCCGAGTGATAGAGACCTTCGACCATTCGATTCATGTGTGTGTTCTTATCGTATACTGTAGGCTCACGAGTATTTGGCCTGTAATGTGGCAACCACGTATCCCAGCCCCTAGAAAACGAAACCAGCCAAAACTTTTGATATTTCAACTCTGAGTCAGAGCGTACGTAGTTCAGGGTCACCTCACTTCAATCATTTATTGTATTTGAAAGTCGGCAACCTAAAGTAGGATGTACGGACGCGGGTTTGAACCGTCGTCCTTCCGAATGCGAGTGCAGTGTGCTAATCACTCCGCCACTTTCCTCGGTGGGATACAAAAGTGGAAACGAAGAGGGTGTTGACAAGAGTAAGCTACAGAGTAGTGTGTAGAATGTATAGTTATTGTGAAAGGTGGACTTTTAGCTGTGCTGTGAAGAGTGAAGAGAAATTTAGTTCTCTGATTGTTGAGGAAGAGCATTCAAATGTTGAATTTATGATATAGAAAATGTTTTTGAGAACATGGCTGTATTATGTAGCGGTATAAAGAGGATTTTACTCTGTTGAATAAGAGTTTTTCTGCTGTGCTGATGAGACAGTAGTGTGTCAGCTGAAGATAAATAAGAGGGAATGTAATGACTGGGAAGAGGACACAGCAAACACGGGCCTTGTCACTCTCTACGCTTATGGGCACGCAGCCGCGGTAACTGTTTGTACGGAGGAGTGATATTGTCTAAATAGTTGAAACGTCCCCATTGAACAATTTGTACAATATGAAACGTCCCCTTAGAACAATTGTACAAGACTGTGCTTAACCTGACACACAATAATTTTAGCGCAACGCAATCTGACTATCAAAAATCCCTGCAAAAGAATGGCCCTGAGTAACATTAAACTATACCTTTCAGAAATCACTTACCTCACAAAAATCTTCGTTGCTCGAACTACTGCAATACAGCGAGCGCCACTACTGCCAGCTAAATAAAAGATTCAAACTACTGAAGGCACTAACTACTGATAGGGATGGTTAGCAAATGAAAGATATTAATAGAGAACAAACAATGTATTTACCTTAATATTCATAATTGACATCCAGTATTACAAATTATCAAAACTCCGCCATCTCTCTGCCCACATCCACCACTGCTGGCGGCTCACCTCCAACTGCCCAACGCTACGCGCTGTTCACATCCAGCTGTAGCAGTTCATGACAACAATGGCAGACAACAATGCAAACTAGCCACATACTGCACACAGCACAGCCAGTGATTTTCATATAGAGCGCTACGTGGCATTACCCATATAAAAATCTAAACAGCCTACTTACATAGCCCCCATGCTCCCCACAAAAAATTTTACAAAATATTTTTGGGCAGTGGCCAATAAAGATTTGATAAAATTTTTCATAATTACAATAACAAAGATATCAAATGCACACACTTATTGATACAATGTTGGTCAACAGCTAAAATTTTTTTCACAGTCAATAAAGACAGTCCTGATCATTCATCATAAGAGTAAACCTGCAGTTTGTTTGCTCAAAGTCTGAGCAGTAAAATACAATGCACACGGAAGTAGTGGATTTCCATGCAGTCTTGAAGAAGTAGTATTGTCCTTCCAACGGTAAGACAGTGCTGACTCTTGACATGCTGACAGGTAATGGGCCACAACAGAGCAAACCCACAGCAGAGTCAGTCGACGTTTCGAAGAATGTTGGTAGGTAGGTCATCACAGAGTAGACCCACTGTAGTCCTGGTAGAGATTGTGGTATTGGTGGGCCACCAGAGGTGCAGACCCACTGTAGTCCTTGTAGAGATGGCCAGCAGCCATCTGTTGCGACTGTGCAGGTGCACAATCACCATTGAAGAGTCTTGCGGATAATAGAGCAAGTCCATAACCACCACTTGTGCACTCACAAAGTTTTTGGAATTGTCCTTAGAACCAGCAATGCTGTTATCCAGTCCCTTGCTGAATTAGTAACACACGTGCAAACACTAACAGTCCCAACTTCTCACATAGTGTCCATATAGTATGACCAACAGAAAAGTGTGCAGTGAAATGAATGCTTACAAGTTAATAATATGATGAACTGGTGTCAATTACAATTTTATGACGTAAGAATACAATTACAAAGGTACAAAATACATCATTAAAAACATAACAATACAGATAACATTTGTAGTAATAGGGGCTTTACAAAAGAATAGAAATAAACATATACATCAGTGTTACAGGAATGATGACATGAGTACAAAAATAAAAGATCAGAATCACTTTCGAAACATCAATTTCACACATGAGCATTAAAACAAAACAGAATAAATAATGTCTAAGCATCATTACAAAGAAAATAACAGAGTATTAGAAAAATTCTACAACATAGCTCTCATCAGCTAAACACATAAAGACAGGAAAAACACAAATACACAAGGGTACACAAACATATAGCGGAATAATAGAAGGAAAGGACAGGGTTTGTTTTACTGCAGTATTTTCAAAACTTTCTTTACTTCTCGGAGATCTCCCTTCATTCATCATTATTCCCAAAAAGTCCTATCTATACCTCCTTCCTGTATTCTATTCATATTATTTCTGATTGTACAATACTCATTTGGGCCCAATCTTTTTCATATCACTTCGCATTGCATTCTTTACCTATTCTCCATAGTCAGTTTCTTATATAGTCTACCCCCTCTTAAGCTAACTTAAATCTACTGAGCTCAGATATATATACCAAGGGACGAGGCAATGCAGCATCACATAACACAGTTAATATAAACAGCAATGGAAAAAACGCAGATTTGCGAAGCAAGCAGCATTAAGAAATTAGCAAAAGTCAAATTCAATAACACTATACCTGGCAAACAGTAGCAACTTATACCTAGACATGACATAGCTCAAGCAGAATAAATATTACAGTAAAAACAACAGTGCAGACAAGGGAAATGTCTATTCACATCTTAATGTCTATGTAATTAAAGTGGTGCACCATAACAACTTATTGTAAAAAAAAAAATATTACCATGTACTTGAAAAGAAAATTATGTGTTACTGTTACTAGTTCCTTCTTATTGTTCTTCCCTTTCCAAGTGCTCCTTTTTTAAAGAATGTGGATCATAAAATAATTATTTAATAGATCTGTTGACAGAAAGAGTTCACATTAGCAAATGCATCTCAGTTTATTTTATAAAACTAATGCTGCAACACAGCTGGAAACCAGATATTAAATGAAATAAGCAACTATGAAAAGCAAAGCATAAAAATATCATTCAATAGTCATGTGGCATTTCGTAAGTCAGTAGCACTCAACTCTCGGAGAAAGACACTTGTCATAATCAGGAGTGCAGATGTACGAATATTTCCCATCAATTCATAAGCATTTCAATAATTAGCACAAAGTGCGAGTAATCATATGTTTTTAAGTAACGAGGGTGTCGCATTAGCGATGAAAGGCACACCCTAATGGCTTGTTCTCCAGGTGTTTGACGCAGCTGTGTGCCCACAACGCATTACAAAAATCATATGTTTTCAAGTAACGAGCGTGTCGCATTAGCGATGCCCTCTACAAAGGATTGTCAATAGCATGGTTAACCCCTTTTTTGTTTTTCTACCTGTGCTTCCGGAAAGGCCCTCACTCTAATGGCTTGTTCTCCAGGTGTCTGACACAGCTGTGTGCCGACGACGCACGTGCAGGTGGTCACTTTCTTACGGAAATATTTACGACAGCAGTTTCCGCTGCAGTGACAGTCTCATTCACGCATTTACACACACATTTCATAACTCTTAAAGTACGATTCTTGGTTTCCAACAACCTTTTTCACAAGTCAAGAGTCCCTATCTTCTATTCATTATTCATATACATATAAACTGGTAATCACCTTCCTCATATATGGTAGCATCATCTTATTGACATAAACATACCTCAACAGCATAATACACATCGTCGTCGTAATAATAACATCATAACACCTCAGTCAAATCTCAAAAACGTCGTAGCTTTCTGCAATTGTTTCAAAACCTAAAGAAAATTCTCTGCTCATTTCAGTAGTGTCATCTACCTCAAACGTACTTTAAAAATCATGATCTCATACCAAATACATCATTCAAAGCTCTCATAGTATCACAATGGTTCCGAAAAAATATGAAGAGTTCACACAGTACAGACAAAATACAATTTCTTAAGTGTGAAATAATCCAATTCTGTAATTACGTAAACATGTGTCACTGACGTAGTAAAAAGATGTTTGTTTCTCTGTTAAATGATCAGATAGCTGTGTAATTTATGTGTTAGAGAAATATGGTACCGATGTGTTAAATTGTATAAGCAAATACCATATTAGCTAGGGCTCCTTGTGCTTGCCAAACACATGGTACACAAAGTAGGCGTGTACCCCCCTGAGGTTTATTGTAATTACACCCTCAGGTGTTACAGATTACAGCTATGGAATGAAATGTATCACGAAAAACCTTCTTTGTAATTCAAAAATCTTTAAAAATAAATGTTTTAAGTACAAAATTAATCACACAAATACGTGTCCTTTAGCGCTAAATATGCGTCTTGCTGTAAGATAATCTCTGGGAAGTGTCGTAGTTATTGTCCTCCGAAAGCTAAGTTCTGCAGAAGTCAATGTACTTACCTCATGATACACAAAAGTGAAATGCTTTGCGTATAGATAACTTAGTTATTACGCTTATTGCCGTGATGAAGAAAGTACTGTGCTGTAACGTATTGTTGTGCTACAGAAAAGGCTGTTTCCTTGTACCTATACCACAAAAGTCACCACTAAAACATGTCTCACTTTATAGAAGAAATCAGAAAAAACTTTGCAGATATAAAACAGATACACCGCAAAAGCAACATTGTAAATTGTCACGCATTAGCAGCGTCGTGATAAAATCGTGTAGCTGTCACATAAACTAACCACTGTGTCATCTGGCATTTCACAGAAAGTACTTCAAATCCTGAATCCACTCTCAAGCAAACCAAAATGTTGCATGAAAATTTCATTAGCAGTGCTGGTAAATGTTCTAATCGTGCAACTAACAAGCAAGAATGTACACACACAATTACACTGTGTCGTCTGTTCGCAATAACAATGCATTCGTAATTTCTGTTTAAATAATTTCTCTTGGTTCTTGACTGGATGGTTAGTTAGCTTTAAAACATAGTTGCATGTTAACAGTTTCTCAGTGTGACAAATTGTACAAGTAGCGTGAAGTGAAAATTGCAAAGACTAAGTTAAAAAGCAGATTATCTGTCAATAAATGGTTTTACATGAGAAATGTGGTGTAAACCTTTACTCTTCCTAGTACACAGAGTTTCAACTTCAACGCAATTATCATGTGGTATACGTCGGATTCTGTAAGGTCCATTGTAAACTAGAAAGAATTTGTGACTCAAGTGTTTCTTCTTATGTGACAATGAATGAGCTTTAATGAGAACTTTCTGACCAATATATAATTTCTTTGCATTTGCTTTACCGTGTAGTTTTCTCCTTTTGTCTGCTGCAGATTTTATATTTTTTAGAGCCAAATCAATTATGTCTTTGTGTCGAAGTTTACGTGTATTCGGGAAAGGTACAAGCTCTCTGATTCTGTTCGGAGGTTCTACATTCTTCAGTACAAGAGTAGGTGGTAAAGCAGTGGAATCATGAGGCATTTCATTCAGCACATTTTGAAATAAGTGTAAATATCTGTCCCAATGCTGGTGCTTTCTGTGACAATAAAGTCTGCAAAGCTTATTGATTTCTTTCATAATCCGTTCAGACGGGTTACAGTGTGGTGAATACAATGAAATAAAAACAGGTTTGATTTTATGATTCCGAAGCATGCGTGACCAAACAGCAGATCTGAATTGCGGTCCGTTATCTGAAATGACTTTACTAACGTGTCCCACTTCACGTAAGAAATTTTTAACAAAGGCGTTGGATACAGACCGTCCAGTGGCTTTACGTAACGGAGTGAAAGAAACAAATTTTGAAGTAAGTTCAACAGGGACTAGAACGTACGAAAATCCATTCGATGTTCTGACAAGGGGTCCCAAGAGATCAACAGCAGCAAATTCTTTTAATTTAGAAGGAATGATAGGAAACAGCGGAGCACGATGGGAGACAGTAGATGGTTTCGCCTTTTGACAAAGTTTACAAATAGACAAGACTCTTCGAATTCTCTTTTCCATATTGTTAAAATAACAAGTCGTTCGAAGAATATGATAACATTTTCGTGGGCCAAAATGTGCGTAGCTGAAATGAATGTACCAAATGAGCTTATTAACAAAATCGTCTGGAATGCAAAGTACCCATAGCTTGTCATCAACAGTGCAGCGTTTGAAGAGTATGTTGTTTCTAACCAGGTAATAATGCCGAATCTGAGTGTGTGTCTTTTCATGCCATTTACTTTTGATATCTTTCCAAATCGGATCTTTATCTTGTTCATGAGCAATGTCCTTTAAAGATGTGGTGATGAAGTTTTCAAAGGCGACTTTCTGAATGTAAAGAATACTGAAATTTTTCTCGAGGTTGCCTTCTGTGTTACTTTTCTCAAGCCCAGCCGGTGCGCGTGACAGCGCGTCCGCAACAATGTTCTCCTTGCCGGGAATGTAGACTATTGTGAAGCGGAATTCTTGCAGAAACAATGCCCAACGTTTTAACCTATCATGATTTAATTTTGAAGACATAAGAAATTGTAATGCACGATGATCACTGTATACTTTTACGTGATTACCAGAAAGAAAGAAACGGAATTTGTTAAATGCCCAAACGATAGCTAAAGCTTCTAATTCAGTAACGGAATAATTTTTTTTCAGATTTTGTTAGCACTCGGCTAGCAAAAGCAATGGTTTTCTGAACAGTAATGTCATCTTCTATGGCTTCTTGAAATAAATGGGCACCAAGACCAACTTTGGAAGAATCAGTGCTAAGGCAGAAATCTTGTGACAGATCTGGATGAGCTAGTATTGGCGCGTGAAGTAACGCTTCTTTCAAAGAATTGAATTCCAACTGTGCTTGTTCGTCCCAGTTCCAAATAGTATTTTTTCCAGTGAGAGAACAAAGTTTTGGTGTAACTAGAATTTGCATATTCAGAAAACGACGGTAAAAATTTACGAGACCTAGAAAACTGCGGACTTGTTTTTTTGTGGATGGAACTGGAATGGCTCTAATTGCTTCTAACTTTTCAGGATCCGGCTGAATGCCTTCAGAAGAAATAATATGTCCCAAAAACTTCACCTTTGACCTACCGAATTCAGACTTTTCCAAGTTAACTGTAATTCCAGATTCTGCAAAAATACGTAACAAACTGTTGAGGATGCGGTTATGTTGTTCCCATGAAGCTTCTGCTGTTAGAATATCGTCCACATATAAGGTGATGTGACGTTTTAAGAACTCAGGTAATATGGAATTTAACCCGCGAATGAATGCTGCCGAAGAAATGTTCAAACCAAAAGGAAGTTTCCGAAACTGATAACAAACGCCGAAACAAAGGAAAGCTGTGTATTTTCTACATTCTGGATGAAGTTCGATCTGATAAAAGCTGGATCTGAGATCAATGGAAGATAACACTTTTACACCATTAAAATTTTGAAGAAGTTCTTCCATCATCTGCGGCCTGTCTGTTTCAGGAATGATGATAGTATTGATTTGTCTCGAATCTAAAACAAGCCTGATCGATCCATTTTTCTTCTCAACAACATGTAATGGATTGTTGTATGAGCTTACTGCAGGCTCAATAATGCCCTCGTCAAGCATAGATTGTATTTCTGTTCTAACACGGTCCCTATAATGTGCCGGAATTACGTATGGTCTAACACAAAATTTAGTATGCTCACGAACACGAAATTGGTATTGAAATCCCTTGATTGTTCCTGTTTTGTGAGTAAAAACTGTGGAATGTGCTTGTAAAATCTCAAAAAGGTCCTGCCTATCAGTGTCATTACAATTCTCAATTATTTGAATTTTATTCTGAATTAACTCATTAATTTCAAATATGCCGTCAATATCATCCCTTTCAGTACTTGCAGAGTGATTGTTGGTGTCTAGTTCCGTAGAAAATTCCGAACTGTTGTCTAACAGAACGTAAAGCCGATTAATGTCCTCATCATGGTTTGAGAGCCAGTCTTCAAATTTCAAAGCTATTGACTTACCTTCTTTCTCTAAACTTATTTCAGCATCGTGAAAGCTTAAGATTGCTTTATATTCATTCAAAAAGTCTACTCCCAGTATAATTTCCGTCGACAATAATGGAACAATAAGGAAGTTCATAGAGAAGCTGTGGCTTTGACAAAAGAATTCTAAGTTGGTTTGTTGGCGTACATCTACACTTTTTCCAAAGATTGCACCTTGTAATTTAATCTTACGTAACAGAAGTGTGGGACAATCGTTCGCTTTGTTGCATTTGCTAAAAGCTGTTTCGCTAATTACTGAAATGGGACTGCCAGAGTCAAGTACTGCCGTAAATTTTACGTCATTTACAGTAATATGAATCACAGGATATGCAATGTTGTTATGTTTTACGTCGTGTTCCTGGAGTAAGATGTCCCTAATGTCTTCCATTTTTACGTAATTACTAGCTACGGCAGCTGCGTCGTCAGTTTCATAAGTACGTCTTGTGGCTGCCAGTGGTGTGAGTCATCGCCTATTGTCTCTTTGTTGGCGCGTGTCATTATTGGGATTTGGAGACCTAACTTCTACAAATTCATCGTGACGAGAGTGCTCTGCTCTATTTAAATCTCGCCAGTTCTGATGCAATTCAGGTCTGTCGTTACGATCATATCGTCTGTCGTCATGTCGGTAGGTTCGATAGTTTCTTTCTTGTCGGTCATGTGGTGGAGAATTTCTCCCAGAATCGTAACTACGCACTGGACCGTTGCGTCTAAAGTTATTCTGTCTCCCTTGATAATAGTTATTTTGGTTCCCATATTGTCTGTTTCTCTGATTGTCTCTGTGATAGTCATTACTGCGGAGAGGTGATCTTTCCCTGTAATTATTACTACTCTGCCAACGGTTGTCATACGGGTGGTGTCTGTTTTGGTCACGATTTGCGTTGTAAGAATAGACTTGTCGTGTCCAGTTATTATTTCTGTCGTCACGGAATTGTGACGGATGTGACCTGTAGTGATTGTTTTCCTGTTTTCGCATCCCGCGACTGTCTGTGTCAATTTCTAATTCTTGTAACAGTCCCTGAAAAGCTTCAATGTCGTCTTTGCAACGTCCTGCTAAAATAATATGTCGTAAATTTTCAGGCAGTTTGATTAAGCAAATGCGGATGAGTTCTGAGGGGCTGTATGGGTTTGACAGGTATTGATTCTTGTGCAACATGTCTTCAAAATATTTCACAAGACTGGAAAATTCAGATTGTTCAAAGTGTTTCATCATCATGATGCTATGTTTTACGCGGTCTTGTGTAGCTTGAGACCAATACGCTGAGAGGAAGGCGTGGTAAAATTCTCCTTCACTGTGACAATCGTGAATGACCGATCGCATTCTTACAGCTGGTTCATTCTCCAAGTAGCCACACATAAATTCTAACCTGTGCTCCAATGACCAGTTGGGAGGAAAACAATGAGAGAATTGATGGAGCCACGCTTGTGGATGAATGTCGTTGGCAGAATTCTTAAATGTTTTGAATTTACGTGTAGTAATGAACAGCTTATAATCAAAATCATCGTGTCGGCGAGTAGCATATCGGTCATTGTTACGTCGTGTCGGCGATTCCATCTCAAAATTCGGTGTACCTTGCCAATTTCTTTCATAATTACCGAAAAGCCCTGTGTTATTATTTTGTGGCTGCTCCGTATTTCTATGTCCCTCTTCCCTTATTGGGGCGCGAGTGTCCTCTGAAATACATAATTCTTGTATTACCTGTGTCAGCTGATCTTGTACTTCCCGCATTTCTCTTTTGTATTGCGTATTAATTTGATTCTGATTTTGTTTGAATTTTCTTATTTGTTCATACTCTTCTGTGTCAGTGAAGGCTACGGGTCTTGTGTCATTCAGATCATCATCTACCTTTGTAGATAAGTTAGTGACCTGATCCGAAAGTTCAGCTACTTTCTCCGATAGTGAACACATTTCCTCAGTGTGTTTTTCTGAACCAAGTTTCAGAGTGTCCAATTGTGTTGAAATCGAATCTACTGTGTTCTTTAAGTTTTCCTGAGTTTTTGCCAGTTGCGTAACCGAATCGGTAGATGCAACTGAGTCAATTTTAGCCCACAAGGTCTCATGATTTTCATGAACAATGGTTTGCAGCGCTTTTATGGCTGCTTCGTGATTCTGTAATGCATTTTCATGCCGCGAAAAAATAGGTTGGAAATGCTCACAAATTTGTGTTTTTACGTCATTACAGACTTTTTGACATTTCGATTCGATGTTATGTAACTCAGTAGTTAAATCTTCACGTGTTTGTTCAAGTGTGGTGTCTAACTTCCGAAGATTTTGTTCCATTGTGTCTAACTTTTGCTGTGTTTGTCTCTGGTGTTGTTCCACTGTGTCTAACTTTTGAAGCTTTTGCTGTGTTTGTCTCTGATTTTGTTCCATTTGTTGCATTAGTTGTAATAACAATGCATTAGTGTCTGGAATCTGTTCCTCTACTCCTTTCGGCAGTGCATTTGCACCGGCAACATTCACATTTTGACAAGCTGAAAATGTGTCTTGACTTATTTGAGAAAACGGTGAGGACGCAAAACCTGAATCTACAGTATTTGCAAAATTGTGTCCTATCATTTCGGATTCCTGAGGCGAGCTGTTGCCGACCGATCGATCGACAATGCTTCCCTGTTCACTACCTGTTTCACTGCCTACGCCATTGTCTGACGCCCGCTCCATTTCCCTATGCACAGTTACCAAATTACTACTTTGAATATTAGTTAACTCATTACATGGTGGGGCCAACACACTGCTTTCGTCTTCACTGTCATTTCTTAGTTTACTTTGGAGCCGAGTGTTACGTTTTTCACACGCCATTATTGTCACAATATTTCACACGATGACACAGAAAAGCACAATTTGAATAGCAAAAATAAGAGAACACATTAACATAGCACTGAAAATAATATCTAGTTAATTGCAGCAGCGAAATACTTGGCGCAAAGCTACATGCATGCCACAACTGTTTTACTGTACAACAATGAAAGACTGCAACTACCAAGGAGATTCTCTCTACAATTACGCGCTAAAGCTACACTAAATACACAAACTACAAGAAAAAATCAGAAGATTCCAGTGAGGTATCCTAGGCTAAGGGTCGACATATGAAACGTCCCCATTGAACAATTTGTACAATATGAAACGTCCCCTTAGAACAATTGTACAAGACTGTGCTTAACCTGACACACAATAATTTTAGCGCAACGCAATCTGACTATCAAAAATCCCTGCAAAAGAATGGCCCTGAGTAACATTAAACTATACCTTTCAGAAATCACTTACCTCACAAAAATCTTCGTTGCTCGAACTACTGCAATACAGCGAGCGCCACTACTGCCAGCTAAATAAAAGATTCAAACTACTGAAGGCACTAACTACTGATAGGGATGGTTAGCAAATGAAAGATATTAATAGAGAACAAACAATGTATTTACCTTAATATTCATAATTGACATCCAGTATTACAAATTATCAAAACTCCGCCATCTCTCTGCCCACATCCACCACTGCTGGCGGCTCACCTCCAACTGCCCAACGCTACGCGCTGTTCACATCCAGCTGTAGCAGTTCATGACAACAATGGCAGACAACAATGCAAACTAGCCACATACTGCACACAGCACAGCCAGTGATTTTCATATAGAGCGCTACGTGGCATTACCCATATAAAAATCTAAACAGCCTACTTACATAGTGAACGTAACAAATGTATCGTACAAAGACATTCGATACCAGTCACAGTCAGCGTGAGTTTTCCTACGAAAGTCCTTGGGATCACTTCCCACTAAGAATAAATCTTAATGACAGACATAACAAAAGTCATCCAACTGAGTGATTTTAGCTTCAGGCTGGGTAAAGGCCGATTCTTTTATGGTGGTATCACCAACAGAAATAAAATGTTAAAACTAAGACACAAAACAAGATGGTAACTGATACATTGCAAAATGGTATTCCTTTAGTGGTCACGCTTAAAACTGAGACACCAGAACAAGATGGTAACTGATGTATTGCGGAATGGTTGTCTTTTAGTGGTCAAGCTTGCAGACAAGAAACACGACCGATACAGTCTTGTTGTAATCAGTGAAGTGCACGAACGACACGTAACGGTAGCAATCCAAGAGATAAATAGTTCACGTTTTATTTTGTACCGGTGAGGCAAAACGGTAGTCAGACATAGCATATAATAGTCGCCTAGTCGTAGATATTGCTATAATCGCACTATTTCACTCCCATTTACGGAGCTTGTTAGCACTTGATGTTAGGTTGGTGCCATTAAAATGCATTGTGGTAATCGCTGCTGCTTGCTGGATCGCTGCTGTGTCTCGATGCTAATGCTGGCTCTAAATCTGGTTGTCTAGGGGTAAAAAGATGAGGTCCCGTGTTTTTGAAGTGCTTTTGATGATAAATAATGAGCGAAACCAACAAATATTTAAACTTCAAATATTTATTACTCTGGTGGCCATCTTAATTCCACTGTCCACCAAAGACAACGACACAACACAAAGTAGCATTTCTTTGACATGTTCTTTGCAATGTTTATCCACCTCGAACAATAACACACATACACTTTGCCAAAGTGACATTCAGACTCCGCTCCCGACCCTTCTTGCTGCTTGTATTTATAACCTTGTCGAAGAACTACTAAAAAGAGATATAGTTAATAAGTCACATGCACATCTGTTATCGTAATTTGTGCAGAAAAGTTATTAATTTATATCGAGTGACATAATTTAACAGGTTATTAAAATGACAGACAGATCTGTTGACTTGACAGAATAATTCTTTGTTACAAAAAGGCCGTTTTTTAGAAGTTTGTCAATTGACTTCTCTAATTTGCATAAATAAGTAAATAACATGAATTATTAAGAATTACATTGGTTTTCGTCTAAAATAGGAGTGTTTACGTGAATACTGAGTGAAAACGGTCCTAGTGAACAAATAGGTTTCACTGGGTGATTTTTATTTAAGGAGATCCAAAATACGTAAGTTGGCCACTATTTTTCGTACTTCATATTAATTATTTGAGATGAACTTAGTGTTTTTACATGATGACATTTGCTGTATCAGTGATCAAGTGATATTAACTTTTGTGTGGGTCAGTTATTCAGTATAATTTAATGGGTTGACTGTTTATGGAGACATGTTATGCAATCATTGTTAATATACACAATAACTTTTCTATAATCATAAATACTCGTTAAACTGGTTGAATTTGGAGGGTATCGCATACTTCGGTAAAGTAAAGCCTTTAATAGGTTCCGTTACAAGCACTTGCAAATATTAACCCCGTAATTAGAAGTAAGTGTGATGAACTCACAGGCCAAAGAGTAGAAAGAGGATGCTGGATATTGCTTATGGCTATATGTGTTTATCACTTCTTAATTTCTCAATTCTTATAAATACGTCAAACATTTTTTCAACGAACTTACAAAATATCAAAGTAAGTGCAAACTATACGTTACTCATTACCACACATATTAAGGGAATGAACAACAATAAAGACATCTATTGCTGACATGGTCAGTCTGGGGTCGACCTTGATGTATGGTAACTGAAGAAATCTTCACAAGCCATGATCGATAAAAAATATTTTATTGCATGACCTTTTTCGACAGAACTATGCTCTCATCATCGGATCTAAAGCATAAGACCCATTGATAGCAGCATTGCAATGTCGAAACCGGTCATCCAATAAAATGCTCCTTTAGTGATCTTGGCTTGTGAAGTTTTCTTCAGTTACCAAAGATACAAATGTGCAACAGTGTGAGTCATGATGACTCTTCACTGTATACACTCCTGGAAATGGAAAAAAGAACACATTGAGACCGGTGTGTCAGACCCACCATACTTGCTCCGGACACTGCGAGAGGGCTGTACAAGCAATGATCACACGCACGGCACAGCGGACACGCCAGGAACCGCGGTGTTGGCCGTCGAATGGCGCTAGCTGCGCAGCATTTGTGCACCGCCGCCGTCAGTGTCAGCCAGTTTGCCGTGGCATACGGAGCTCCATCGCAGTTTTTAACACTGGTAGCATGCCGCGACAGCGTGGACGTGAATCGTATGTGCAGCTGACGGACTTTGAGCGAGGGCGTATAGTGGGCATGCGGGAGGCCGGGTGGACGTACCGCCGAATTGCTCAACACGTGGGGCGTGAGGTCTCCACAGTACATCGATGTTGTCGCCAGTGGTCGGCGGAAGGTGCACGTGCCCGTCGACCTGGGACCGGACCGCAGCGACGCACGGATGCACGCCAAGACCGTAGGATCCTACGCAGTGCCGTAGGGGACCGCACCGCCACTTCCCAGCAAATTAGGGACACTGTTGCTCCTGGGGTATCGGCGAGGACCATTCGCAACCGTCTCCATGAAGCTGGGCTACGGTCCCGCACACCGTTAGGCCGTCTTCCGCTCACGCCCCAACATCGTGCAGCCCGCCTCCAGTGGTGTCGCGACAGGCGTGAATGGAGGGACGAATGGAGACGTGTCGTCTTCAGCGATGAGAGTCGCTTCTGCCTTGGTGCCAATGATGGTCGTATGCGTGTTTGGCGCCGTGCAGGTGAGCGCCACAATCAGGACTGCATACGACCGAGGCACACAGGGCCAACAGCCGGCATCATGGTGTGGGGAGCGATCTCCTACACTGGCCGTACACCACTGGTGATCGTCGAGGGGACACTGAATAGTGCACGGTACATCCAAACCGTCATCGAACCCATCGTTCTACCATTCCTAGACCGGCAAGGGAACTTGCTGTTCCAACAGGACAATGCACGTCCGCATGTATCCCGTGCCACCCAACGTGCTCCAGAAGGTGTAAGTCAACTACCCTGGCCAGCAAGATCTCCGGATCTGTCCCCCATCGAGCATGTTTGGGACTAGATGAAGCGTCGTCTCACGCGGTCTGCACGTCCAGCACGAACGCTGGTCCAACTGAGGCGCCAGGTGGAAATGGCATGGCAAGCCGTTCCACAGGACTACATCCAGCATCTCTACGATCGTCTCCATGGGAGAATAGCAGCCTACATTGCTGCGAAAGGTGGATATACACTGTACTAGTGCCGACATTGTGCATGCTCTGTTGCCTGTGTCTATGTGCCTGTGGTTCTGTCGGTGTGATCATGTGATGTATCTGACCCCAGGAATGTGTCAATAAAGTTTCCCCTTCCTGGGACAATGAATTCACGGTGTTCTTATTTCAATTTCCAGGAGTGTATATCATAATACACACATATTTTATACCCTGTATGTTTGGCGCTTGTAAGAACACTGCTGTGCAAAACATAAGGGCGAGATAGAAAATAACATAACAAATTAATTACTGTTGAGCACACACGAAATTTGACTGTTTAGCTCTCGATCACTCTGAAAATAAGGACATCGAAGCTCTTTTTTCACTGTAGGAAATAGGCGGAAGTCACACGGCGCTTGGTCCGGTGTATAAAGCGGATGGGGCATCCATCACCTCAACGCCTATTCAGTGATTGTTTTTTGAATCTTGATTGCGCAATGAGCCGGCGCATTACCCGAATGAAGGATCCATACCATTTGAACAAGATGTAGTCTTTTTTTTTTGGGGGGGGGGCATTTTGCTCCTTAATGAACCCTTCAATATGACACGTTACAATAGGAATTCGCAGTAACAGTAGGTTGCTCTCATCCACCATGTGATTGTACACAGTGCCTTGCTTATTGAAGAAGACAAGATGCACGACTTTTCTTGCACTTGGTTGAACCTGGGCCTCTTGGGGTCTTGGAGTTGAAGGATCTTTCCAATGGGCACTGTACTGTTTTGTCTGTGGGTCATAATGATGAAAACAGGATTCCTTCGCGTGTCCAAAAAAATGTGGTTCTCATTGAAGCCTTCCCTTCCATTGTCGACACGCCATCACACAGTGAGCCCTCTGTTCTTCACTGATCACCCGAGGCATCCACTTTGCTGTATCTTTCTGCTCCCTAGAACATTTCGTAAATTTCGGCCGATCCACAGGGTATATTCATAATCTTTGCAATCTTTGTTAAAGATAATCGACGGTCTTCCTCATAATATGACATCAATTGTGTTGACGTTGGTTCCAATCGTTGCAGTTGAGGGCCCTTCTGGGGCCTGGAGTATCCGCAAGATCATTTTCACTCTCCCGAAATCGTTTATGACACTCAGAAATTCGTGTTTTCCCCATGGCTTGCTCTTTGTGGGCTTACTGCAACATTTTCAATGTTCCTGACGGTGTCTTTTCAAGAAGAACGTAGAAAGTATAATTATTGTCTTTGAATAAAAGTATCTTTTCTGTTCGTCTGACTGCATGCTCCTCTCAGTTACATTCCGTTCTACACTGTAGTAGTTCCTTCTATGTATGGATCAATTTTCATCGAGCTATGTTACATGGCAGTGATACATCACGCGAAACTTACTTTCGTCCTCAAGTTATCCCACCAGTGTATTTGTTGAAAGACATCTTGGTATACAGCATGAGCTGCATGTAAAATATTTAATTGCCAGACCGACATTCGGTCAACGGAGGTCACTCTCAGTGGCTTCTATGTTTTGTAGATCCACATTAATTTCCACGCCATAAAGATTTTATAATTGACGCTCACGTCATGTGATGTGAACGAGCATAACATGTAAGTAACCTTGTGTGTCTCCTGTTATGTATAGAAAATGTTATTATCTTGTTGATATCGATATGTATAAGTTCGTTTGTTTGTCCTCTGTGTCAGATGCTACGGATGCTCGACTCATTACCTGAACACCAGTCTGGAAATTAGAAAGGCAAGACGACCGGAATCTGTTATTGAGCTGTAAACTCCACCAAAGAGGGATCTCATGCCAGTCGCCGTCGTTGACAGAAAATGTCCGTGACGCATAAAATATTTTATTTGGGCTCATAGTAGGTCACAAAATACAGCTTTTAGAGTCGTTGTTTCGACATGTCGGTCGTGCATTAGAAAACAAAAGAGTGACGGTGTCAAACAAAAAGTGCGGGATGAACAAAATTCTTCCGGGTGTTGTACAGGGTCATCGTATAAAATTCTTTAATTAGAAACTGAAAACCAACGTGTCGACCGTATTGCAACGACCTTCCTGAGGGCAAGATTGGGTTTGGTGGAGGACAGGTGGCTCTGTTTATTGCGGTCGATCGGTAACAGCGTGTCATATTTGTAAAAATTTATTGGCCCTAGAATTAATTACCTATTCATGACGGGCGAGGGAGTCTAGGAAAGGAGCTACTGGTGGGCTAGCCGGCTTGTCAGTGATTGGGGACAGTCTGCGACTCAGCAGCTGACATCTGGTGTGCATGTTTTTCTCCTGGTGTGCGCGGAAATGTACTGATAGTTCACGGTGGTGTGCCGTTATCGCGTATTTATTATTCTGCGCTAATGTGTTGACACCGATGTCTGCAATAAATAAAATACTTCCCTCTACTAAAACCAGTCTCGTCCTGACGAAGGTTGTTGTAACACGGTCGAAACATCGATTTTAATTTTATAATTAAGAATTTTGTACAACGACGCGGTGCAACAGCCACAAGAATTTTAATCATCATGACACCATCCGCGAAAGCTTACGTAGTTAAAAAAGTGCGAGATGTGGATGATGATAAAAGAGGCAGTAGCGGGCAAAGCAGAGGAGTCCGTTTGGTCGGCGAACTTTGGCGGTAGTTTCGGGGGAACATCAATTCGCTAACGACAACTTTTTGGTGTTATGTTAATGGATGGCGTATCTTATCCTGCTTCTGCATTCACTCTCTGTCTCATGATAACTAGCAAGCTTGGATTTTACTTCCATACCGCTGGCTATGTGAAACAACTCAGCTGTTCACAGTTGTTCTTCGAGGGCACGATACGTGTCTGAAGCTATCGTTCGTGTCTTCCGGATATAGCAGCACCGGCACGCGTCGTGAACTTTTCACGGCCATCGTCAGCCGTTCTTCTGTCCATCATCGATCTCCGGATGACCGTTCGAGACTAATATCTCAAAATAAGAAACGACTGGTGCTCTGTTCAGAGGGTTTTTGACACATACCCAAAGCACCTAGTTCAATGGTTCCCTCTCAGTCAGCTAACAGACGTAATAGCAGTCAAACGTAACCACATAGGATAAAAAATTTGTCTCCATCAGGAGACGCCACGTTAATATCATGTAACACCAACCTATCCTTGATAATGACCTCAATTCTACGAGGTTCTGTAAGTTTCTTCGACTAAACCGCTTCCGCTAAAGCCACTCATTAATGATCACATTAAAAATGGTCCGCACTTCTGATAAAAAAGGGTCAATTCGCCTTATAACGAGGACTTTGAGTAGCTGACCGCTAGCTGTGCACAAACACTGTAATTAACACTATTTATTCTGTCCTCAGTGCCAAGCGGTCTGAAGTTCCATGAATTTTTTAAATTAATTATTAGACATGCTCACTGTCCTAAAGAGAAAACTCCTCAACGTAGTTACTGAACTCCAGAATGACTGATCAGGGATCATGCTTTGCTAACATATTAAGTGATTTCCTGTCACAGTGTACACGACGCTAAGTACGTTACGATATGGGGACATGTGTTGGTTGCAGTTTCGTGTAGGAGCTTAACACACCATGAAGTTATTTCACAAACCGAACGTAGTCCTTAGACAACATTTACATGGAACACCCTTAAAAATACCAAATTTATCGCTCGATACGAATGAGGAATACTAAAACGTGCCGATCATTTGTCAGTAAAAGGACGATTGGGGTAAGGGAACCCAACATGGAGGCGCAAGTATTCACACACAAAAACTTCACCACTTACCATTGCTCGCTGAACGATTGAAGCTAGTTCGTGACTCACAGCAAGAAGAGCTATGGTAATCAAATGGGCATATGTTAGATGAAGTGCTTCGTAAGCGACGAATGACCCAGTTCGGTTCCATCTGAATTTATGTACAAACGATTCTGAAATCGTCGCTCGCGAGAATTGTCCACTGCTCCTTAAAGGGAGTTTCACCATTATAGGGAAACCTAACGGGAAATAAATCTAATTCCCACCCAAAAATCACAACTTACTTCATCGCGGAGCAGCAAGTGATTGCTGCGACTGCTCTCGTCCACGTCCCGGTAACTTCTCTTGAAGTTGAACTTCCTCGCCCCTGCACACAGAGAACGTGAAAACTCGGTGGGGGTGCATTGACGAATGCCTAGATTGCTTCTTTTAGAAAGAGCAGACTTTTCTCGAATCACAAGGCAGGAGAGGGAACGCCCGCTTCCCTAGGCCTAAAATTTTAGATTCCGTTCAACTGCTGAAATTATGAAGACGGTATCCCAACGCCCTGATACGAAACGATCAACCGCGCTGCCCCACGCCCCACAAGAGCACGCACACGTACGATATTTTCGTCCGTTTTTTAAGCTAAAAGTCTCCTTAAGCGAGGTTCATCTTCAACGTGTTCTCGGCCTTCGACAGTGAACGTGCCAGTGGAACACTTGTACTCTTTATAAGAAATGTTCCCCATAGTCCTGTTTGAACTTTTTAAAGGTTACACCGCGGATTCCCGAAGATCAGGACAACACTTGATGGCATAAGGTTGCTCTAAATACTGCTGCTCCATTTTCTTAACACAAAACAAAAACACAACTTCACCGATGGTTCTCTCAAAAATCATGTGATGGCTGTATAGAGCTGAAACTTCGACTGCCAAGCATCTCGAAGGGATGAATACATTGGTCTACACAAGTAGAGCAACACAGCATTGACAGATCGCCAGCAGTGCTGCCAGTATCATTACTTTTATAACACATTTCGTATATGAGGTGGAATGAGTGACGCCTTTGGCATCCGAAAGAAATACAAAATTGCGGGAATGTTGATCGCTACGTTTTAATAGTTTTTCCATGCAGTCACAAACATTTTCTCTGGGATTACTGTTGGGTCATTCAGCGGACCGGTCGAGCGGCGATAGGGTTGCTGAGTGTTTATCAAACAAGGAACATAAGATGCAATGAACGCAGTTGTTGTTACTCTGATGACAGGGGTCTCCACAACACACTCATCATGAAGGCCTAGAAGAAAGTTCAAAATGGCTCTGAGCACTATGCGACTTAACTTCTGAGGTCATCAGTCGCCTAGAACTTAGAACTAATTAAACCTAACTAACCTAAGGACATCACACACATCCATGCCCAAGGCAGGATTCGAACCTGCGACCGTAGCGGGCGCTCGGCTCCAGACTGTAGCGCCTAGAACCGCACGGCCACTTCGGCCGGCCCTAGACGAAAGCACAACACTTGGTCACCGAGAATGTTGAAGTGAGCATCTCACTTCCTCCTCACGATACCCTAAATGAGTGTGTCCGAGTCAAGTTACGGAAAACACTCAAAAGACAACACAGAATTTCACCAGCCACAAACTGCGGGATTGGATCGCTGGTGCAAAAAAATGGTTCAAATGGCACTGAGCACTATGGGACTTAACATCTGAGGTCATCAGTCCCCTAGAACTTAGAATTACTTAAACCTAACCAACCTAAGGACATCACACAAATCCATGCCCGAGGCAGGATTCGAACCTGTGACCATAGCAGCAGCGCGGTTCCGGACTGAAGCGCCTAGAACCGCTCGGTCACAATGGCCGGCACTGCTGGTGCACCCGCTGCCTTGCGTCATTTGAAACGAGGCACATTCGCCACTCGTCTGGCTATGTCACACCCCTCTAGTCAGCTGCTGTAGAGTTTCTGTGTTGTTTGGAAGTCTGAAAAACGTGCAGCTTGTAAGAAGGCAGTATTTCGCCTCTTAATGATGTTGATTATGAGGTCTCATACGCTGACGAGCGTAGGGGACCATGTGGGAAACCCGCACCGCCTACTAGGCAAGATACTAGCGGAATAGACGACAGAGGGATAGAGAAACAATTAAAATCGCTCAAAAGAGGAAAGGCCGCTGGACCTGATGGGATACCAGTTCGATTTTACACAGAGTACGCGAAGGAACTTGCCCCCCTTCTTACAGCGGTGTACCGTAGGTCTCTAGAAGAGCGTAGCGTTCCAAAGGATTGGAAAAGGGCACAGCTCATCCCAGTTTTCAAGAAGGGACGTCGAACGGATGTGCAGAACTATAGACCTATATCTCTAACGCCTATGAGTTGTAGAATTTTGGAACACGTATTATGTTCGAGTATAATGACTTTTCTGGAGACTAGAATCTACTCTGTAGGAATCAGCATGGGTTTCGAAAAAGACGATCGTGTGAAACTATTCGTCCACGAGACTCAGAGGGCCATAGACACAGGTTCCCAAGTAGATGCCGTGTTTCTTGACTTCCGCAAGTCGTTCGATACAGTTCCCCACAGTCGTCCAATGAACAAAGTAAGAGCATATGGACTACCAGACCAATTGTGTGATTGGACTGAATAGTTCCTAGATAACAGAACGCAGCATGTCATTCTCAATGGAGAGAAGTCTTCCGAAGTAAGAGTGATTTCAGATGTGCCGCAGGGGAGTGTCGTAGGACCGTTGCTATTCACAACATACATAAATGACCTTGTGGATGACATCAGAAGTTCACTGAGGCTTTTTGCGGATGATGCTGTGGTATATCGAGAGGTTGTAACAATGGAAAATTGTACTGAAATGCAGGAGGATCTGCAGCTAATTGACGCATGGTGCAGGGAATGGCAATTGAATCTGAATGTAGACAAGTGTAATGTGCTGCGAATACATAGAAAGAAAGATCCCTTATCATTTAGCTACAATATAGCAGGTCAGCAACTGGAAGCAGTTAATTCCACAAATTATCTGGGAGTACGCATTAGGAGTGGTTTAAAATGGAATGACCATATAAAATTAACCGTCGGTAAAGCAGATGCCAGACTGAGATTCATTGGAAGAATCCTAAGGAAATGCAATCCGAAAACAAAGGAAGTAGGTTACAATACGTTTGTTCGCCCACTGCTTGAATACTGCTCAGCAGTGTGGGATCCGTACCAGATAGGGTTGATAGAAGAGATAGAGTAGATCCAACGGAGAGCAGCGCGCTTCGTTACAGGATCATTTAGAAATCGCGAAAGCGTTACGGAGATGATAGATAAACTCTAGTGGAAGACTCTGCAGGAGAGACGCTCAGTATCTCGGTACGGGCTTTTGTTGAAGTTTCGAGAATATACCTTCACCGAGGAGTCAAGCAGTATATTGCTCCCTCCTACGTATATCTCGCGAAGAGACCATGAAGATAAAATCAGAGAGATTAGAGCCCACACAGAAGCATACCGACAATCCTTCTTTCCACGAACAATACGAGACTGGAATAGGAGGGAGAAACGATAGACTTACTCAAGGTACCCTCGGCCACACACCGTCAGGTGGCTTGCGGAGTATGGATGTAGATGTAGATGTAGTTGGTTTACCATTACCTTCCTCCGACCGCAATGGGGATGAATGATGATGAAAAAGACGACACAACAACATCCAGTCATCTCGAGGCAGGGAAAATCCCTGTCTCCGCCGGGAATCGAACCCGGGACTCCGCGCGCGGGAAGGGAGAACGCTACTGCAAGAACACGATCTGCGGACTCTTACCTGATCACGCAGTTGAAACTTCCGGGCTGAGAGGCCGTGGTCGATGTATAAAATTTCCACCTGACGTTTCGTCTCCATCAGCGGGAGACATCTTCTGAGGTCGTACGGCTACTGCCACTAAGGCTCCAGGTACTCTACCATTTATAGAGCGTATAGAGGGCACCACCATTATTCACGTGATGCCGATGATATGCCTATCTTTGGAAGGCGTCATCATTCTCGATTAAGAGTAATCGATTGTCATTCTACTAACACAAAGTCGACATCCATATTTTTTCTAACTTCAAAACTTCCTCTTTTCTATTAAAATTGTTATGGTGTTTGTGAATCTCTATTGCTTCTCTATACATGCGCGCATGATAATGGGATGTTCGTGCTAGAACGCTTGTCTCATTAAATTCAATTTCGTGATTCCCATCTCGAAAAACATGCTCAGCTACGGCCGATTTTTTGATGTGCCCTAAGCGACAGATTCTTTTATGTTCGGCTAAGCGGGTGTTTACACTTCTTTTCGTTGCCTCATAGTATATATTGGAAAAAAACTACCTGAAAATCATCGTGACAAATAGGACAGTCCCCCTTCACATTGAGGTGGGTCCTTATAAACTCGTCTCTGATACTATAGTAAAAATTAGGGTTCAAGCGAGATACACACTTAAAGCCGGAATTGCTGGCGGCCATGGATCAAAATTAGTAGTAGCTTAAATGCAGAACCAATATCACCACAATCTTAACAAATGCAGAAGCAGCGTTCAGACTAGCATCCACAACCCAGGATATACTAGCGCCCTGTTATTACCTTAATGTTCAAATCAGAGACTCTTAAGAACTTCAGCTGTGTTCATAGAACTGTTTTTAGAATAGATCACATATGATTTATGAGCTCATGTAAGCATGATATTAAAAAATTCCACTTATTTTTCTTTAAGTTTGTTGTGGTTTATAAGAGGAAAGGAAAATGCTTAGTGGTCCTTAGACCAATATCTTTCGAGAAATGCTGTTCTGAACTGCAGGTAAGACGTACAGGTAGCCGCGATCTTCTGCATCACCTCTGCTACTGTCCTTGACATGTGTGCACAAATGAAGTCAAGTTTGTGAGCTACGCTCCAGTGGTTTGGTAAGCCTATTGAAACTGATCGATGAATGTGCGTGCATGCAAGCTACCGCCTTCTTCCTAGAAATGTTGAAATTTTGTAACTGTAGGGAAGTGGTCTGTATCATATCTACTCATAAATCCGTGGCTGATTCATGGACTCAAATTATCTGCCCCTGCTTGTGTCGTCGTGTTATTCTCTGGTAATCTACTGCCTGTCTGCCTATTCCCAATTTCCTGACTCATATCCGCGTCATATCCTATCATTGGTGAACAAAAGTGTTGTTCGTGTGTTTCTACTCTCGTCGTTCGCGGTATAGCACCTGTGCTGCGCCCGCAGCTCGTGGTCGTGCGGTAGCGTTCTCGCTTCCCGCGCCCGGGTTCCCGGGTTCGATTCCCGGCGGGGTCAGGGAATTTCTCTGCCTCGTGATGGCTGGGTGTTGTGTGATGTCCTTAGGTTAGTTAGGTTTAAGTAGTTCTAAGTTCTAGGGGACTGATGACCATAGATGTTAAGTCCCATAGTGCTCAGAGCCATTTTGAACCTGTGCTGCTATTATGTTGTGTCACTGGATTTACTGGTTCAATCGCCTGTCTTTCGATTGGTATCGGCTGAATGTATGTGTTCCGTTTTTGTAGATACTGTGCCTGGTCCTGTGGCATGTCATGTATTACTTTAGTCGGGATTTTCTGTTTCGATTTCTGCGCGAGTGTTACGTCTAGCCTTGGTTCTACCTGAACTTTCTTAGACGGCGCGTATTCGTGAACTGAATTAATGCTTGACGTGTCAGTTGTTTCGCTACAGTTGTAATGGGTCTCGATCTTATCTTCAACTCTGTTCGAAGCTTTTCGACCTGATCTTTGTTTTTAAGTTCTATTTTATTGATCCGCTGATCATATTTTATCAGTGCAACCTTTGCGACCTTGCTTTGAATTGCTTGTTCTTCCGAAATTTGTATTGCTGTTCGAGTGGATTTTTCGTAAACGTTCCACCTTTTTGTCAACGTTTACGATGTCCAATTGGACCTTGTCCACGTCAGTGCGTAATTGCTGCTGACCTTGTGTTAGTACCTGAATTCTTTCTCTAGATTCTTTCGCGTCTTTGTTTATCTGAGTGATCTGACTATCAATTCTCGCGATCCCTTCTTCCATCTGGATTTTAACCTGTTGGATCTGTGTCTTAATAGCCTGATTATCCTGTTGGGTCTGTGTCTTAATAGTCTGATTATCCAGTTTCAATTCCTGATACTGTTTTGTCATCTGTGTATTCTGTTTCGTTATCTGTGTATTAATATCCTGTTCTGTTTCGTCATACTAGGGTTCATTTTTTGTAGCATCTGCATGATCGCGTCTTGTCCTGTAACACTACCTTCTACTGAACTATGTATTCTCGATCTATTGTTTTCTACTCGGTCAGTTACGTCGTATACTGGGCTATGCTGTGGTGTTTCTAAGTTTGATAACTGCACTAACCCGTGCTGTCTGTGTTGAGGACTAGTTGCGTTTGTCATTGAACCATTACGTGGCGCAAACAACTCCGCATTCTGCCCTCTCTGTTGCGTATGTCTTGTGTTTGCAGGTACAGTTGCGTCTGTTACGGTCCCTTTTCGTGGCGCTCGTAACTCCGCGAAATTCTGTGTCTGCTGTTGGGGCATATTTAGAATGTGTATGATAGGGTCGACGTATTCTAAATGTTCCTCCTCTTCCTCACTGTCTACTTCTCTTTGAACGTTAGCTAACTGCCGGTACATTGACTGTACTGACGCGTATTCTGTCCCCGAATATGCGGCAGACAAACGCGTTTCCTGTGCTCGTTTCGCTTCTAATCGTTGCCATTTCCTACGTGGGCTGTCTATTTCTGGCTCAGAATGTGCCCTACCTGTAATATGATGTTCTGGAAATTCGATGTTCTCGTCCCTTCGATTCCTATCTGTCTGATCTGTCTCAATTTTGTCCCAGTCTAACTGAGCCTGCTGATTCTGCAGCTCCCCGACTGCCCTATTCTCTGATTCACCGTCTGTCCTTTCTCAGGTTCACCTTCTGTCCTATTCTCAATAAGCTCGTTTACTTGGTGTCTATCTGGTTGATTCTCCCCCATCTTGTCTACTTGCTGTCTCTCACGTGACCTTTTGGCTTGTGCTCTCGTTAACATGGAAATTCTTTCAATGCACCACAGCCGGCCGGCAGTGGTAGCCGTGCGTTTCTAGGCGCTGCAGTCCGGAACCGAGAGACTGTTACGGTCGCAGGTTCGAATCCTGCCTCGGGCATGAATGTGTGTGATGTCCTTAGGTTAGTTAGGTTTAAGTAGTTCTAAGTTCTAGGGGACTGATGACCTAAGATGTTAAGTCCCATAGTGCTCAGAGCCATTTGAACCATTTTGAGCACCACAACCCTACTACAAAACTGTATGACCACTTACCAGATGGTTGAACCAACAATAACAACAACATCGTGACTTCTCGGCTAATGTTCTGTCTGCTCTGCTACATTCTCCAATCTCCACCTGTGCGCTTGCAAAGGGAGAAATCTGTTATTTCTTAATTCTAACTTATATGATGCTGCGTCACACTGCGTCTCTGCGTCACACTGCGTCTGTGCCTATCACCTGAAAATCCTATGCCCTAACAGCTAAACAAGAAACGTAAAATACGCAAAATTTTCCAACACAATAACATACGCCCTTTTCCCAACAATTCTGCTTTCTTCACTACCTGTATCTATTCTGATCCCAATCTTTGCAAATAGCTCTCTAATACATGAAAGAAAGTTCTTTAAAGTGCTACTGCTGCGACCTGCCGTATCTAACTATCCTGACACTTTCCTGTCCTGGTAGCTTACCTATTTTACCTATCCTGGCAGGGTCGCCATTTTCTGAGAACGACGGGTGGGTTGCTATTCTGTCATTCTGTGCAACGGATTAATATGAGATGTACCCTTTACCCTGTGGCTCCTGCAAGATACAATTTCCACCCGCACACTACTACAGAAATCAGACAGACGCTCCTAACGTTCTAAAGAGAAATGCCTGAAAAACTTTCAGCAATAAATATCCTCTGGAGTCGTCCGCTGTAAGGAAATGACACAAAAAATTCACAAAATTTCTTACGTACCTAGTGGGATACTTGGGTACTGGAGTACTGCTAGTTAGTGTAAGAAAAACTTGAAACTAGCGAAAATTCTTATTTATTTTGCAAAAATTCTATGAAACCACAATGGCACATTTAGTTATGAACAAAACGAGTTATTTCCGGGTTCTTTTCGGAATGTGAAGTTACCTCTCATGGATAGGATTCGCTAATGAAATTTCTATACAAAGTTTAAGATTGTTATTGACTTGCTAGGTATGGTCGAGGCTGTCGAGTGTGAAATGCAGTAAAGTGTACTGTTGTGAAGGAAATATGGGGCTCGCAAGAGCCGTAGCGCACAATACCGTAAACTGCGATGACTGCTGTCTGCGCCACTCGCTGCTGACCAATAAGATAAATCTCGTTCTATCTGGATTGACCCTCGCCAATCAAACTCTCCCTACGCCTTGATGAAGCACTCCTATTCACCCCTAGTCTAACTATTGGAGTGGTATACCAGTCAGATAACCAGTCCACCGCGATGCCACTCAAAAATTCGCTCGCAGGCGTTTAACTATAACTCTGTCCGTTCACACCGCACAATAAGTGTGGCGGCCAACACAGTGAACAACGCTTAATCGCAAGGACTCAATATAGAGTCGCACTTCGATTCGCTCTCGACAGAGGTGCTCTCCCAGTGAAGTACTCAGGACAGACTTGTTTCTCGCTCTTTGAGTACACGTACGAGCGCGCACGCTCTTGTTACGTGTTCTCGCTCCAAGAGCGACAACGGAACGGCCCCTCTCCACGCCAGGCGTGAAGGGGTATATCTCTCGGTCTCTTCCATTACTCCTTCAGCTCAAGGCGTCAGAAATATCGTCCGACAATCAGCATTGCTCTTCTAAAACGGGAGTATGACGTTTCGTTTATGGCGACCAGTCCGGAAATCTGTAGCATCAGCGTTTGGTGTTTGCTGTCTCCCTGTGAAAATCTCTGAAACTGTGTGCTATGTTATAAAGAATGCGTAGGTTGGCCGCTCCCACACAATGTAGCGGAATTTGTTTTTAAGCCGAACACGGGGTCGTTCCACCTTTCACTCGGGCACACGCTGTCCGCTCCACGGGCGGCTATCGGTCGACGTAGATAGCTCCCTGAGAAAACCTCTGAAGGGGCCGGCGTCCTGGCGTGCAGTGTTTGCCTCTCCCGAACTAAAAGCTTTTGTAACCGTCGTGTCTTGAATGTGTGTGTGTGTGTGTGTGTGTGTGTGTACGCCAGCCTCGAGTATTTCAACCATGGTGCACACTTGCGATTTATTAGTTATTTGCATATCGTTTACATGAATTCATACAACATTGTCTTTATCTTATCGAGTCTGGGTTCGAATGAAGCGTCTTGATGCGCGGAACATGATTGTGAGGGCGGAATATGTAAGCAATGAAGGTCCGGAGACCACGACGTCTTACACAGTGTTCAACTTGCCGGGCGTGAGCTATCGAGCTCGGCACATGGCTCACATCAGGTGACATTAGAGGCGAATTGTGCTGTGTGAAATAAGTATGCCCAAGGTGGACGATCCATCATACAGGCAGCTCAGTGTTGGGAAGTGCACTCACATGCTGGTGTGAGTATGGTGAAGCACCTAGTTGAAATGAAATTTTCGGCAAGCTTTTGCAATTACGGAAAAAGTCAGATGTCCATCGTGTCCAGGTACATGATAACGTAGTTGAGCTAGCGAGGTAGTAAGTGAGCGAGAGAGCCTAGTAAGTGAGCAAGCGAGCTGTCTGCACCAGATCCCTTCTGGTAACCTAGAACTGTTGCCAAGGAAAATTTTTAGTTTCGATGTGTAAGTTAAAATCCATCCCAGCTATCCACAGTACCAGAAAAGTGATTTAGCTGCTGTAATTTTTAAAGGTGGAAGCCTGTGCATTCTAACTATCAACTTACACACTTGCCTGACAGTGTGGCATTAGAATACAAATGTAACAACACAATAAAAAAATAACCAATATGGTTTACGAAAGATATATTACAAGATGATACTTATCTTTGGTACAGTTTGATGGCTGTTGATTTATGCCCTATATCTAATAAGGTCATATGTAAATAACTTTGCTCGTCTTGGCAGTTTACGGTATTTTCATTGTGACAGAATGTATTGTGGTGGTGCATAAGTTTGTAGCGTTTTTCGGAAAGTTTAATAAAAGCGACAGTTGCACATGAGAGAGACTTTAGTCATCAATAACATATCCTTCTTCACTATTTAAAACTATGTGCCAGTCCTAGGAAACTTATCGATTCCGCGAGTGTAGAAGTCACATGTTTTAGAGGCGAAAAATTTGTCGAGACATGTTCGGAACATATTTTCATCCGGAAAGGAAATTCCTTGAAGGTGTTGGACAGAGAGCGAAAACGGTGAAGATCTGAGGTCGCAAGGTCAGATGAATCAGGTGGGTGCGGAATAACTTACCTACCCAACTACTATATACCTAGGTCTATAGCGTATTCTGTCAGTCTGGCAGAATGCTGGCATTATAGTGGCATATCATCACATCACGTAGTCTTCCTGGTCACTATTCTTGGACTGTGTCTGTAAGACGTCCCAGTTGGTTGACAATAATGCCGGAAATGAAATTACATCTCGGGGAAGCAATTCGTAGTATCTTACACTGTCGCTGTTCCACCAAGTGCATAACATTATCTTTTGTGGCTGGTGTTCCTTATGTTATCATAAATACTCTCGTCACCAGTAACGATACAGTATAGGAGTGGTCAGTGTTGTGGGCGACCCTACTGATGAGCAAGCAGAGATGCACATATGGTCACCAGATGATTTTTTGATTTTGGTTTAGAGTATGCGGTGCACATACAACCGACTTCTAAACCTTTCGCATTGCATACAAATGTCGCACGATGGTGGAATGATCACATTTGCCAGTTTTCGAATAGGCTGGCGTGGATAGTTATGGATTGATGCGTTTGGTGGTAAGTTCCTATGGGACCAAACTGCTAAGGTCATCAGTCCCTAGGCTTATACACTACTTAATCTAACTTAGACTAAAATACGCTAACGACAACACACTCACACACATGCTCGAGGGAGGACTTCCGACGAGGATAGCCGCGCGAACAGTGGCAACGCGCCCTAGACCGCGCGGCTATATCGCCCGGCGATTGATGCATTTAAACGGTCTTTATCAAACTCGGAAGGTCTTCCTGCAAGTGGAGAGTCACTAATGTTAAAATGATCCTGAGTTCCGCAGGCCCCTGGCGCCCCATGCAGATCTCTCAAGGGCTACGAAAAGCTACACGCCATTTTTCATGATGATGATGTTGACGATGATTGTAATATGTTGGTGAAAAAAAAATCGCATTTGGAGGAGAATGTCGGTGACTGAAATTCCGTGAGACGGTCCTGCCACAACGAAAAACGCCTTTGTTTTATTGATTACTACCACAGCTTGCGTATCATATCTACTCTCTCCCCTATTTCGCGATAATGCAAAACGAGCAACCTTTCTTTGAACTTTTTCGATGTCCTCTGCGAATCCGATGCGGCTCCCACAGCACGCAACGGTACTCGAAAAGAGTGTAGAGAAACATAGTGTAGGCAGTCGCTTTAGCAGACCTGTTGCATTTTCTAAGCGCTCTGCCAATAAATCGCTGTCTTTGGTTTGCTTTCATCACAACATCATCTATGTGATCGTTCCAAGTTAAATTAATGTAACTGTAATGCCTAAATACATAGTTGAATTTTCAGTCTTTATATGTGTATCATTCATCGTGTAACCGAAATTTAAATGGTTCCTTTCAGTACCCATGTAGATGACTTCAGACTTTCAATTATTTAAGGTCAGTTGCTACTTTTTTCACAATACAGTTATCTTGTCTAACTCTTCACAATTGGTTTTCATCATCGGATGACTTTTAGAGGACAGTAAATGACATTATCATCTCCAAAAAGTCTAGAAGGACTACTCATATTGTCTCCTAATCCGTTTATACAGATCAGGAATAGCAGAGGGCTTATAACACTTCCTTGGGGAACGCGAGATATTACTTCTGTTTTACTCGATGTCCTTCCTTCAGTTACTACGAACAGTGACCTTTTGTGACAGGAGATCCAGCCGCACAGCTGAGACGATACTCCGTAGATATGTAGTTTGATTAGACGTCGCTTGTGAGGAACGGTGTCAAAAACGTCCTGGTAATCTGAAAACATCGAATCAGTTTGATGTCCCCTGTCGATAGCGCTCATTACTTCGTGAGAGTAATGAGCCAGCTGTGCTTCACAAGAACGATATTTTCTGAATCCGTGTTGGCTATAGGTCAATATTTCGTTTTCTTCGAAATAATTCGTAATGTTCGAACAGAGTGTGTGTTCCTAAACCTACTGCAAGTGGGTCTGTAATTCAGCGGATTACTGCTGTTTCCTTTCTTGAGTTTTGCTGTGACCAGTAAAACTTTCCATTCTTGAGTTACGGATGTGTTGATGAGCAAGCAATTGTATATAATTACTAAGTATGGAGCTATTGTATCAGCATATACCGCGCGACTTCTACGGTCGCAGGTTCGAATCCTGCCTCGGCCATTGATGTGTGTGACGTCCGTAGGTTAGTTAGGTTTAATTAGTTCTAAGTTCTAGGCGACTGATGACCTCAGAAGTTAAGTCGCATAGTGCTCAGAGGCATTTGAACCATTTGAACTGATGACCTCAGATGTGAAGTTCCATAGTGCTTAGACCTATTCGAACCATCCCACTTGCCCCGGTACCCAGGAGAACTACCCCTCCTTCTCTCGGTACTGAAGGAAGTACGGCTGGCCATGTATTAGCTGGAATATTTTCTCTGCCGGGCACATGTGCTGCAGGGAATCGAAACAGATGAGAAACAGTTTGCCCTGAAGACGCCCCATCTGCTTTAGTGCCTACAGGACTGCGCAGAGGTCTGCGGTAGGTACAATATGTTCATTGGGAATCCTGAAGACAGGGTCGGAGAACACCACTGAACAGCTCAGCGAGTCCCTTGTTTTCAACTGTCAGTGTATACAATTTTGAAACTGTCATATCTATCTAACGTGATACAAAAACAGAGATTGGAACGCGAAATCCGGAGTGCAATCTTTCTTATAATTATATAATTTTGGGCCTTTGTGGAAGCCCAGGTGAAGATTTGCTCCAGCATTTGTCTAAGACTATAAAATCAGTCACGCCCACCTCTAAAAGGCAGTCCTTCACGGAAATACCGCAGGCTCTCGTTGGTCGTTGTTGATCATGGTAAACCATTTTCATTGGTAGCTGAGCAACGGAATAGTATCATGTGGTACAACTTCCTTCATACCATTAAAGAAAATAACTTTAAAAAATTAACGCCCCTAAATTTTAATAATTAACTGTCACTTTCACTTACTAAGTTCACCGCACAAAAAAAGTTAGTAGCCCCTGTGCGCACCACAGATCAATCGTTAATCCTTTATATATGGCGCAGCTATCGAGTCACGTGCTCAACCACGATCCCAACACCTCTGCGTAGCAACCAGTGAAGCTCATAGAAAATCTGTGGAGCATCCTGGAACAGCAAATAAAACGCAGACATCAGAATCCACGTAATTTGCTGGAACTGAGTGATCAAATCCTCAGCGAGTGGCTTACCGTGGATGTGCACAAATTTGTGGATCCCTTCCTGACCAAATTTATGCGGTTATCAAGTCCATGGGCGGATTTAGACGGTATTAAATGATGCCTGGAGTAATTTCTCTAGGGAAGACTAATATTTTGCTGGTGAGCTTAATTTGATAGTCGTAACGAATGCGACACCTACAGCGAATAAGGCTGTGTTATCAAAGTCAATGCGGTAGTTATAAGATATGTTGGTATCACCAATATCATTAAGTTCACAATACCTTAGCCAGTAGGCCGGCAGGAGTGGCCGAGCGGTTCTAGGCGCTACAGTCTGAGAACCGCGCGACCGCTCAGGTTCGAATCCTGGCTCGGGGATGAATGTGTGTGACGTCCTTAGGTTAGTTAGGTTTAAGTAGTTCGAAGTTCTAGGGGACTGATGACCTGAGAAGTTAAGTCCCATAGTGCTCAGAGCCATTTGAACCATTGAACCTTAGCCAGTAAATAATCGTTTGCTTAAAATACTATGTGAGAACATCGTAAGAGGCCCTATATCTCTTCTTTTTACACTGAGGCGAGACAGTTATCTCGAGGACAGATACTATCCTGTATATCAGAGCTGACGGCTGCCGTATGCGGTTTCTTAATGGAACACAGTTTAGAACTGAAAGGTCTGTTATTTGACAGAAATTAGATATTTCAGATCACCTCATGCAAGCGACGTTTTTAGAAGAAGCAGCTAATTCAGTTTTACACTTTATGGTGAACAAGTAAATATATTTACTGAGCACGAAAAATTCTTGGTTTAGAGAATAAGGTAGAACATTGAACAATTTGTATGCGCTCCAGTGAGTCTGATTGCTTCACAGCACTAAAATACTTCTTAGACCACACATTTAATCAAAATTTAAATTTTAAAGTCCTGTTTCGTTACGTAACTTTCAGTTAATATTACTTTAATAAGTTCTGGATCTATTTTGGAACCATTTTTCAGGAAAATAAATTTTAGCTGAAATAAAATAATTTCGTTGGAAATAATCCTTTTGAATGATATTTAATTAAAAACGTGCTATAGAAACAAACCATGGATTCCATGAAAATAGTGGATATTAAAATGCGTTCCACATATTGTAAGTATTTAGAAACACTGATGTAGAAGATACAATCTCGTGGCCTGGGATATATCTTTTGTAACGACCTGCATGTCTCAGTCACTGTTCCTACACAAAATTATGTAAAATAAATTTATGTTGTATAGCTAAAACGGATAAACCTTGAGTGTAGCGGTAACTTCTACCACTGTTCCAGGGAACGGAATATGGGTAAGCAGATATGTGTTTGCGACGCGTACAGATACAGGATTCCAAACAGTGAGTTGTTGCTGTAGTCTGTGTCATTGTTTGCACGATTTGGGAGCATCGGGCCGGAAGTGAGGCTCTGTAATTCGTGCTGCGGTATCAGCTCGGACGCTGGTTGGTGCGGACAAGTACCGTATAGAAATAATATGCTTACTAATCGGCTTAGCAACACACCGCATCCTCTGCGTTAATTCTCTTCCCGGTAGGAAACGGCTCAGACGATCGAACTAGCAAAATGAAAAATGCGTAACACGGTAAATTAAAAAAGAATAACGCACCACTGTTCGGAAAAGGAGACCGCACGGTACAAAATTCACGAGGAGATAATAACCGGGATGCAAAGCAGTTGTTGAATTTTTCAGCAGCTGTGATTGTCGGTTTGGCGACTGGTTCTCGTACACCTGTAATTACGTGGAGCTTAATTTATTGAAAACCTGCCCTCACTGCTGCACCAATGCAACATCCGTATAGGTTGTGGAATTTCTCCCGTGTGTAGAGAAATACAGAGGAAGAGTGCAAAGCCTTTGCTAAGTGTGGCGAACTGCCGGTCCTTCTCATATGTCGCCGAGGATATCAAAACGGGTCTAGTCTCTGTATGTCCATCTTTTAAGAGAAAAATGGCTCTGAGCACTATGGGACTTAACATCTGAGGTCATCAGTCCCCTAGAACTTAGAACTACTTAAACCTAACTAACCTAAGGTCATCACACACATCCATGCCCGAAGCAGGATTCGAACCTGCGACCGTAGCGGGCGCGCTGTTCCAGACCGAAGCGCCTAGAACCGCTCGGCCACACCAGCCGGCATCTTTTAAGAGACGGTTGCGGGACTGGGCTGTTTGATACAGGATGTCAAATCAAACACCCTTCATCCGTCTAGTTTCGAGACTTATTTTATTTGGCTACCAGTTTCGGCGATTTACTACGACATCTTCAGGCCTTGTGTGCAGACAACAATGGTACCAGTATGAAACAGACAACCAAAAAAGGGGTGTGGTGCCAGCCTTATATACAGTGGTAATATGTAATAACATAAACATACCAACCAGTACTGCAAGTTGCATAAATTTACAGACAAATTAAGGAATAAAACAAGAGAACAGTTGAATACTGTAGTAACTTAGACTAGCGAGAAAAGTATGTAGCTCAAGGTGTAACTGTTCACAAAAAACGTTCCTACGTCAAAAGGAGGTACAGGGCAAACCAAAGGCACGACTGAGTGAGTTCTGTGCCACCGTCACTTCTAAGTCGTGTTACAGTGGTTTGAGGGGCACGGTACTGAATGCTCGTTGATGTCTAAGCTCCCAAAAGCTCCTAGTTGAATCCAAGCTGCTGAGCGCTATCTGATGCACGCCCTCTGCCGATAAATCACCTACACGTAATTTACAGTAAGTACGTTATCGGAATTACGTTACCTGTTCGTAAACATTTTGGTACCACTTACTTCCGGGAAACTGCCAACGATTAGTCGAATTCATGTCACGGAGAATGACTACTGTAGTAACAAAAGTGGATCAGCACGTTATTAGTGACCGTAATACAAGGAATTTCAATAAACATCGGCTAGTTTAGGTCGCCGAATGTGACATTTACTGTGGGACATCACGGAATATTCCCCCATCAGCCTCTACAGTTTCATGAAGTTCCCACCCGATTGGAAGTGGAGCTACACGTAGCGTTCAAAATAGCGTCTGCAACGGAGGTGCGTTCCAAGCACAGAGCTGTCACTGGGTCATAGATTTTCACAGGAGGGGTATCAACGTTCGATATCACAGTTGTTAGGGGTTGCAGTTATCGACCGCAGTCCGTATGAGTCGCGACCAGCGCCTCTAGCGCCGCTCCGCGGCTTCTATCAAGTTCCTAGCGAGCTCTCGTTCACTCTTGCTCGGGACGTGAAGTAGTAAAGTAGCATAACCTTCAGCTGATAGGAAGCAACCTCTAACAAGGCGCTTAGTAACGTATGACCAAAGTGAGGTCTCAATAACTATCTGTTTTTAATTATATGCATGCAGCCAAGAAGAATCCTGTACAACCAGTTGAGTACAATATATATTATTTTTTACCAACGACTTCTAATTATTTTAATCGTTGCAGATCCAGACCATGCAGCCAGCACCTTATCGACGTGACTGACAAACCTGCTGTGATTTATATGTTTCTATTTAGCGTTGGCCACCAGTCAACATTGGCGACGACTCGTTCGTCGTCATCATAACAACAGGCACTTCCAGAAGGTCTACGGAGACTTGACAATGAACAAAAGCACGCCGAGTCGTTGGTCATCATCGCAATAAGGTCTCGCAAACCTGTCCGATCTCACGCGTGCAGCTGTGAGTCCTGCACTGTCGGAATATGCGAACACCCTCGTTCGAGGTGATCGACGGATCACAATCAAACACCACGCTACACAACTGGACGTTTCTCCTGGCAGTGCTGAAACACTCGTCCACCAACTGTGGCACTCAGAGGTGCGTGCCCGCTGGGCTAAAATAAAACCATAAAGAGCAACGAAAGAGATTCTTTGCGGAAGTGCTTGCGCGTCACGAGGCTGATCGTGACAATTTTTTGTCGGAGATCGCCACAGGCGATGAAACGCGGGTTTATCGCTTTGAGACAGGAAACAAAGTGACACTCTATGGAGTGGTGTCACACCATCTCTCCTCCGAAAAAAATTTCAAGGCCGCACTCTCAGCCGGTGAAGTCATGGCGACGGCCTATTGGGACCAACACTGAAACGTGCTGTGCCATCCTCAGGAAGTTGAAGAAATGACATCGGCGTGTTCGACGCCACTTCTTCTTCTCCATGACAATACAAGGCCTCACACAACTCGGCGCATTCGAGAGGAGCTCACATAACTTCACTGAACTGTTCTTCCTCACCCACCCTACAGTCCGGATCTCACACCTTCCAACTTATAACTGTTTGGCCCAATAAAAAAAGCACTCCAGGGGAAGCAGAACGTGGATGACGGGAAGGTTATTGACGTAGACCGTAGAGTGCTACCACGCGGGTATACAGGCCCTCCCATTAACATGGCGCAAGGCCGTCGCACTGAGTGGAGATTAAGTTAAAAAACAGTGTTTTGTAGCCAAAATAGTAGGGAATAATATTCCGTATTGGGATCATGAATAAAACCAAACTTAAAATGTCTTCCAATACTTATTGAAAGGTCTTCATACAATGGTGTCCAAAACTTAAGGACGACAGTAACTAGGTTGCTTCGGATTAAATACAAATGTAATATTGCCTTTTCTACAAATAACAACTTGAGAAAAAACGTCATCCATAATTTAAAGTCAACTACTAGCCCTCTGCAGAATTCTAGTGTCTACAAGATTTCATGTGACACTTGCGGTGCCTATTATATTGGTCAAACAGGACCAGTCTTTTCAATTCGCTGTAAAGAACGTTTTCTGAGAAAAAACGGTTCGTGTGCCCCTAATTCTTCTTTTGCAGATCACCTGTTAATCGCAGGGCACCCTTCTAAAGGGGTTGAGAAGTTGGAAATTTTGCATATTGGAAAAAAAAGGCGTAAACTTGATATTTTGGAGGAGCTGGAAATTTTCAAGCATTTACTTTCGAATGACGGACTTTTACTCAACCAGCAGGTGCAGTTGCGCGGAAGAAGTTATTTCAATGGTATAAAGACGCTGCTTGACGATATCCAACACTTTGATGTACCAACTACTGCTTGCAGATTCAGAGATACCTTTTCTTTCTACTTTTTACGGCTCATATACGTAAATTAAAAAAAAATTGTTTTTTATAACGTATCTATTATAGCAAGCAGTAATGTCATTTAATGGATTATTTCGTATGTGTCTTCTTTATGTATTTATTCTGGAGTTTTCGTACCACAGCCATTCATTGGTGGTATTTTATATAATGCAGTATCCCGCTATTGTAATTACTTCATGTACACCGTTCAGGTGTTTATTCATTTCCCTCTCTGCAGTTACGAGGGATGTTTACAAAATAGCTTGTTTTACCAATTAACCACCAGATGGCGGTATTGTCTTGAAGTTATCGAGGCGCACAAGTAACATGATGTTTCAGTTTTGTATTGACTGTAGCAGAAGACACATGGCAGCCCCTAGTGGCTTGCACCTCTGTTGCATTTTATTTTAATTCTGACTATCTGACGCTGTCAGGTATAACCGCAGCTTTCCTATTTTTTGGTACGTTATGCTGTAGCATTTAGTTTTAATTTTGTCCGACGAAGGTGTCCCTTGTGACACTGAAACCTAGGTTACAAATTAATTGTGTTCGCGGTTGAGTCCTGTGTTTTTCAAAATTTTGAAAGTAACTATCGCACTGCCAAGGAACATAACTCGATGAAACTTGAGCCACACATAGAAAGAACTACAACAGCTGTAAGCTCCCGACTATATGTTATTGTATGAAACTTAGACCGAATTCACTTCCCACTCTAAAAGAAATTAATATACACTCCTGGAAATTGAAATAAGAACACCGTGAATTCATTGTCCCAGGAAGGGGAAACTTTATTGACACATTCCTGGGGTCAGATACATCACATGATCACACTGACAGAACCACAGGCACATACACACAGGCAACAGAGCATGCACAATGTCGGCACTAGTACAGTGTATATCCACCTTTCGCAGCAATGCAGGCTGCTATTCTCCCATGGAGACGATCGTAGAGATGCTGGATGTAGTCCTGTGGGACGGCTTGCCATGCCATTTCCACCTGGCGCCTCAGTTGGACCAGCGTTCGTGCTGGACGTGCAGACCGCGTGAGACGACGCTTCATCCAGTCCCAAACATGCTCAATGGGGGACAGATCCGGAGATCTTGCTGGCCAGGGTAGTTGACTTACACCTTCTAGAGCACGTTGGGTGGCACGGGATACATGCGGACGTGCATTGTCCTGTTGGAACAGCAAGTTCCCTTGCCGGTCTAGGACTGGTAGAACGATGGGTTCGATGACGGTTTGGATGTACCGTGCACTATTCAGTGTCCCCTCGACGATCACCAGTGGTGTACGGCCAGTGTAGGAGATCGCTCCCCACACCATGATGCCGGGTGTTGGCCCTGTGTGCCTCGGTCGTATGCAGTCCTGATTGTGGCGCTCACCTGCACGACGCCAAACACGCATACGACCATCATTGGCACCAAGGCAGAAGCGACTCTCATCGCTGAAGACGACACGTCTCCATTCGTCCCTCCATTCACGCCTGTCGCGACACCACTGGAGGCGGGCTGCACGATGTTGGGGCGTGAGCGGAAGACGGCCTAACGGTGTGCGGGACCGTAGCCCAGCTTCATGGAGACGGTTGCGAATGGTCCTCGCCGATACCCCAGGAGCAACAGTGTCCCTAATTTGCTGGGAAGTGGCGGTGCGGTCCCCTACGGCACTGCGTAGGATCCTACGGTCTTGGCGTGCATCCGTGCGTCGCTGCGGTCCGGTCCCAGGTCGACGGGCACGTGCACCTTCCGCCGACCACTGGCGACAACATCGATGTACTGTGGAGACCTCACGCCCCACGTGTTGAGCAATTCGGCGGTACGTCCACCCGGCCTCCCGCATGCCCACTATACGCCCTCGCTCAAAGTCCGTCAACTGCACATACGGTTCACGTCCACGCTGTCGCGGCATGCTACCAGTGTTAAAGACTGCGATGGAGCTCCGTATGCCACGGCAAACTGGCTGACACTGACGGCGGCGGTGCACAAATGCTGCGCAGCTAGCGCCATTCGACGGCCAACACCGCGGTTCCTGGTCGCTGTGCCGTGCGTGTGATCATTGCTTGTACAGCCCTCTCGCAGTGTCCGGAGCAAGTATGGTGGGTCTGACACACCGGTGTCAATGTGTTCTTTTTTCCATTTCCAGGAGTGTATTACCAAACCCATGTACCCACAAACTGTTCAGCTTAAACTCGTATGTTAACCTTTCGCTAAACAGTACCTAATTTGAATTGAATTGTGACTGGTCTCAACACAACTTCTCTTTATATTAAATGAGCAATTGTAGTAAAGCAATTATCTCCCCCTAATCAAAATTTCCACTTACGTCACGTCTAGACAACATTGTTGTAAATTTCTCAAAAGTTTAACAGCAAACAGCGAGCAGGCAGCGGCCAAGCTGGATTTCTATTTCTAAATAAATATTCGAAGTTTTGCATACACATGGTGCAATGTGGCAATGCGTAAAGCTAAATCTTTTTTAAACAGTGGGATGAAATGATATTGCAAGGCAACGGTTTTAGAATTAAGTATATATTAAAAAAAGACAGTACAATTCCGCGTGATCTCCACACATAACATTGGTCTGGACAGTACCATGCTTAAGAAAGTGAACAATAATTAGAAAAGGGTACAGTGGTAACAGAGAATTTCCATAAAAACCAAACAGCCTAATCAGTTGATGTCTTAATGCCTGACCCGGGGAAGTGCGTTGATCTTTCTCTCAGCTCTGAGGAAATTAACTAGCTGACAATAATTGTTCTGAGAAATTAGTTGCGCACTGCTGCAGTCTTCCCTAAGACTTCTTCTCTTCAAAAATAATAACTTTATTCAAAATCTATATTCTTTTCGCCTTCCAATAAATACATCATATTCATCTATGCTGTACTTTACAATAAATCTTTCTTCATGTAATAGATACAATCACAAGCCAACACTGCATAACTGAATACGTCCATCACCTACCACACTTCTACTGAAAAAGTATCAGACTGCACAGAGCCAAAGACTATGCCACAACAAGACCAAAGATTGTTTAACGGTAACATAACTTTCTCAGCCGGCCGTGGTGGACGAGCGGTTCTAGGCACTTCAGTCTGGAACCGCGCGACCGCTACGGTCGCAGGTTCGAATCCTGCATCGGGCATGGATGTGTGTGATGTTCTTAGGTTAGTTAGGTTTAAGTAGTTCTAAGCTCTAGGGGACTGATGACCTCAGATGTTAAGTCCCGTAGTGCTCAGAGTCATTTGAACCATAACTTTCTCTCTGACGTGCACATCGATAACTTACAAAAATCAAAATAACACGCCCACTTTACATATCCTCCACTTACCCCGAGTAGAATTTTCTAAGAGGGTGGCTTTAGGTAGGAATGGACAAGGAGAAAATTGTAAGCATTATGGTTAGGAACACACAAAACATGTTACAAAGACAAATAGAAACATCGCTTTACCAGAATATGAAAAAATTACAAAACTGAAGAACATGTGAATGAAGTAATCAATAGAATTCACCAATGCTAGGTTATCATGTTTCAGATATCTATGAGAACATTCTGAACAAGGCTACACACGTCACACTTCGTCTTTCTTCCAGTTTCCTAAGGATTCTTCCGCGTGTGAAGGCATCCAAATATTGCCTATAGGCCATATTGTAATGAAGAAAACCACCACAGCGCACCACTGCTGCTCACTGATTGGCACACCCTTTCCCTTCCCGTTTCTTCAACTGCCCTGTGTTGTGTGGCCGGGACTACTTGACGTTACAGGCACGACGATCTCACGTCAGATGACGTCCAGTTTTCTGTGCACGACTGGGAGGCCTCTGGCAACATGCCTCCCACTTTCATTCATTTCCACCTTTTTGTTAAAAACCTTCAAGATACACGAAAACAACGCATGACGAGCGAATTATCCGAATAGGACGGAAATCAGTAGATATGATGTACACGTGAAGACAAACATAAGATTACAGTTTAAAAAAGAAAGTGGATGATTTATTCAAGAGAAAGAGCGTCATAAACTAAACACATCAGTAACTATTTGGTCCACCTTTTGTCCTTAGGCAACCAGTTATTCGGCTTGTCAGTGATTAATGTCCTCCTAAGGAAATCGTGACAAATTCAATCCAATTGGCGCATTAGCCGTGCCCATAATGCTGTAAGCGTTCTTAACTGGGGAGAGATCCGGCGACCTTGCTGGCTAAAGTAGGATTTGGCAAGCACGAAACGAGCAGCAGAAATTTTCGCTGTGTGTGGGCGGGCATTATCTTGCTGAAATGTAATCCGAGAATGGCTTGCCACGAAGGGTAACAAAACGGGGCGTAGAATATCGTTGACGAACCGCAGTATTGTAAAGGTGACACGTATGGCAACCAATGGGGTCCTGTAAAGAGATGAAATGGCAAGCCAGGCTATCATTCCTGGTAATCGAGCCGTATGGTGGACGAGGGTTGGGTTGGTAACCCACTGCTGTCTGGAGCATCTCCTGACATGTGTTTGCTGTTCATAGGGGCTCAAATCGAAGCGGTACTTATCACTGAAGATAACAGTACTCCAGTCAATGAGATTCCGGGCCGAATACGTGTCTGGAAATGACTTGGATAGCGGTAGGTTACTGACATACCTGTAGCCCGTTAAAAGCCCTGACAATCAGCAGTGATGTTTTGGGGTGCCATTCATTTCATAGCAGGACCAATGTGGTTGACATACGCAGATCCCCTACAGTACAGCAGTACGTAGACAGTATTCTATGTCCCGATTTGTTGCCGTTCGTGGCAAGCCATACTGGGCTTACAGTTTAGCAAGATATTGCACACCCGCACTGGAGGAGGGTATCTACTCCCTGTCACTGTGCTTGCCAAACCCTATTTTGGCCAGCAAAGTCACCATATTTCTCCCGATCAGGGAACTTTTAGAGTATTGTGGGCGGATTCCACCAACCATCTCGAGATTTTGACGATCGAACGCGCCAGTGGGAGAGAATTTGGACGATGCCCGTGAGGAGGACACCTAACAACACTACTAATCAATGTCAGGTCGAAAAACTGCTTGCATAAGGACCAGAGGTGGGCATGCACGTTATCGACTTGCTCAATTTTTGAAGCTCTTTCTCTTGAACAAGTCAACCAATGTTTTTGAACATGTTTGTGTGTACATGTACATTACATCTAGCGATTTCCGCCCTATTCGGGCAACTGATTTCTTGGCGCGTCGCTGTTTTTTTTTTTTTTTTTTTTACAGTGTATTTTATGTTACTTTACCTATCTCGTCCTAAAGTTTTTCCGTGTAGTGTATTTTGGTTCATTAGTGTGTATCTTTAATTTCTCGTTAGTTTATGCTAAACAGTCCAAATCATATCTCGGTTTTAACCGTCCAGTTTCCGCAGCAGTTTTGACAAGGGCTAAAGTTCTTTGGTGCCGATTTTACTGCATGCTTCCACCGATGAAGGTTGCTCTATCGTGGTTCTTCTGGAAGATAACGTAGGCTACATTTCACGTGGCCTATATCAGTCTGTGTCAGCTTAAGTAGGAGAAACGCTCGGCGATAGCCCTGTTGCCATGTCCGGTGGCCTGATAGCGAAACGGCCTGGCCTAAAGTCAGTGTAGGCGGCCGACCTTGAGACGCCTATCGAGTCCTGCCGAGTGGCTCTTGTCTTTGATGGCAACGCGCGGCGCGGCGAAGTGGCTGCCTGAGACTGACGGGCGGAGACTACTCCACAAGAGGCACGCAACTGACCGAGCTCGACAATACGTTTAGTTAGGGACGAAAGACTGGACAATTAGTTGCTTTAAACTTATGCGTCTGCTTTCGAAAATTTTAATTATGTTATGGTTTTCACGACGGATAGAACATTCCATCATCTTTCGCTCGTGCATGCGCAACAGTGTTATTTCTTCTTCCGATAATTACAAATGAAAAGCACAATATTGCGTATGTCCTAGAGTAGGGGAGGAGGTTGTACCTTGGCACACATTCGATGAGACTGATATGAGTTCTCGTTTTATTCTATGTGTAGTACTTCACACTTGTACACTGTTGTTCTTTTTTTTCAGACAGGCGTCTTTAGTAGTCGATCTGTTATGGCACAGCGTACAAGCAATGTGATCTTTGGTGTTCAGTAGTATTGTCGTTGCCTGTGTAGCATTGTAGGGTAGTGAGTGAGAGAATTTCAGTTTGGCCACGCTCCTGAGCGGTCTGGGAATAACTAATAGGACACAGAAAGGCAAACGAGAAGATACTCTTTTTCTCGAAGTATCTTTTTTTAAAGGTTGATTTTATATATGTGACGATATCTAGGTAATGTTGTCACTGCATTGCTCACTCGCGCTTAATGTATGGCGAGTTGGAGAAACGTAAATTTTCGATGTGGCTTTTCTTCTTTGATTCAGGTCTGTTAGTTTGATTGTTGAGGCGAGATGAAACACAATTATCTGCTCATATGCTTGGACTCAGAGCTATAGATTCACCACTCCTTCACCATTCCACTAACGAATTTCATGGCAGAGTTATACTTTTTATAAGAAGTGAATTTTGTAAAGATTGTTCTGACACGTAATAGTCAATTCCATAACACAGTGTTAAAATGGTAGGTCACTTCTGTGTCATTCAGTAAGCTCCGTTTCTCCTATTGTTCCCTTACTAAAGGTGGCTTTTTCTTTTTTTCCCTTTTTTCCCCTTTTTTTTTAAATCGTGTGCCACACCATTGCACATAGCAGAAAACAGTTGGTCAAAGCTTAAAGTATGATAAGCTTAACATAGCTGCCTTTCTTTACGTAGCATTTGAACAAGACTTTCTTTAGCTAGTGTGCTGCTGCGCTGCATTTTAACATTCGGCACTTTCGAGCAGTACTGGCATTTACGTCGCCACAAGGTACGTTTAGAAAGTTTGTCAGGGCCTGTTTAACATCACTCTTAGGACACAACGAGATTATTTAGAGTCATGCAATGCATTTCAAAATGAAAATATGCATCAGTTCAGCTAAAGTTTAGTTCAGATCTCATTCCTTTTGTCAGTGGAGCGTTACATGTTGACGTTTTTGTCATTAAATGTTCGAAACTTTACTTAGTCAGTTTTTGTAGGTAAATTTGCAGGGCATTTTAATTGAAGCATATTGGAAATTTATACTTCCAAAGCTCAGTTTAATTTTATGCACAATTTTTGCTCTATTACTTCTGTGTGTTATTATTGCGAGACACATAGTGTGACGGCATGCATTGTAACACTGTTTACTGCACTGCACAATATAGAATTTCACAGGACAGCTTCTTTGGTATATGGTTTCAAGTTTTGTAACTATTTTTAACAAAAGTTAACAAGTTCAGATGAATTTGGCTGCTCTATTCATCAGATAGCGTTTACGTAAGCACAACACCTGCATTATTCAGTTGACAGAACGTTCACAGTACAATACATACACACACGAAAGTTAAGAATAGGAGACGAGTATACAAAACTAAACAGTTACAAATTTGAAGACTTTCGCCTCTAGCCATATACGCAACAAGAGTCCGATATATTTTGTTATTCCACTTATAAACACATTCGCTTTTTATATGCTGCAGTCTTTTTTCTGAAAAAGAAGGATTAGCCCGGAAAATTAAGGTTTCTCCAAACTTAAAAACATGTTTCAAGGTACAACATGGTCATATACCTAGGAACAAATATTCTGTTGAAATTGAAAAGCGCTGCAATCGAGAAAATCTTGGCAGTACCGTATTTAGTCGTTTATCTGTTACATTACAACTCTATTACAGACCAGTAATCAGTAAGTCAAATCACATTAAGCAGAACTACTATCAAAAATCACTTACAAGTTAGATACATTTTGAAACTGAGGCTACGGGAAACTCAGAAATTTCCATTTTTAAGGCAGGAATAAATGTTAAAACATTAACGAAATTCAATTAATTTGCTAATATTCCAAGTTCCATGGTAAAAGACCTCCTTCTGTTTGAAGATAGAAGATGGTCCGCGACCGAAGGAGCATGGATTTACTGTCTACATGTTATATAACTAGTTTTAAAAATGTGTAGAATTTCACTTGCCATAAAATTCTGTAACAGAAGAATTGATTATATATTCCAAATAGCTTTAATATCTAACTACAATAAAAACTGTGGAAAATGGTAGAAACTGCTCATGATGGTCTCTAGTGATCATTCTTTCATGTGATTCTGAAACGAGTCAGTCCGTACTTCTGTCTAGAAGTACCGACCAAAAAACATCACGTGTTCCTAGGTACACTATTCTCTAGGTACAACATTTCCCCCTATTAACTTATCTTACTAATTAGTTTTCGGCTTACAAAGCTATCATCCGACTGTAACTATTATCTTCAGGCCCGCATCTCGTGGTCGTGTGGTAGCGTTCTCGCTTCCCACGCCCATGCCATCTTTCACAGTGCAGCGGTAATGCAATTAAAATGTCCGCCCCGATAGCTGAGTGGTCAGCGTGACGGATTGCCACACTTCGGGCCCGGGTTCGATTCCCGGCTGGGTTGGAGATTTTCTCTGTTCAGGAACTGGATGTTGTGTTGTCTTCATCATCATTTCAACTCAATCTGGCGCGCAGGTCGCCCACTGTGGCGCCGAATGTAATAAGACCTGCACCAAGGCGGCCGGACCTGCCCCGCAAGGGGCCTCCCGGCCAATGACGCCAAACGCTTATTTCCATGCAATTAATATACTAAACAGTAAATAAATTCAAAGGAACAAACTACAAAACGTAAACGTTAAACCTGAAAATTAAATTGAACTAATAACACCAATAAAATACAATCAGCGCACAACAAGAGTGTTGAGGAATAAGTTGAAGAGGCATTACATATGGAAGATGATACTGAAACGGAGTAAAAGATGTAACTGAAAATTATAACAATAGAATGCATGACGAACATAGACTATCACAATAAAATACATAAACACAGGGAAAATAGAAGAATATGATGGAACAGATAATGTAGGAAGCACTGGAGAACTGTGAGAATTACGTTCAGGTTGCGGAATAATGCGGATGCATTTAGTCCACATTATTGTGTTAAATGATCTTAATAGATTCACCGACTCACCTTGAAAACAGCTGTAAGGCAGTCAGCCGAAATACAGTACGAAGAAGAAATAACACTGGCCCGGAAGCACACACAAAAAAGATGGAAAATTTTAACTACGTTTATACCGAATGGTTATAATTAAAGTGCAGCAACTCATAGAGGTTCAGTGTGGGTTGTAATCGTCGTATGACAGCGAAACTGAGTAAACATTTTAATGCGTTACTGTGGAGTAGATTTACGCTGCAAAAAATTTATTTCCAATTTTGGCTACCAGGTGCAAATCTGGCGCTGTCAGTGCAACAAAGACATGTGGAAATGTTTCCATATGTATTGGACTACAAATGGGACATGGGTAGACACTGTCAAACAAGTGAGAAAGTCATGATTTTAATTTTATTATTAATCGCCACTTACACAGATTGTTCAAAATGAGCCCCGGAGACATCGATGAGACGGTATACAGCGCGAGATTTGCACCTGGTGGCCAAAATAGGAACTGATTCTTTTTCCAGCGCAGATCAGAATATCTACCAAGTTGCGGTGCCCACCCTGGACCTCCTTGAGTAGCTGAACTTTAATTACAACCATCTGGTAGGTACACACCTACTTCTTTCCTTAAGGAGTTTGTGCTGGATCGCATATAGCGACTGTCATGATTTATTTTAACACTTTTTATTAAGTTGCTTTTTTGTCTATTTTGCAACTGCTTTTAAACTAACTTCCTCATGAGCTAGAGATTTGAGACTTTCAACCTATTCCGGAAATTGACAGCAACCCAATATTAACTCTGTAAGGTGTCAGGCAAATCCAACACCTTCCATGAAAACCCTGACATGATAAGCAAATCCAGTAGTATGTCACATAGCTCCGAATAAATCGTGACATTAAATTAACCAAAGTAATACGAGTAACGAGTGAGCAAATGGAATACCACAGACTAACACAAGAATGCCTAAATGCATGTCATACCTTCCCACCGTGTGACAGACGCAGTTCTGAAGGGAGAAACGAGAACAGAAGCCAAGAGCAGAACCGTGTTAAGCGAGAAGGCCCTACGATAAGGGACGGACACCCACGTCGCCAGCTAACCGCTACGACCACACCACCCACAAGCTTTTAGCGTGAGACTTTTTCGCGTCTCTGTTACGTTAGGACCCCTCCCCCCCCCCAGCCCATCTTAAAAGCTAGAGCCCTCCAGAAGAACAGTATAGATCTTACGATAACACAAAAAGGGCCACACCACCCGCAAGTTTTGGCGTGAGACTTTTTCGCGTCTCTGTTACATCAGGACCACCCCCCAGCACATGTTAAAAGATAGAGCCCTCCAGAAGAACAGTATAGATCTTACGATAACGCTAAAAGGACCACACCAGCTGCAAGTTTTAGCGTGAGACTTTTTCGCGTTTCTGTTACATTGCAAACTTTAAAAACATTGCCCCACCACAAAAGTATAACGTTTCTCATTGGATAGACAGGATTTTTGTAGGCGGAGCTTAAGGTTAACATTGAGACCCTGATTGGTCAGATGAAAACACAGCCAGATTGTTTTTTTTAAAACCAACTTCGGTAATTTGTAGTAAGGAGAAGTTAGGAGAGGAGTTGCTTCCGAGACAGCGAGGTGAGAGTTGCTTCCGAGACAGCGAGGTGAGTGGAGCTGCGCCGGCCACCGCCCCCTGACGAACACCGACAAGGTAATGAACGCACGCGATGCCGCATTTTTGAGCGCATAAGGCTTCACTCAGAACTGCAGAAGTCTTATCTGTTATATCCCCTTTACGTAATACTAGTGTCGATCGTCAATTAAAGCTCATGGTGTTCACATTTGCCACTTGAAGTAAAAATCTGAAACGCAATGATTTTTCTGTTATATAGTTATTGAGAAGCCACATCAGCCACTGTAATTTACGACAAGTTAGATAAGTAATTAAAGAAAATTGAGGGTCACTGTAGACCATTTTGATAGTTTTCTCTCTTGTGAAACTTAATTTAAACCTAGATTATAGATGTGATATGGCATAGGTCATCCTTCAATCCATTGTAGAACTTGGAAACCCATTCAGGGAATATTCATTCACATTTTTGTTGAACGCAGTTGGTTTTTATCATCCCATATTAAAACATTTCCTTTTATCAATAGTGCAATTTATAAACGATGTTTTGCGAGTAGAATAAAATTTCCAATGGTAAACTTAACTGATTTTTCGACGTTATTTTACCAGCTAACTAAAAATAGGAGAGCCTTTTCCACTAAATTTAGTTAGTATTAAGATTCCTTTACAGGGAGTGCAGTGGAGCTGATGCTGAAATCATTAAGTATTTGGTTATATCATCGCTAGTCTCACTGAACTCTTCTGAATTCTACATGTCATGTGTGGTCTGACATCCCCTTGCCAGCAATAGGGCCAAGGTTCAAACTAGTCAATTCCCTAAAAAACACGCTCAGAGCGTTGTTGCGCGAAAGTGGTAGGGAGACACGATATAGAACAAACAGACACCATGCAGAATGTTTAGAAAATGGCGACCCTGCCAGGATGGTAAAATACCATGATTGAAGGTCGACCGCATGCCTAACTAGGTCAGAAAAATATCCTGTTGAAAAATTTTCGTAATTAAAACAAATTTTTTTGAACGTTATAAATAGTCGAAAACAGTAGCTGCAGCGATAGATAGTAATAAAGTATTCAATAGATAGACATTCTAGCAGAGACAACAGCATAATTAAGTTATGAATTTTAAATATTGTTAGAATTAGGTTTTCTCTCCAATGCAAGCGCACAGGTGGCGGATACATCGTTGACAAGTTGGTTCTGACCCAACAAGTAAGTGAATGGATTGTCAGTCTTGGTAGTGTCAAGTCGTGTGAACAAAAAGTTTATGAAACGCGTGAGATCGTATGAGCGCATGTTGACGCGAAGTAGGGCGCGGGAATTGCTTTTAAAACAGAAAATAAGAGATTCGGAAAGATTAGCAATGGCAGATCGAGACCTTGACCGAATTGAGGTAGAGACCCAGCATGAAAATGGACAGAGAATGGAGGACAGTACAACAGACGATGCAGTATCGCGAGAAATAGGACATATAACGCACCATAACGAGGATAATGTACGTCAAGGCACAGAAAACCTAGGTCAGCATACGACAGAGGAGCAGGAAAGTAGTGAGACAGTCGATGAGGATTCTAACTTGCGTCTTGAATACGTAGAACCCATAGTACAAGTAATCAGCGCTCCCTCACCACAGAGTACAAGGAATGCGAGCAGAAACGTGTCACAGCACAGTTCAATGCAATCGGTTGCGAACCAACACTTGGGCGAAAACACAGAGCGTAGGACGTCGGAAGAGAACGCAATAGGACCCACCAATCTGACAGAATTATTACAATTAATGACGGAAACCATGACAAGACAAAATAAAGAAATTGCGAAACAAATTAAAATTCAGAATGCAGAAATGACGAAACAAAATGCAGAAACGACGAAACAAATTGCAGAAACCACGAGACAAATGCGTGAGATTAAAGAACGAAACAAATAAATTCAGTTACACCTAAGTCATATTGAAGACGAGACAAAAGAATCTCGAGAAGTGATAGGAAACTTAATAACAGGTCACAATCAATTGAGAACAGACATTGACAAGGTACAAGCAGACGTACAAACATTGCGTAATGACATTCAGGACGAGATCAAAACATTACGTAACAACACCCAGGGAGAAGTCAAGAAACTAGAGAAACAGATAAACGAAATTACTAGACAAGCAGCAGGTACAGTGCGTGAAATTGTTGAAAACAGTGCGTTACACAAACGTATCACAAAAGCAGCGCTGAAAAGATATGATAACCGCATAGTCAAAATAGAAGCGCAAACGAAGCGACAGTTTCAGAAATTGCGAACAGAGTTGTTGCAAACCATTGAAGAGCGTAGTGAACAGGATCGAACAAGCACAGAGTCTGCAACCACACCCGTATCTGTAACAGCACCGGAAAAACAAGCAATTAACGAAGATATTACACATTTGCGATTCCAATCACAGGCGGAAAGTAACATACGTGAAATCAGACAGCCTGCACAACAACAAACACGTTTCGAAATTCTTGATGAACAAACGTCATCTCAAACACATGCGGAACCACAAATGTATGTTTCAAGACAGTTTTGATCGTACAATGAAGCAGCAAGGTTAGCCAGACAAGATACCGAACCAATACCTGATAATGGAAAGCCAGGTCGCGAAGAGTACAGTGCAATGCATTCAGCTACACGTTCACAAACGATGGAAGAAAATTACAGTGGACAATATCCAATGGATCTACCACAACCGGAAAGAACGACGGGAGAAATGATCAGAAACAAAAGTGGCGAAGAATCGCGAATTTCATATGGAACTATGACAAAGTACGACAACGATCATTTCCTCACATCGGAAAATTTCAACACTTTCGAGAAGGAAACTCATTACATCCACGAACTTTTATTGATCAATTCTGAGTAGGATTACCAGAACACGGGACGCTAGCACACAAATTAGATTTTATAAGTGCACACATGTTAGGAACAGTTGCAGAAACCATGCAGAATGTTGCAGCGACATGCCGATCGTACGAAGATTTCAGAGAGAAGTTGCTCTCACGATATTGGTCCAGCGAAGCACAGAACAGAGTGAAGTACGAATTATTACAGAACCCATATTCTGAAAATTCAGGAGAGAAGAGTCCCGTGAAATTTTTCGAATTAATGGTAAAGAAAAATCAATTCTTAGATGTAGCATACAGTGACGGAGAGTTGATTAAATTATGCGCGATGAAGCTTCCATTGAAATACCAGCAATCATTAGTAGGTCGCGGAGGCAATGACGTCGAAGCATTTAAAGGTATTCTCAGGGAACTAGAGTTCATATTTTCGGAAGATGACGCAAGAAAAAGACGAAGCGCACGTGAAAACGAAAGAAAAAGCAGTGGAATCCACAAGACACAGTACGAAGAAACTATAATTACGAACCATGTGATAACTTCGCACCAAGAAACGACAATAGATTTCAACAAAAAACCGGTTATGGATTTAGAAGAGAATATGGCAATAACTATAATTCACCCAGGAACGGCAACAACTATTACAGAGGGAATAACAACAACCGGAACGGGTACTGGAGAACCAATAGACCGACAGATTATCAACAAAGAAACCACTATCAACAAGCTGAACAAGAAAAGAGAATAAAGATAGAAGAGGTGGAGGTAAGACCACCAAACCCCGATAAACGTTCGAATTGACAGCTAAGCGCCCATGCCAAAGAGAATGACGCACCGACCCAGGACAATTGCAGCACCTTGAACAGACAAGTAAAAATCTTATCACGAGAAGAGAAGAAGGAAGAAACAAATCCGCAGGGACCAGATGAAAGCGAAGACAAGAAAATAACAATATCTTGTTGGGACGAAATTAATTGGGAGAATACTGATGAGGAAGATGAATTACCAGAGGCATGCACAACGAATGTAGGAGGAAAGGACGAAGTAATGAGTATTGCAGAGCTATTTGAGATGGAAACCAGGGAAAGCGATTTCAATAAGGATAATGCACAGTCGACAGAAGTAGAAAAACATTACGAGTGGGCACACAACCCAACATATATAATGAAGGAAGTTATGAAGCGATAATTAGAGCATTTAGATGCGATTATGTGGAAGTAGCGACGAAGAAGGAGAAGATAGAGGATGAGGAAAAAGTAGAGGATCTTGAAGAAAGCGTAAATGAAGGAAGAAATAGAGAAGAGGAAACAAAAGAGAGAGAAGTAGCAGTCGAAGCTTATCCTACAGAAAGTACGAATTCACAAGGGAAATTCCTAAAAAGACTCATGTATGATCCAGTGGAGGATTCGTTGATGCAAGAAGAAGAATAACAGAATCAACCCTTTCAAATTCAACCAATTGTGAAGGCCATGGTAAAGCATATCCCAGTCAATATTGTAATTGATAGCGGAAGTGAACTGACTGCGATCTCAGAAAATTTATTCATGCAGTGTAATGCCAATGAGGAATTGCCAGTTCTGAAAACACGTAAGATTAAAGTAAGAGGTCCTATTAGAAACAATGCTACAGACGTTACAAGACAAACAAGGTTAACTCTTTCATGTCAAGGTCAAAAGATTGAAGCCAACTTCGTGATTATACCTAAACTAACTGTAGATTTGATTATAGGTGCAGATTTTTCAAATGAGAGACGAGCAATAATAGATATGGGGAAAGGTAGGGTAACATTTGGGAATGTCACACTTCTCTTTGAGCAAAAGCTAAAATTAGAAGAAATACCGGTTATAAACAAACAATTAAGAATGACGTGAGATAAAGAGGATGAAGAATTAGAATGGTATGCACAAAAGGGGGAATCGTCTCAACTCATGTTAGAAGTCCATAAAGAAACCGACAAAAAATTGCAAGAGGTTCAAGGTATTTCGGAACACAGTAAAAGAAAATTAGAGGGTACTTTACGAGATACAGCAGAGGTATTTTTACCTAAGACTGGCAGTATTAAACACTTTCAGTACAAGTTTGAAGATTAATTTTATTACTGGTAAATAATCAGCACAATATTTCAAGACTATGTTGCAGAAAAGATCGTAAGGAGAAAGAAGAATGAAGAGAGAGGAGTTGGGAAAAAGAAAGTACTTTTAATAATAACACCAATAGTACCATAGATTAAGGTGAAGGGATAAAGCGTAGATAGTCTAACAGCATGAAATACTAAAATGCTATACACCATGACACTACACAAAAATAAAAAACGAATTTGAGGTTTCTTGTATAAGTTAAGACTCAAAATATCTTAGAATTGTAACATGGAAAGGGTGCCGAAATTTGTAAAGCTTTTTAAGAGGGCATAAAACAATATTGGTACTAGACATATGTTAGATGATTATAAGTAAAACTTTTTGTAAGAACCATTGTAAAAACTCCAGCAAAGACCAGATGCAACGACCCACAAGTTGCAACGCGAGAAGTATCAAGAGAGAAAAGGACGTAATTAGCAAGACACGATTCCTACAAGGCAGAAGTGTCGAGAGAAGTGAAAGGACAGCAAGACCAACAGAGGGCCCTCGTAGAGTGGGCAATAAATTTGCCCGCTAGGCGGAACCCTGCTGGGACGGAACATGGACCCGCACAGTAGTGGAGCCCTGCAGAGGTGCGATGGGACGCCGAACGCCAAAGGGTCTCCTAGTGCCCCCACTCAGCGGAGCGAGCAGGAAACGGCCTGACGAGAAGACCGCTTGGGCAAGCCACCACTGGCAAAAAATATGTGTAAAAGTCACACTACCGCTATTAAACAGCACGCTGATGCACAAAACTGAAGAAAACGTCCACAAAGTAGAAATGACATGTCAAAACCATTTATCAAACTGTTACTAGGAGGAGAACTTCAAAGCAACTAGTTATCAATAAATATTTCCATATCCTGCCCAGGGAAGAACCAAGAATCAACTAAGAAGCAGAGAAAAAGCAGGAAGAATAGAAGTTGAAGATTCGCAAGACTGAGACCAAGTAAGAAGATGGGTGAAGAATAGACGACATACCTTTCCAAATACCTATCCTATTGTAAACTAGTCGTCTGCAAAGTATTACAACGAAAAACGACCGCTTTCAGCGACACATAACGATGACTTTCATGCATACAAAGCCAGTAAACCACGAGATTCAGCATTCACAGCTCCATTCCATTATGGGACCTCCACAACAGCAACACACACTTGCAAAGCCAACAAGGAATGACGAACAAAGCTGTACATCAAATACTTGCCCATATCCATCTCGCTCAAGTCCATCACCTTCGTGCAAAAAACATTCGCCAACCTCATGCTTAAACATTCATAGGATTGTGTGAATGTGTGAAATCAAATTATGTGATGTAGGAATTGTGCAAAAGAAACGTGTGAAAAACTAAATAAGTTAAGCACACCAGACAGCTAATAAACTACAAAATAACAGTCATTGACTATGGACTTAAATAAAAAATAGACTATCGATAAAAATAAGTCATTAGTTCTGAAAGGTGGTAGGGAGACACGATATAGAACAAACAGACACCACGCAGAATGTTTAGAACTTGCTTTCTTGTCTGGTGTGTGATGAAGGATACTTTGTTTTGCCACTATCATTTCCTGGTAAGCTAGAGACTTCAAGCGTTCAACATAGCTCAGAACTAGACGACAATGCAATATCAGCTCGCTTTCTTGTCTGATGTGCAGCGGAGGGTAGTTTGTGTACAACTGCTATTTTTCCCTTTTCCTGTTTCACTTGCGAAAGTTTCATGGTTAGAATAGTTGCTGGTAAATCCCGGTATGAGCTCAAACACCTCTAATTTTTACCTTTGAGGCCTTTTCGTGAGATAATCGTAAGAGGAAGCAATTTTTAATATCTATGAAAATATTTGTAGAATTCATTACAAAAAACATGGGACGTATGCAATAGATATTTGATGCATTAACATTTCACATCCTTACTTTTATCTATTGCATGCTCCTCACATTTTTCATTTAAATTCTACACGTATTTTCATAACTATTAAGAGTTCACAAGCACATATTTTCAAGGCTAGCTGTAGGGGGTTACGAATCTGCAGAGGAATAGGAGAAATTATTTTACACTTTGTTATACTGTTTTAGAAACGTGTTACATTAAAAAATTTTATTTAATTAATTATTTAATATTTAAGTACGCAATTTATTTTCCAGGTTTTCGAATAACACGACTGGTGGGAGTCCGACAAAGCACTGGTGTAGGGAGTTTTCTGTGTGTTAAATTTATTAAAACTGTTTCAGAATGTTGTAATTGCTTGATATACACTGCTACTGATCTGAGCGGTGGACCAACAGTAACCGGCAGTTGGCGGCGAGATATCCGACAGCGCAGCGATAGTGCAGCGGCTGTCTAGGAACGCCCGACAGCGCATGCTGAGTACTGAAAACATACGATTATATTTTTATTAACACAGTGTTGTACAAAGTCTTTCCCTGTCTGGTCATGTATGAGGTCTTATATAGCTTGTACGCACCATGCCGAGTTTGTTTGATCGGAACTGGACTGAAATAATGTTGATTACTGATAGCCAGAGTCATTATCATCATCATTTTCTAACTCCAGTTTCCCGTGTATGGCGTACAAGCGCTCGCCATCTCCTTCTGTCTTCGTACATCTTCTGTTTGGGGACAGCTTTCCATTTGTGTCCTTTCTTCTCCACATCTGATCTTACAGTCTCTATCCAGCGTTTTTTTCGTCTTCCCCGTGGTCTTCTTCCTATGAGGTTCAGATTGAAATGCCTTTTGGCAGGTCTTTGGCTGTAATTCTCGTTATGTGCCCATACCACTGAAGCCTGCATTTCTTTATGACACTGGTAACAAGAACCTCAATATCAGCTGCTTTTCTATTCACCTCATTCCTGATTTTGTCCTTTCTAGTTGTTTTGTTCGTAGTTCTAATGAACCTCATTTCTGTTGCCTGAATTCTGCTGAGGTCTCTGTTTAGTAGGGTACATGTCTTTAAACCATATGTTGGGACTGGTACGAAACAGGAGTGGTACATGGTCGTTTTGCTTTTCGTGGCATTTTATCATCCCAGAGAAGATTTCTGATTTGACTGTAAAAACTGGATGCTTTCTGTGTCCTGCTGGGTATTTCCTGCTTAATGGTGTTGTCTTTCGAGATCATGCTTCCTAGGTACGTGAAACGATAGCAGATCCTACTTTGACTCCTTTTAGAAATATATTTGACGTTGTTCCTTGCCTGTTGATGGTCATTTCTACTGTATTTCTTTTACCTATTTTTTGTCCGAAATTTTTTAATGTGTTGTTCTGATCATTAAGTATCTTCTGTGCTTCAGCTTCTGTCTCTCCCCATACTATCAAATCATCAGCAAAAACCGCGGCATTTGGTTCGCTGTCTATTTTCTTGATAGCTTTTATGATGTTGTCCATTACTATTACAAACAGGATTGGTGATAGGACACTTCCTTGTTGGACACCTCTCTTTGTTTCAAACGATTCTGATCGTCCGTTGCCTATCTGGACAGAGCCGTAATATATCTGATGTACCATCTTGAGTTTGATAGACTGAGTATCTTTCAAAAAGAGGAATGATGTGTCGCCACTGACTTACACCAATGTTATTATTAGTTGTTGTAATGGATTAATGGTGTATTCATTACTGTGTGATAGAAAATTTACTTGAAAGTGACAGTTTATTCACACTTAGGATGAGCTTGCAGTGTAACGTATCACATTGGTGAAGTGATGTGTTGCACAAGCATTTTTCGAACCGACGAATGATGCTCGCCATTATGAAGAGTTTATTTTCGTAATGAATTGTATAACCTACTGTTCGGATGTATGTTTTATTTGTGAGCATGTAGCATGAGACGTATGGACGCAGCGTATCTGCAAGCCGGGACAGCGATAAACATCATACCACGTTCTCGGTACCTGCTGGTCGAGAAGTTTCTTCTGTGTCGTCTGTTCCTTCCCTTCGAGATATCGTGCGACCCACAGAGGGAAAGGGTCTATAACAATGTCTATGACGTCACGGCGACAAGAGGAAACTTGTAATCATCTATGGATGCTTTCAATTGGAATTTGCTAATGAAGACAGACTGTTTTTGGACTGTGTCTCTATCAATTTTGTAACACCCCACCCGTTGCTTGTCCGATTTTTGCGTGTGTTCGCCCCTGACAAACAACTTACAGAGAAACTGGGAGTGGAACTGTACGCAAAAATGGATAACGCTAGATTTAAATGAAATGTGGCCCTGTCACCCCTAATTAATCTGCGGTGGTAGCGTTGACGATGAGTCACACTTGTTTTTACTTCCAAACATGAATGATCATGAACACTTAGAGTGTTCAATGACATCAAACACATACACAAAAATAAAATAACTCAAAAGGGTGAATTCAGGATCAACTACTGAAAGTAAAAGCTCTACTGAATCACAATAAATTTATTATAACCTTCAGATCAATGCTGAATAAAAAACAATGAACTATTTACAAATTATCCTCCTGACTGGCATTGGCAGTGAACTGTGTTAAAATTGGCCCAAAACGCGATCTCTTATAACTTGGCTGACCGACTGACATCGACACAAAACGTAAAATACTAAGAACCACTACACCCCAAAGTACCGTGAAACCTCTGTGGAAAGAGCAGTTGCACGTGATCCAACTATTTAACGTTACTCCTAACACAGGCCGAAGCGGGAGCGACCTCACCGAATGTTCCTGTTGCAGCGACGGTCTCCGACGGCGACGGCGCGGCTGTGCGGTTGGCGTGTGGCGTCTCGAATGGTTCAAATGGCTCTGAGCACTATGGGACTTAACATCTATGATCATCAGTCCCCTAGAACTTAGAACTACTTAAACCTAACTAACCTATGGACATCACACAACACCCAGTCATCACGAGGCAGAGTGGCGTCTCGGAAAGTACACTCATACATTACTCGGACAATAGACCGCTGTCCATAAAATTCTCTGTTTGCAACGATCTTCCCGGCAGCAAAGAGCTGGCGGGGGTAACGTCCACTCAGAATGAAAAACCAAGACGGGAGACGACTTGCGTAACGTCCTCTCAGTACGAAGGCCCAGAACGGAAAAGCATTACTGAGAGTCCAGCAAGATCGCTCTTCACTTTTGTTTTCTCCCCTCAACTTTTACCGAGCAAATCACATCAGTAGAAGCTCTCAAAATACCCACTTTGCCAGTGGCGACCAATGTACAGCCTGGGAACAGAACTCTTTTCCACCATTCTTTTATTTCTACAAAATTTCACAAGTAAACTCCGCCCTCGCCGGCTTGGGAAGAACCACAGCTGTGAGCAATAACACGTTTACTGGAAGTTTTCTCCCAAGAGACCACTCGAGATTTTCCCGGCAAGATTTCCCGTCGTAGTGAACACAGATTCTTGCATTGAAAGTTTGTTATTCGGAACTCCTGGCCTGCCCCACTTGAGTTACTCGAAGGCATAAAATTAATGGGACATAGGCGAGAGCACGCACAGGAAAGGCTGTCCAGCTATCCACTGCTCTGTTTTGGTAAACACTTGAACACCTGCAGCCGCACTTCCTTCAGAGGTTGCCGACCGCTGTGGCCTCTCTAAACAGATTACAGAAATCCCCCAGTTCACCATTCATACCGTTAGGCTGTGGCCTTCGGCGGCTAGGAGAGGAGGTAGCCGAGCTCTGTCTCGCCTACTGCCTTTCCGCAAAATCTTATGATTACAAAATCGCGGAATTCTCGTGTGCCTGTGCGTTTCCATATAGATTTCCTATACCGTAATTTAGAGTATTACTCCAACAAAACCTAAAGTCTCACGTTAAATGGACTCATATAAGGTGAAAGACCGTTGCCACCTTACATAGCCCCCTCCTTCAAGACAATTTTGGAGTACACGTGATGACTCATTTTTGTGTCATCTCCTGTATTACAAAATTAGTATTTTGATCATTTTAACGATTCATAACCGTTTCGAGAGCGTGAAATGCCAGCTGCCCTTTCTCGTTCATTCTTTCACTCATCCCTGGGATAATGTCTTTGTTGATGGAATTTACATTTATGACGTGGTCATTAATTTTTTATTGTTGACTGTAATTTCTCTGCCAATTATGGACAATTCATGGCCAAAGTAAAAAGGAAATGTAAAATACAAGGACTCACGGCGCAAAATCAATTTACATAGGTACGCACTTTTGTGCTTTTCATCCGAATGGCAAACCCATGATTTTGACTGAAGGCCCATTGAAAACTCAAACATCGCTCCCTTTACAATTTGAAATAAATAAAAAAAATTATAACCTAAATGTAAATCAGAGTGACAGTAATGTCATGGTCGTTCTTTTTACAATTTAGGTGAGGTCATGCCCTTGTTTTCTATGTAGTGGTGTTATTGTGTATGTGTGTTGTTTGTGCGTTTGTGGCTTGTGAGTTTTCCTGCATTCTCGATATGCTGGATGTGCTGTGTTTGTTTCGTATTTATTTTTTTTTTTTTACTGAGTCTGCGTAATACGACTGTTCCTAGTTATTTGTTTGCCTTTACTCATTCCTTTTTCGAAGTTTCTCTTGCAGAGTGAGTACCGTTTATTCTATATAACATGTGTCTTAGTGCCACAAGCTTCTTGTTGTTCCGATTCTTAGATGTGGAATGTATTATTGTGTCTGTGGCTATTGGCTTTCTGAAAACGTTAAAGGAATATTCGTCATTTTCTGTTATTATTATGTCTAGAAAATTAAAGTGATCTTTCTTTGCAAGTTTGAACTTATATTCTGATATGCTTTGTGGATTTCGGAGTGGAGTTGATCTACTTTATGTGGCTCATCTACCAAACAAAAACGTCATCCACATATCTCCACTAATATATGGTTTTAAATGTTTCATCAGTGAACAACATTTCAGTTATTTGGTTTTCTAAATGAATGATAAAATATTTTAATGGAGTTCCTTATATTGGGAAAACACTAGGTAGCCCATCGCTTTGCAGACAACATCTATCCGCAAAGGAGAAGTATGTAAATGACAAACTAATAGTACACAGTCTCAGTCAAAAAATTGAAAGGGTGCAAAACCGCCCGACATTGAAAATAGGTACAACATACTTCATTATTCTTGTCAGAACAACATATTTTTTGTAAAAATAACTCAATTTCAATTAATACAGCGAAGCCAGATACCAGTGTGGCAAAGAATGACAAATTATTTATTTAATTGATCACATGTGCACTCCCACAAAATAAATCCCTACATCCACTTTGGTGAGATCTGTGAAATGAATGAATGTATGGTCGTCTGCTAACCGCAGATAGTGAATTTGAATATATGATCATCTTTGAGACGTTCTTTTGGTCACCTTTGGTGGAACCAAAGAGATGAAACTTACTGGAGCTTCGAGCGCCTGAAATGTGGCTGACCAATACAGTAGCAAGGTGCTCCCCCACTTCGGCAGAGGTGCGAGAGGACCTGAAGAACGGCCATGTTTCAGCACTCTGCCGCTGGATCTAGCGTTGGTAAGACCTGTCTTAAGTGTGCTCCGTAAAGACAAAAGAGTGGAGACATGGTATGCATGTGAAATACTTAAGAGTAGTTTGGAATAATAATATCTCTATTTCAGGAACTTTTGTGGGGAGAATTAAATGTCAGGCAGGTAATATTAAGGGGATCGTAGTAATCTTCGGAAGTGACCAGCGGTCACAATGAAACCACGTGTAGCAATAAGTAGAAATACTTCCGAGTGCTTAAGTTAAGCTGAATTACTAGCCTGTGTACTATAAGTTGGAAATATTTAAGAAATGGCGTGTGCAGGACTTGAAATTAGAGACGAGTACTTCCACGTGGTGAGTACTGTGTGAGTCTCAATCTGTGTATGAGACAAAGGATAAAGAGAAGTACTCGTCCATGGTATCTGTTGAGGACTCACGTGTGTGATGAATATGTTCTTAATATTACTTTGCATGTTATGTTTCCGTGTGACGCTTGATTCAAACTATAATACTCTGAGAGAGAAGCAAGGTGAGTCAGCCGTCTATCCAGCAACGCCACTTGGCTTGCATTGCACAAGAAGGCGTGCATATATCCTCCAGAGTTCATAGTAGGAAAGAAAAATTACGAAGTGGGGCAGTGTCGTGTGAAACTGGGATAAATACTAATTGAAGTGGGAAAGCTGAAAGTGATAATGTTGTGACTATTCCTTGTGTTGTATTCCATGTTGCAGTGTGGTGTATGTCATGTGATTTAAGTATGTGTGGTTTACATGGGAGAGTAGCAAGTTAGTTTCAGAGGTAGTGGGTTATGCATGTTCCTTTTGTACCGCTCGGTCCGGAGGAAAGTTTCGTGATGATGGTTGTGAGAGTCGAAGTGTGAGATATAGCAAAAGATCCACCATCCTATCCAGAAAGTGCACTGTAGCGTTAAATAATTACGAGACCATAAGATAGAGAATCACCAATGTAAAGCCATGCCCACTGGGCGGAATTTCTCACGTGTTATTTTTGTAGGTTATAGAATTTGTGTGTTTAGGTTATAGAATTTATCGGAATAAATAAGATAGTGAAAAGAAAAAGATTTGTGGCCTTTTCCTTCGAATAGTGTGTTGCCATGATACCCAGAATTGATAATGTGTGCGCCATTCATATGCAGTGCGATGGCCACGTGTTGATCAAAGCCGTTGAATAAGAACGAAAATGTGGTATTGCCAGTGCGTAGTGAACAGTCAGAGTTGTGTAAATTACTAATAGTCAGATGTGCGTTTCCGTTGCGCAATATCCAAGCAGGAGAATAACTTTTAACTTAATTCTGAGTACTAGAATTCCTGTTACTCGATAAATAAGAATTAATCCACTCGCTTGGCAGACCACTCATCTTGCAGGCCTGACTGCTTGATGCCATAGTATGAGCAAGGCATGCGGGTGCCTCTCAAAATCAAAAGACGAATATAAGACAAACACAACATATTCAACATATCCAGAATGCAGGAAGACTCACAAGCCCCAAATCCAGAAACGCACGCAGCACACATAAGCATTAACAATACTACACAGAAAAGAAGCAAATGGGATACTATTACTTACATAAATTAACAAACAGTGTGACAAGCACACTAGAGAAATAGCATATAAAACTGAGCGAACCCTCCAAACAAACTTAAGCCAACCAACAAGCAAGAGGGATAATTTCCAGGGACCAGGAATATGCAAACGTGAATGTCAAAGTTGTGATGCAGTATACTTATGTATGACTTACAGGAATTTTAAAACCCAGTACAAAGAACACATTAGATGATAGAAGTATCAAAATATTATTCCAGATTTCCAGAGCACATAATACACCACAACCACCAGCCTACAAACATGGAACAAGATATGAAAACAGTCAGCATAAACAACCACAACAAATGCCTTATAGCAACGCAGGAAAGCTACCACGTCCAGAAAGCCATTGCCGAGAACAAACATGTGATAAACGACTAGACACACTAAATTTAATAAAAGAAATGGAAATATATAAAAAATAAAACAAATTCTTTTGTACATGCAGTCATATTAAAACAAATACATATTATCACATTCACAAATGCGCCTACACACACACATACACACTCACACACCACTGGTATCACAAAAACACATTCAGTAGTTGGCAGTAATATTTACTGTTGGCAACACCATCCAAAATATATCATCAAAACGAATGGTCAATTCCTAGTGCGTGAAAACGTTAATTCAGATGGTAGTTAGCAGACGATAAACAGCTGAAACAAAGGAACAAGAACACATGAAGATCTGCAGCCACGAAATACATAAGTAAAACTTTAAATTATTAATCATAGAAATACAAAAAGTGCCAAGACTGATTATGACCTCTATATGCAACGCCCTAAATGCAATCAAAATAATATAAACAAAAATATGTACATATTCCAGGCCGTCCAAGTTGCCTTGCAAATAATAAAGGTGAGATGCGAATGCAAAAAAAAAAAAAAATTGTTTTATTCTGTTGTGATTAGACGGTCCCAAAGTAATAATTATAAGCATATCGTAAAGCAATAATTTTGCCCCTGGTTCAAGTTAAATGTTAACATAAATCTAGAATAGTAGCGTCCCAATGATCGAACACTGTGGGAAGGCAATTGTAATTTCTCCCCATACAGATGGTGTGCCAGTCCACTTTGTATTACTCGAACAGCTTACGGAACACAGAAGATCACAAATGGTGATATTTTGTAATGTGCTCCGTAAATGTATTATTAGCAGTTTCAGCAGAGTGGCCTGTTTGAAACCCAAACTGTGACTGGCAAAGTATACCATTTGCCACACAGGTCGATGACGACTTCAGAGACCTCAAAATTTCAGAAATGTGTGGAAGAACTGAAAATAGATCTAGTTATTGGCATCTGTATATACGATTCTTATAGGAAGGCCAAGGTGACTCGACGCTAATAGATTAGTCAACTGAAGTTAAAGCTGTGAATGAATGTTTTGAGGTAGGATTTGGATCACGTGATAAGAGAACAACACCCGTCGGAATTCATATTTATTTAGACAGAAGCGTCTGTATCCAAGACTGAATGTTTCCTTAACTCTGGCATGTCTTGTTCACATTGTCGGCTGATATTTAGGCATGCGGGTTAAATGACGGAAGCAATTAAAATTATCAGCTCTCGGCCGCGGGCCATTACACAATTAACGCAGTCGTAAACACGTTAACTAAAACTGCCCGCTTTCAGTGTAAGAGACCACGCACTCATTCAATCAGCGCTACGCAGGCACAACAACACATTAATTACGTCTGGCAAACACGACGCCAAAGATCCGAAACGACGTCAATTCAGTATCGCAGCTTTTGCTCACGTAACGCTTATTGCGTGTTTTGTTTAGCGAACGTTTTGCTTTAGTCGTGTTCTCAATTCCTCTCTCATGTTATTTTTACCGTATAATCAGGGCCATATTTAAGAATGCAATGCAAATCTGTGGATTTGTCATGTGAAAGCCCCCCATCTCATCACCACCAGTAAAAAATTGTGAAAACTCACACGAAAAGTATGTTATAGAGCAATTTTCGTCTTAAAAGCCTCTTAAGTAGCATTTAAGGCAGTTTAATTGTATCAAGTTTTACAACACAATTTATGATTATATGCTGGACGTGCAAACACGGCCAATACAAGGAGCTGCAAATCAAAATGATGGATATGATTATATGTATCGGCGAGATAAAGAAAAATGAAGGACTGGTATCATCAATATATTCACCACTGTTTATTAACATCACTATAAACAACTGTTTCTTTTTTTTCAAAAAATTATAAGGCTGAGATTCATTTTCCTGAAAAAATCAGTATTTAAGGAATAAAAATATTATAACTATAAGCACATAAGTTTGAACGGTTGTGCAAAAATAATGTAACAAAAGGGAAGTATCATCCAAGCAAATGTAACCTATATTTGGTTCAAATACGATGCTTTCCCAAACAAACATCCTTAAAATGAAAATTTTTATTGGTCTTATCATACAGTAGGTTTGGTCCTGCACATCATACTAATGAAGCTGCTTACAATATCTTTACAAGTTAAGAGAGCATGCTGAAAAGTAAAGTCTCCGGTTATTTTATGTGAAAATTCTTACAGTTTTTTAAACACTACACACGTTATTAAGGAGCTACACTTTTATTCTTCATGTCTCGTTATCTATTCCTCAACATACATACTCCGCCGACGAACACATTTCTCCGAACGAGAGACCAGTTTGGTTAACACAGTCACTGTGAAATATTTTGCTCTGTTGACGGAGCCACGACCTTAACTCTGCTTGCGGCATTATATCACTATCAAAGTGAAGTCCTCGAAAGTGCTTTTTAAGTTCTGGAAATAGACGAAAATCTGATGGGGCCAAGTGCGGTCTGTGTGGAGGATGATCGATGACAGTGAACCCAAGGCGTCGGATCGTTGCAACTGTCGCAGTGGTCGTTGTGGTCTGAGTGTGTGGTCACAGTTCGTACTAATTGACGGAAAGTCATCGAGTAAAACAGAAGTGATTTCTGGCGCTCCCCAAGGTAGTGTTATAGCCCCTTTGCTGTTTCTTATCTATATAAACGATTTGCAAGACAATCTGAGCAGCCGTCTTTGGTTGTTTGCAAATGACGCTGTCTTTTATCGACTAATAAAGTCATCAGAAGATCAAAACAAACTGCAAAACGTTTTTGAAGAAATATCGGAATGGTGCAAAAAGTGGCAGTTGACCCTAAATAACGAAAAGTGTGAGGTCATCCACATGAGTGCTAAAAGGAACTCGTTAAACTTCGGTTACACGATAAATCAGTCTAATCTTAGGTATTACAATTACGAACAATTTAAATTGGAAGGAACTCATAGAAAATGTTGTGGGGAAGACTAACCAAAGACTGGGTTTTATTGGCAGGATACTTAGAAAATGAAACAGACCTACTAAGGAAACTGCCTACACTACGCTTATCCGTTCTCTTTTAGAATACTGCTGCGCGGAGTGGAATCCTACCAGATAGGACTGACGTAATACATCGAAAAAGTTCAAAGAAAGGCAGGAAGTTTTGTATTATCGCGAAATATGGGAGAGAGAGCCGCAGAAATGATACAGCATTTGGCCTGGACATCATTAAATGAAAGGCTGTTTTCGTTGAGACGGAATCTTCTCACGAAATTCGAATCACCAACTTCCGAATGCGAAAATATTTTTTTGACACCGATCTACATAGGGAGGAACGATCCTCATGATAAAATAAGGAAAATCAGAGATCGTACGGGAAGATATAGGTGTTCATTCTTTCCGCGCGCTATACGAGATTGGAATAATAAAGAACTGTGAATGTGGTTCGATGAACCCTCTGCCAGGCACTTAAATGTGATTTGCAGAGTATCCATGTAGATGTAGATGTAAACATTGTCATGCTGAAGCAGAAGGGCTCCAAGTGTAGGCGAACGCTTCGCATTCGAGACTCGATTACAGCGCGCTGTTACTCACTCACCAACATAGTGACGTTACACACTGCCACGTTAGACGCTGCAATTCGGAGCTCTCTTGCGGCAGATGACTGCAAATATGTTGACATGCTAGATGTAGAATGTTAATAAAGTTTATTTTAAAAAAAAACTTTAAGAGTGTTTACACAAAAAATTAGAAAGCATTACTTTTCAGCACTCACTCTGATGTTGGGGGCTGCAGGGTAGTTTTACAGTCTGTCTAAAATATCAGCTCTCTAAACGTTCGCAATAATTATTCGCGAGAAGAACGTCTTTTTTTATCCAGAGGATTTCCATTTAAGTTCATAGAGCGTTTCTGTATTTATCGAACTTGCTGGTAATAAACCGAGCAACACGCTCGTGAATTGCTTGGATACCATCCCTTAATACCACTTGGTGGGAATCCCAAACACAAGAGCATTATTCAACAATGTATCGCACAAGTATTCTGCCCACAGCCTCCTTCGCAGATGGCTTATGCTTTCCTATATCTTTCTCAGGAAACCGAAGTCGAGTGTTCGCCTTCCCCAATACCGACCTCGTACGATCGTTCCGCTCCATATGGCTTTGCCACGATAGGCCTAGATATTTAATGGCTGACGTGACTATGTCAAGCAGCAGACTACTAATGCTGTTTCCGAAAATTACGGGATTGTTTTCCATTAACTTACATTTTTCTAGACTCAGAGGAATTACAGACCTTAGCTGCCAGTAGGCATTGATCTAAATCAGTGGGGAAAGTTGGAAATTTGTGCCAGAATAGGGTTCGAACCCGGGCCGCTTGCTTCCTAGGCAGATGCGCTGACTGCTGCGCCATCCGGACACAGTAGTCATCGCAGCTTCACGGAATACCCTAGCGCGCCTCTTGACGGATCCAAAGAGCAGACACCACACACATAATTAAGGCGAGGACGGCTAATAATCAATTCCATGCGGATGCACACCGTGCTCGAACTCGTACGGGAATCGGCGAAATGCCGCAATGATAAGGATAATGGGCAGGGGCACAACATCTGTAGTGTATGGATAAACTGAGAATTTGGGTCTGACAGGAAGCGTGCTAGGATATTCCGTGAAGTTGCGATGAGCACTGTGTCCGGATGGCGCAGTGGTCAGCGCAACTGCATTATAAGCAGGAAACCAGGGTTCGATTCCCGGTCTGGCACTAATTCTCAACGTTTCCCTATTGATCTAAATCAATGCCCACTGGCAGCTTAAGTCATTAATTCCTTTGTGTTTTGATTCGTAGTGGCTGCACGATCAAAATAGTGGTGATGGTCAATAATTCACACGTGGAAAGTACAGGCCAAAAGTAGCTATTAAGCTCCAACAAACATGGGTCCGCAAATCAACCGTAGCCGCGGTATCGCAGTAATTCGAGTTGGGAACCAACTATAAACGCCCTTGATTACCGTGGTATTTACGTTGATATCTCAAGATTTGGGATCGAGTATCTGTTTGTTTACGCATGCGCAACTACTTCCTTTCCCCCCGCCGTGCACTGTGCCAACGGCCTCACAAACAGTTACGAACGTGGAGGCATCATGGACAAAGATTACACTAATGAAGAGTACGTTGACACGCACTTCATGTATGGTAAAGTGAATGGTGTGCCCTTGAGGCTGCACAATTGTATGAAGGAGCTTTTCCTGTCCGCAGGCCGGCTGAAGCGGCCTAGCGGTTCTAGGAGCTACAGTCTGGAACCGCGCGACAACTACGGTCGCAGGTTCGAATCCTGCCTCGGGCATGGATGTGTGTGATGTCCTTAGGTTAGTTAGGTTTAAGTAGTTCTAAGTTCTAGGGGACTGATGACCTCAGCAGTTGAGTCCCATAGTGCTCAGAGCCATAGCCAGTCCGCAGGTAGCCCGACAGGCGTACATTTACGCTGTTAGATCAACACCTTAGAGAACCCGGGAATTTCACACACTGTGTACGAGAAGGTCGACCCAGATCCAGAACGTCCGATGTTCAGAAAAGGGTGTCACGCATTGTTCACGAACGTCCGAGTACTTCAACAAGGATTCCTGCCCAATAGCGTGTCCTGAGTCACAGCAGTGTGTGGAGGATTATCCGTATCATCTCCTGCGAGTGCAAGCCTACAACAGTGGAGACTTCCCTCGTAGAGAGAATTTATGCCAATGGGTGCAACAACATCGCCTGTTTGCAAGCAGGATTCTGTTCATGGACGAAAGTGCATTTACCTGTGATGGTAATTTAACTACTATAACTGTCACATTTGGGCCGGTGCAAATCCTAATGCAACACATGTAACACACCATCAGCAGCGTTATTCATTGAATAAATGGACCACACTTACTACCACAGCATACAGACTAACCGGACAGCAGTACATGCGGATACTGCGGACTGTACTTCCAGATGTACATGACGATGTCCCACTCAACCAACGCCTGAACATGTGGTTCATGCACGACGTTTCTCCAGCACATTTTCATTTACGAGTGCAGCGGCTTCTAACCCGGACGTATGGTCAACATTGGGTAAGTAGAGGAGGCCTGTGCTGTTGCCGCCAAGGTCTCCGGATTTAAATCCCACGGATTTCTGTGTGTGGGGTCATGTCAAAAGCCTGGTCTACTCTACCGAGGTCAACTCTCTTGGGAATTGCCGGCCGAAGTGGCCGTGCGGTTAAAGGCGCTGCAGTCTGGAACCGCAAGGCCGCTACGGTCGCAGGTTCGAATCCTGCCTCGGGCATGGATGTTTGTGATGTCCTTAGGTTAGTTAGGTTTAACTAGTTCTAAGTTCTAGGGGACTAATGACCTCAGCAGTTGAGTCCCATAGTGCTCAGAGCCATTTGAACCATTTTCTCTTGGGAATTACGCTTGTGGGTTGAAACAGTCTTCCAGTATTTATAGAATTCCCCAGGACTGCCTGAGAGGATTCGCAACACATTTCAAAGACGAGTTCGATGTGACAATCAGACGCATGGACAACATTTGAACACCTACTTTAATGTTCAGAGATTCCACATGTTCCTAGACACTGATGAACCGCAACAGAAAATGTGGTGTATCTCGACAATGGTTGATTTATGGACCCATGTTTATTGGAGCTTTTTAGCTGCTTTTGGCCTGTACTTTCCATGTATGAAGTACTGACCATCTCTTCTGAAACACCCTATACATTACATTCTTCCTGCGTTTATAGCTATCTGCCAATCATCACACCAATCAGAAATATTGGCCAAGTAAAAAAAAATGGTTCAAATGGCTCTGAGCACTATGCGACTTAACTTATGAGGTCATCAGTCGGCTAGAACTTAGAACTATTTTTTTTTAAATCTCATTTTGTTCGTTTTCGTTCGTTGCAACTGCTTTGGGCGGACGTCGAAAGACACCCGTTTCAGTTTTGTTGTTGATCCATTAACTCAGTTTTTTTTTTTTTTTTTTTTTTTTTTTTTTTACAAAGGGCAGCTAGTCCTCTGACCGAACACGCTGAGCTACCGTGCCGGCATATATATATTTTTAATTAATCTCATTTTGTTCGTTGTCTCTACTCGGGGCGGACGTCGCAAGACACGCATTTCTAGTTCGACGTTGATCCACCAACTCAGTTTTTTTTTATTAACCCTCTGACCGAACACGCTGAGTTACCGTGCCGGATTAAACGTAACTAACCTAAGGACATCACACACATCCATGCCCGAGGCAGGATTCGAACCTGCGACCGTAGCGGTCGCTCCTTTCCGGACTGTAGCGCCTAGAACCGCACGGCCACACCGGCCGGCTGGCCAAGTCATCGCCGTCCTGCAGTCACTCAAGTACAACAACTTGCTGTATACAAAACATCATCAGCAAAGAGCCACAGATTGTTGCTCACCCTGTGCGTTAGATATTTTATGTGTATTGAGAATAACAGTGGTCCTGTCACACTTTCCTGAGGCACTCCTGGCGAGAAGCTTGTCTCTGACGAACATTCGCCACTAGGGCAACATGAAGGGTTCTTTAACTTGAAGAGTTTTCGAGCCACTCACATATCTGGGGATCTATTCCGTATGTTTGTACCTTCGTTAACGATCTGTCGTGAGGCACTGAGTCGAATGCTCTTCGGAAACCAGGAATATGAAGTCCGCTTGTTGCCCTTCATCCATAATTCGGAGGATATCATGTGAGAAAAGGGCAAGCTGAGTTTTGCAAGAGCGATGCTGTCTAAATCCCTGCTGATTTGTGGACAGAAGCTTTTCCATCTCAGGCAACTCTATTATATTCGATCTGAGTATATGTTAAAGAATTCTGCAGCGAGGATAGGTCTGTTGGCCTATTTTCCAGATCCGCTTCTTTTACTCTTTTTACATACAGGCGTCACCTACGGTCTTTTCCAGTTTCTTGGAACTTAGCACTGGGTGAGATATTCGCCATATATGCAAACTAAGTACGCGGCCAGTGCCGTAGGTACTCATTGTAAAATCGAATTGGATTCCATCCAGACCTGGCGACTTGTTTGGTTTCAACTCTTTCAGTTGTTTACGCCAGGGACGCCTGTTCCTATGTCCTCCACAAGGGGGATCTGTGCGATGGGAAAGCGATGCTATTTTTGTACAGTTTTCTGGCGTGAACGATTTCTTAAAAGTGAAATTTAAAACTTCAGCTTTCCTTTTGCTTTATTTCACCGTACAGCAGCCTGCTCAACGAGTGACAGGATAGAAGCCTTCGAGCCACTTATAGATTTTACATAGGACCAGAATTTTCTCGGAGTCCTGGCAAAATCTTCTGCCAATGTATGACAGTGGTAACTGTTATATGATTCGCGCATCTATCTTTCTACAGACGCACACATCTCTAACTTTTGCCTGGCCTCATTTACGTCTTCTGTTTCGAACAGAGAGTGCAAACTTGATGTATGGGAAGTGATGTTAATAATGTGTAGAATAAGGTGTCTTCTGTCACAAAATACTGTGTGATTTGTTTGTGTTTGTTCCATGGTCGCAAAAATAAATAAATAAAAAAGCGCGACGGAGTTCCTTACACGACTGCTGAAAGCTAAGAAGCTGGACGATATTGTCACTCAACCGGCAGCCATGCAGCGTGAGAAGCAGCCGTCGTCATTGAGGCCTTTCTCTGTGGATAGTATTAAAAGTATGAAATTATGTTGTTCCTGAAATGAAAAATGTGCTGCTTGTAAAACGAAGTCAGTTTGTGTTAGTATGCAGCCACGAACACTGCATGTCAATGTGAATGTTCGATATAACTGGCCATCTGTATTAGGGCGCTACTGTAGTGAAATAAAATATCAAGCCGGATTTGATGCTGGAAATGTGTAGCCTTGAGTTGTGAATTTTATTTTCAAAGTATGTATTTACTTTGAAGAAACTACTACCCCATCTAGCTGAAACGAGGATTTAATCTGAAGGATTGAGTGATAGTTTGGTTACAGGAAATTACCACGATGTGTAATGACTTTGAAAAGTACTGTTTACCAAAAGTGAAAATTTATGTTAGATATTGACCTTTGTGAAGTGACAATATTCTGACTGAGAGTTATAGTCACGAGGAATACCCTTTAAATAATTCAACATTACGTGAAGGCAGAGACAGTACTGTGTTGGCTGCACTCATGGAGGTAGAGGTGCTTGAGTTCTTTACTGATCTGGTATAGAGTATGTCATCTTCAGCAACTATAACAACGGAAGAAAGACTGAATATAGATTACGAGAATTTCTACGAGATGGACATAAGTATTGCTCATAAATGATATTAGAAGAGTTTGTGTCTCTGATTCGTAGAGGTTAGGATTTGCATGAAAATTTCTCCTGAAAGGTGACAGACATTGTGTCCACGAGCAGACAGCGTAAATAATCTACTACTAGTTAACGTTTTATCTCTCGAAGATATAATTGACACAGAACGGAGGTGAGAGATTACTTGAGCTGAGTGGATACAAATATTGTTGAATAATTCGATCAGCGCAATTGCATCTGTTCATTAACGTGTTACCATGTGTGAATAATTACCGTGGCCAAAGCTAGTGCGGACGCTTATCGTACACTGTGTGACTGAGACGTAGTCTGCGATACCGCCGCAAAGTCTTTCAATTAGACGCCATTTCGGTGACTTGGGTATCATTTCAGCCTATGGCATCCGATTTTCCCCAGACGATCACCCATTCAAGTAGTAACAGGGCCAAACGTTGCTTTACTTTGGTGATCGGACGGAAATCGATGCATACAACGTGGCAAGACCGTTGGGACAGTGTCGTTGAACTCTAGGAATGCATTTTGGTAATCGGACGCGAGCTGATGCTTCCGACGTGACAACACTGTTGAGGATAGTGTCGTTGAACTCTGGGAACGCATTTTGGTGATCGGACGCGAATTGATACTTCCGACGTGGCAAGACCGTTAGGGGGTGCCGTTGAACTCGGGGAACGCATTTTGGTGATCGGACGGGGAGCGATGCATCCAACACGGCAAGACAATTGGGAATTTTGTCGTTGAACTCTGGGAACTTATTGGGGATGATTTCAATGTCTTCAAAACACGCCTGGGGGTTTTGAATCTGCTCAGGCATCGAATAGGAAACGTGCTAGAAAGGTACCTGTTGATTCAACCACTCTTCATTTCTATTGCGTACTTTTGCATATCGATTATTGGTAATGTCACTGGCCGTTATCGGAAACATGCGGTGACGTTACAGTAAGTAAGTGCAGTACCGGCTAAGGAAAACATATTTCGCTGTGAATGCCTTCGGTTCTGTTGTCATATGCTATCTAGTGGTTCAGCGTGCCCTCGCGAAATCTAGTCAGCAGTGCAGGGTTGTCATGGATACCCCCTGATAGTGAAAAACAGAGCAAGGTGTCACGAAAGTGGACATTCAAGTGAAAATGAGCTTAAATTCGAAATTTTGCAGTTGTGTAAGGAAGAAAAAAGCAGAATCAGGTAATTATACCTCTACATAAAACAATCTTGCAAGTGGCGGAAATGGTAGGAAAGTCAGAAACAACAGTGGAACACGTTTTGAAAGCACAGGAAATCTGTAGAAACTGGGGGAAAACTCCTAGAAAACAATAGCGTTTCTTGAAAAGTGGTTTCTCTAGATGACTTCGACAGAGAAATTTTTCGAGGAAATTTTTGGAGTGTTATAAGCAGAAGTAGGAAATCCCAATGTTGAGAAAGCTACTTATAATTTCAGAAACTGAGACAAATTTTTAGTGGGAAAGAGGAAGCTGAAAGAAATGATATTTCGTTTAAAAATGCAGACATCCAATCTGAACAGTCAAAATGCTTGGGAGCAATCAGAAATATTGTTGTCTAGATAGAGGAGCAATGAGTTCCACAGAGAGAGCAGAGTTAATTTATGATTCTAAACCTATATCGCAAGTTTATGACGATGTTATGAATGTGGATAATTATCGCAAATGCTTGGAAGAGAAATTGATTCATAACATCCCAGCTTGTATTATTGTTGTTCTTGATAATGTACCATTTCATACTGTTCAGACAAATAAATCCCTCACTACTGCACCCAGCAAGAAGGGATGATGGAATGGTTCGTACAGAACAAAATTAGTTTTTAATCGATCTTAATGAGGAACGAGCTTCTATAAATTGTGTTCTGTTATAAGCCAAACCCTGTTTTTAAAGTAGGTGACGTTTTGAAGAGTAAGGAATTTACTGTTCTGAGTCTCCATTGTGATACCTGTAGAACTAACCTGGAATACAGTGAAACTGAAAACTGCAGAAAAAATTTATTCCATTAATTTAAATAACATGAAACAAATAACCAAAGATTACGTAAAAGAAATTGGAAATTAATATTGGCGCAGAGATGTGTTAATCGAAGAAGTAATAGCCAATATAATAACCAATGTTGTTCTGGTAAGCGAAGATAAATAAGCAGCACATGACGACGTCAATAATATGGAAACTGACACGGCGGGTGAAATGCGAAAGGATTACAGTGAAGCAAACAGATAATTTGGCAGCCACTCTTTGTGTGAGGGACCATCCACTTCATAACTCTAATCATGAAGATTTGTGCAATTTGGATTGCATAATTGTCGACTAATCATAAAATCTGTGGTAAGTGCCACAACTGCTGTTTTGAGGAAATCGCAAAAAACCTCCAGAAAGCATTCCTTTTTGGTATCTTTATTTTCTACAGCCTAACAATTGAAGACAGTTAATCTACAAACGTTTTTTAAAGTGAAGTTACTGTAAAACATTTAACAACAACCAAAATTGTTGATGGCACAAAACAATAACAGGGCTATGTGCGCACCTCTCTAACATAAAAACCGGGCTAATCTATCACTTATATCTGTAAATAAAGGGGTGTGGGAAGGATAATAATAATAATTTAACTATTATAAAAATCTGGGAACTAGTGTTTACAGTATTTCTGTAATAACTATATTATTACGAAATGTCAGTTAGGCCTACAGAAGTGTTGTGTTAGCAAACAAACTAGTTAACGAACAAAGACAAAATCAAGAACGATACTGTTTTCATTCAAGTTTTATTTCAAAATAAATGTCTTTTACAAAGTTTAAAAAGTTATATTTTGTGTTAATGAGCCACTATTTTATAAAAAAAAATTACAATGTTACAGGTTATAAACAGCTGCTGTGTTTAGTCAGTCAGATTACGGTAAAACAGTTTGTTTTGTTGTTTGAGATAAGGTATCATCTTTTTTAAGTCTTCCTTCTTCTCAGTTTTCAATCTGGCTGTTAATTCAAGCTGGGGTAGATCTGAGCCTTTTATGGTTACAATCTTCACAACTTTATTGAATACGTTCGTTTGTGACATACTTGTGATGAACTTCATCAAAAAAATCATTACAGACCAAATATATCCATAGGAACAATATTATTTTTTTTTTGACCGCAGCTGTTGTCATACCACAATGTTAACTTTTTTCTGGGTGATTTTACTTTTAATCCCTCTTAACGCACAGCTCGCTATTTCGTTGCCTCCCCTGCCAATCATTCCCTCGTGATAAAGAAACGGCTGGCTCTGAGCACTATGGGACTTAACATCTATGGTCATCAGTCCCCTATAACTCAGAACTACTTATAAACCTAACTAACCTAAGGACATCACACAACACCCAGTCATCATGAGACAGAAAAAATCCCTGTTCCCGCCGGGAATCGAACCCGCGAACCCGGCCGTGGGAAGCGAGAACGCTACCGCACGACCACGAGCTGCGGACGACAAAGAAACATAAAACCTCTGTTATTATCTGCCATATGCAATCCCAAATTATAACAAGAAAGTTGACTTAAATAATACATTTGGCAGTGTGACAATGTTGGAAAAGAGAAAACCTGTTGTAAATCTATGGAACTGTGCATGTATCATTTGTAGGAGTGGTAGAATATGCATGATCACGCTTCATCTGTTCTCTAGCTTTTTCAGCGCGTCTATGATGAAATTCTAGTGAAGTACGATGTACAGCTCTATTGGTTGAGTCATTCAACATTTTACTTTTAAGCGGATCACATGTGCTACAGGTACCTTTCCATGGGCAGTGAAATCTCAGTTTTGGAAAGTGTTCCTTCAATACTTTTTTTAGTACAAATATCTAATGTTTGTGTTTGGATAGAGCGTAACAAAAGCCTCATACATCCTGCTCTAATTTAAATCTTGGCTTAAAAATAGAAGAAAACTTTTAACTCTTGTGTAA